>NC_090442.1:460612253-460918725 GCF_031143425.1 Pleurodeles waltl
ATTTGCCCCCCAGGGGAGCGACCCTTGCCTGATGGGTCGCTCCCCATCTCTAAAAAAACAAACAAACAAAAAAAAACACAACAAAAAAATTTGCCCTGGCGCCTAGAGGTTTCTGCCCCCCCTGGGGGCAGAAATGGCCTAAAATAAATTTGCCCCTCCAACCCCCCCCCCCGGGAGCGACCCTTGCCTACGGGGTCGCTCCCCCTGCGTGACATTGGCGCCAAAAAACAAATCCCTGATGCCTAGTGGTTTCTGCCCCCTTGGGGGCAGATTGACCTAAAATCGGCCAATCTGCCCCCAGGGGGGGCAGAAATGGTCTAAATACAATTTGCCCCCAGGGGAGCGACCCTTGCCTAAGGGGTCGTTCCCCTTGCGTGAAATTCACGCAAAGAAAAAACTCCCTGGTGTCTAGTGGTTTCTGCCCCCCTTGGGGGCAGATTGGCCTCATCAAAATAGGCCAATCTGCCCCCAAGGGGGGCAGAAATGGCCTAATTATAATTTGCCCCTTAGGGGAGCGACCCTTGCCTAAGGGGTCGCTCCCCACCTAAAAAAAAAAAAATAACATAACAAATAAAACAAACAAAAAAAAAATTATCCTGGTGCCTAGAGGTTTCTGCCCCCCCTGGAGGCAGATCAGCCTATTAGGCCGATCTGCCCCCAGGGGGGGGCAGAAAAGGCCTTCCTGAAAAATGCCTGCCCCGGGAGCGACCCTTGCCCAAGGGGTCGCTCCCTTATGTCACTTTCTAAAAGAAAAAGAAAAATCCCTGGTGTCTAGTGGGGTTTCAAAAGCCGGATTGCGCTTTTGAAACACTGGGAGAGACTTCAAAGGGAAGGAAATACATTTCCTTCCCTTTGAAGCCCCTCCGGGCCTCTCCCAGTGATTGAAAGAGAAATGCTTTGCATTTCTCTTTCAATCGCGCTGGAAGCTCTGCTTCCAGCGCGATGGGGGAGGCCCCTGTGACAAATCAGCACGCGTTCGCGCGCTGACGTCACAGGGGTGGGGGGGGGGTCGGGGTGGAAGGGGAAGGTCTTCCCCTTCAATCCCTGCCTTGGGGGGGAGGGGGGTGCACAGGGGGGGCGCGCTAGCCCTCCCCCAAGTTCCCGTGTGCCTTGGACGAGGTGACCTCGTCCAAGGCACACGGGAACTGTAGCCTTGGACGAGGTCACCTCGTCCAAGGCACAGATCCGGTTAATAGGATGTGGTGGTATGTCGAGATAGTACCATCTGCTCTGTGTAGCTGCTGTCTGGAAGAGCTCAAAACAACCAGCAAGTGAGTCCACCAAGCACATGTGCCCATCTGCTCAGAGCATGGTCTTTGAAAACTGTGATAGTACATCACGGATAAACTACTCTTTTTTCTCAAATAGCCCCTTGTTTATCTCAAATAATGTTCCTGAGAAACTGGCAACACTCAGACTAATATTCAAAGAACAATAAAGCAGGTGTTGGCCATTTTTAAGGCACTTTCTATCATTGGTAAGGAACAGATGGTATGTTTCAAATTATCTCAAAAATACACGAAAGTTCATCAACATGGGCGCAGTGTTCACCTTCATCCATTGATGGGTAATGAAGCCTTCATGCACCCAAGCCTTGCATAAGGGCACAAAATTTGAATTTAATCACAGATATCAACATATCCCTCTTAAACAGCATCTGCAAGGTCAGGGTTGTGGTCCATTCCTGCATTTGAATGTGTGGTTCATTGTTGAAAATTGTAACACGCTGGTGAGTTTTATTCAAACAGGCCTGTATGTGGCCAGGAAGGGATGTCTGAAATGCAGCAAACTCTTCTGAATAGAAGGGAATCTCCCTTTCATTCAGGAAGGCTATGAGCACACACTTAGGGTAGGGCCTTCTGTATGAAACCTTGAAGTCCATTAATCTATTTTCATTTTTATAGGAGGGATTTGAGGTTTTGAAGTTTCATTTAATTAATAAAATAACACATTGCGCATATCCTTAGCTTATAAAGCACCAGAACCTGCCCAGCACCAACTCATCAGCAAGTCAGCATCAGTTCAGCATTAGTGCAGCACCTCCTAAGCACCAGTGCAGCATCACCTCAGCATCAGTGCAGCACCAACTCAGCATCACTCAGCACCACCTGAGCACAGCACCATCTGAGCACCACCAAAACATCATTCAGCACCACCTCAGCATCACTCAACACCACCTCAGTATCATTCCGCACCACCTGAGCACCCCCTCTGCAGAAGAACACCACCACCTCAGCACCACCTCAGTATCACTCACCACTACCTCATCACCAGTGCAGCCCCACCTCTGCATCAGCACAACACCATCTTCTCATCAGTGCACCACCACTAGTGCAGATCCAACTCAGCACCAACGCAGCACCACTGCAGCACCACTCCAACATCAGCACAGCACCATTGTAGCATCAGCACAGCACCACCTCTGCATCAGTGCACCACCACCTCAGCACCAGCACCGCCCCACCTCAACACCAGCGCAGCCCCGCCTCGACAGCAACTCCGCACCAAAACAGTACCACTTCAGCATCAGAGCAGCACAACCTCAGCATCAGCAGAGCATCATTTCAGCACAGCACCAACTCAGCATCACTCAGCACCACTTGAGCACTAGTGCAGAACCACCACTTCAGCATGACTCAACACCACAGCATCACTCAGCACCACCTCAGCATCACTCAGCACCACCTCAGTATCACTCGGCATCACCTGAGCATCACCTCCGCACCAGCACAACACCACCTCAGCATCACTGAGCCTCACCTCAACATCACTGAGCACCATCTATCACCTCTGTTAGCACGTCGGACCTTAATAAGTAATAAGTAAATGTAGGAGGCTGGACTGGCTTGTAGTGAGTACCAAGGGGTACTTACACCTTGCACCAGGCCCAGGTATCCCTTATTAGTGTATAGGGTGTCTAGCAGCATAGGCTGATAGATAATGGTAGCTTAGCAGAGCAGCTTAGGCTGAACTAGGAGACGAGTGAAGCTCCTACAGTACCACTAGTGTCATATGCACAATATCATAAGAAAACACAATACACAGATATACTAAAAATAAAGGTACTTTATTTTTATGACAATATGCCAAAAGTAACTCAGTGAGTACCCTCAGTATGAGGATAGCAAATATACACAAGATCTATGTACACAATACCAAAATATGCAGTAATAGTCTTAGAAAACAGTGCAAACAATGTATAGTTACAATAGGATGCAATGGGGACACATAGGGATAGGGGCAACACAAACCATATACTCCAAAAGTGGAATGCGAACCACGAATGGACCCCAAACCTATGTGACCTTGTAGAGGGTCGCTGGGACTATTAGAAAATAGTAAGGGTTAGAAAAATAGCCCACCCCAAGACCCTGAAAAGTGAGTGCAAAGTGCACTAAAGTTCCCCAAAGGACTTAGAAGTCGTGATAGGGGAATTATGCAGGAAAGACACAAATCAGCAATGCAACAACGATGGATTTCCAAACGAGGGTACCTGTGGAACAAGGGGACCAAGTCCAAAAGTCACAAGCAAGTTGGAGATGGGCAGATGCCCAGGAAATGCCAGCTGTGGGTGCAAAGAAGCTGCTACTGGACAGTAGAAGCTGAAGATTCTGCAGAAACGACAAGGGCTAGGAACTTTCCCTTTGTAGGACGGATCTCCCACACCGTGGAGAGTCGTGCAGAAGTGTTTTCCTGAAGAAAGACCGCCAACAAGCCTTGCTAGCTGCAAATCATGCGGTTAGGGTTTTTGGATGCTGCTGTGGCCCAGGAGGGACCAGGATGTCACCAATTGTGTCTGGGGATAGAGGGGGCGTCGAGCAAGAGAAGGAGCCCTTTCAGAAGCAGGCAGCACCCACAGAAGTGCTGGAACAGGCACTATGAAGTGGAGAGAAACAGTGCTCACCCGAAGTCGCACAAAGGAGTCCCACGTCGCCGGAGGACAACTTAGGAGGTCGTGCAGTGCAGGTTATAGTGCCGTGGACCCAGGCTGGACTGTGCACAAAGGATTTCCGCCGGAAGTGCATGGAGGCCGGAGTAGCTGCAAAAGTCGAGGTTCCCAGCAATGCAGTCTGGCATGGGGAGGCAAGGACTTACCTCCACCAAACTTGGACTGAAGAGTCACTGGACTGTGGGAGTCACTTGGACAGAGTTGCTGGATTCAAGGGACCTCGCTCGTCATGCTGAGAGGAGACCCAGGGTACTGGTGATGCAGTTCTTTGGTGCCTGCGGTTGCAGGGGGACGATTCCGTCGACCCACGGGAGATTTCTTCGGAGCTTCTAGTGCAGAGAGGAGGCAGACTACCCCCACAGCATGCACCACCAGGAAAACAGTCGAGAAGGCAGCAGGATCAGTGTTACAGAGTTGCAGTAGTCGTCTTCGTTACTTTGTTGCAGTTTTGCAGGCTTCCAGCGCGGTCAGCAGTCGATTCCTTGGCAGAAGGTGAAGAGAGAGATGCAGAGGAACTCGGATGAGCTCTTGCATTCGTTATCTAAGGAAATCCCCAAAGCAGAGACCCTAAATAGCCAGAAAAGAGGGTTTGGCTACTTAGGAGAGAAGATAGGCTAGCAACACCTGAAGGAGCCTATCAGAAGGAGTCTCTGACGTCACCTGCTGGCACTGGCCACTCAGAGCAGTCCAGTGTGCCAGCAGCACCTCTGTTTCCAAGATGGCAGAGGTCTGGAGCACACTGAAGGAGCTCTGGGCACCTCCCAGGGGAGGTGCAGGTCAGGGGAGTGGTCACTCCCCTTTCCTTTGTCCAGTTTTGCGCCAGAGCAGGGCTGAGGGGTCCCTGAACCGGTGTAGACTGGCTTATGCAGAAATGGGCACCATGTGTGCCCATGAAAGCATTTCCAGAGGCTGGGGGAGGCTACTCCTCCCCTGCCTTCACACCATTTTCCAAAGGGAGAGGGTGTAACACCCTCTCTCAGAGGAAGTCCTTTGTTCTGCCATCCTGGGCCAGGCCTGGTTGTACCCCAGGAGGGCAGAAGCCTGTCTGAGGGGTTGGCAGCAGCAGCAGCTGCAGTGAAACCCCGGGAAAGGCAGTTTGGCAGTACCAGGGTCTGTGCTACAGCCCACTGGGATCATGGGATTGTGCCAACTATGCCAGGATGGCATAGAGGGGGCAATTCCATGATCATAGACATGTTACATGGCCATATTCAGAGTTACCATTGTGAAGCTACATATAGGTAGTGACCTATATGTAGTGCACGCGTGTAATGGTGTCCCCGCACTCACAAAGTCCGGGGAATTGGCCCTGAACAATATGGGGGCACCTTGGCTAGTGCCAGGGTGCCCTCACACTAAGTAACTTAGCAACCAACCTTTACCAGGTAAAGGTTAGACATATAGGTGACTTATAAGTTACTTAAGTCAGTGTAAAATGGCTGTGAAATAACGTGGACGTTATTTCACTCAGGCTGCAGTGGCAGGCCTGTGTAAGAATTGTCAGAGCTCCCTATGGGTGGCAAAAGAAATGCTGCAGCCCATAGGGATCTCCTGGAACCCCCATACCCTGGGTACCTCAGTACCATATACTAGGGAATTATAAGGGTGTTCCAGTAAGCCAATGTAAATTGGTAAAATTGGTCACTAGCCTGTTAGTGACAATTTGAAAGAAATGAGAGAGCACAACCACTGAGGTTCTGATTAGCAGAGCCTCAGTGAGACAGTTAGTCATAACACAGGTAACACATTCAGGCACACTTATGAGCACTGGGGCCCTGGCTGGCAGGGTCCCAGTGACACATACAACTAAAACAACATATATACAGTGAAATATGGGGGTAACATGCCAGGCAAGATGGTACTTTCCTACAGTAAACTTACATGGGGACGCGTATAGGTCGATGAACCTTTTGACTGGTTCAAGATGTTCTTACCATAGCTCCAGAACAGAATCAATATTCAATACGCAATAATCAATAATCATTAGTCAAAACAATAATTAATAGAGTCAGTAATTGTCACGCACCATGACCTTTCACCCATGAATAACCACACCTTTAGTAAAAGTTTAGTAATTTATTTCCCTTATATTAACAATGCTCAAGTCATGTAGATTAATCTCAAAATCAAATGAAACACATATAAGAACAATACTGGTTGACCAAAGTGACAAAAGAAACGCGATCTAATCAAGGCTTGAATCAAAACACATTCTAAGGCAATGGTGCAGATCAATAGCAAAGTCAGCTGCAACAAAGTAATCACGTACATAGAATTCAGCAAGATAGCTCATCAAACATTAGTCCCTGCAATTTTTAGGTCATCATGTTAATAGCCTCAACTAACTCAGATTAGCATCAGCATGTGGGGCTAATGCAAAACTATTTTGAACACAAATTTAGGAAAGCATCTAGCTAGGAAAACTATTAAGACAGCGCAGTTGGTACCTAGAAAGAAAAGGCATAAAATGCAATTCAGTCACATTGTCATATCTACCTATCCACGGTATGGGTCAGCAAGCAGAGTTAGTCTTCATCCCCAGGTCATCAGTCGATCAGCAAAGCATCAGGCTCTCAGTCAGAGAGTATGAGCCCAATCTCAAGTCTCTTCTACTCTCAGTATCGCAGTAATTCTCTAAAATCTCTCTCTAGTCTGAATGATTTTCCTCTGTTGTGTTGTTGTATCAAAGTCATCTAAACTATCCCCTAATTCCCTATTGGTCAATTAATCGTACATTTAAACACTATCCAATGATGTTTCTATACCAAATCTATGAATTCTAATATTTCTCTCTTCACACGAAGTTGATTGGTCCGCTTTACGATTTCCTCATCATGTGGCTCGTCAGGTAACAAATTTGTTGCATCTTCCTCTCCAGTCAGTGTCTTCATTGTTCTGGTCCTGGGAAAGTATATCTCACACACATTACACACATTTCGATACATTACTAGAGACATCATCTCCTGTCCGTCTGTTCCCATAGAAAGCTTTGGTTAAGCACTTTTAACAAGACAATGAACATTTCACAGTTTAGTTCACTCTGTCAGCATTTTGTTAAATGCTAAGAAATACAGCTTCTGCATGAGGCCTGGAAAAACTAGGCCAAGACACTCACTAAGTTAAGGCCTACAATTAATAAGCCAAAGCATACTTCAAAACCCTAAATTTGACATATTACTACATTAGTCTAGTACATTTTCAATATTTCATAAGTATTAACTATCAATTAGTACATTTCATGAACACTGGTGGCCATTCTTCGAGGTTACATTTTCAAACATGTGCATTATTTTTCTCTATGTTTTCTACATATTTCATTATTCAAAATATATAGGCATTCATTAATAATTCTAATTAAGACACCTGCTTCAGCACCTCCGCACCAGCTCACAACCACCTCAGCATCACTCAGCACCACTTCAGTCTGCCCTGGGAATCTGGCAACTGTTGAATCACCCCTAGTGTCCGTCTGCTGTTCTTGTTGTAATTCAGGTACTATTTCCCAACCTCCCCCCTCCTGTTGTTTATGTCCCACCCCAATAACAAAATAAAAAAGTGATAACAAACAAACATTAGAACATGCAGAAAGAAGTTGCCAGCATTGCAAGGACAAAAAACCTAGAAGACATTTCTCTTGGTTAAATATAAGGTAACACAAATGCTTATAACGCTTTCTTATTATAACTTTTCAACATGCTGCACAGCAGCCACAATGCTCTACAACATATCTTAAAGACATTAACAAAGCCAATAGGTGAGACCTATTGGTTATACAAATGCTTGTTTCAGCTAGTTGTCATGAAACCCAAGCAATCTCCTTGAACAACATGCATTAAAGCAGCACAGACAGCAGCACGGTCACCAACGAGAAATTACCTCATCACTTCTTTTTGTCAGTTATATGGTGTTCAGTGGTGTTTTTTATATAAATTTCTAATCATATGCAATCTTCCAAAGCAATGTTCACATTCTGGAAGTAAAAAAAAAGATTTAAATTCTCCTCTTTTATGCCTGCTCGGTCATCTTTCTGGATTTTTTAGGATATTAGTATTTTTGTAGCAATTTTTATTATGAACTGTGTTCCTAATAGTAATAACAATGTCCACTCAGTATTACCTTTTGTCCTACAATCCACTGGAGAACTTCAACAATTATCCATTAGCCCTGGATAATTTTATATCATGTCTCAACTGGAACCCTAGTGTTGGAGTTCATGTATTGTGCTCTGATGAATTACATCTGTGCACTTATTTATTGAACTTCCTTTATCACGTAAGACCTATAGAGTGAGTGATCTATTTATCTTTGTCATGAACAAGATTCTGGGGCAGATTTAAGTAAAGTGGTGCTGCACTTTGTGCAGCGCCACTTTCCATGTGCCCCTTAGCGCCCCCTACTGCCACCATGTGTGCGCCGTATTTAAAATATGACGCACCGTGGCACAGGGTAGGAGGCAATAGCATAATTTTTTTTATGCTATTGATGTACCCTGCAGGAGTAGTGCCAAAATGTTGCCGCTACTCCTGCAGAGTACATAGGGGCCCATTATAAATAATGGTATGCTCTCTTTTAACGCCTGCTCTAAGCTGGCATTGAAAGTGCCAATAAAAATGGCGTAAGGCAATCTCTAAGATTTCCTTGCGTCATTTTTACTCCCCACTAACGGTGGAACACCCCCTTTGCATACATTATGCCTGGTGCAGACATAATGTGTGGCAGGGGTTTGCAAAGTGGCGTGATGCATGCATTGGGCCACTTTGTAAATATGGCGTGGGAAAAATGCCACCTTGGCATCGCCCTAGCGGAAAAAAAATGACACTATGGCGGCGCTAAGGACTGTGTGATAAGAACCAACGCTACTTATACTTAAATAACGTGCATAAACTTAATATACAAAAGTACCTTTCTTTATTGTGCCTAGTCAAATACCCGTGGTTGCAGTTTGCAGGCTGGGGTTAAACAGTTATTAGCTGATATGGGGATCCCGTGATGCTAAGCAGGCCTGCCCGTTGCCTGATAGCTGTTTTTCTCATTATTATTAATTAAATGAATTGTAAATATTTTCAGTCTTGCTGTTTTTTCGTGTTATGCCTCAGCGGTGTTTGGCAATCAGGGTGCGCTGGCCATATAATTACATACTACCCTCTGCTTCTATTGTGAGAAAAAAATAATTTGAATCACAAAGAGCGAGCTGTCTTTTCTGATGTGGGCTACATTTGTTCACTGCCACCACGTTATTGACATTTTCAGGATATGTTTGCAGATCTGTCACATACAAGAAATCTCCATGTGTCATGTTATGAGACTGTTCCAATCCGGTGGGTGCTGGCTAATAGCCCCCTTGCATGCCAAAATTGCAGCCACTTACATTACCCCAGCGCCTCAGTGCATTTACAGCGGTTCCCATAGAAACCGTGTAGACGTCTGTCTCGTGTTCAACGCTCAGTTGAAATGTGCAAAACCAGATATGTGCAAATATCGAATTTTGAAATAAGTAAAAATTATTCCAATTGCTCCAAGAGCTCGTAACCTTTAAAAGGAAAAATTGTCAAAACCCATTAGAGGCGCTCTGTTAAGCCCCTGACAGAGAGATGTGTGCATAATTCTAGAGCGTTATTGTCGGCGTAGTTATTGCTAATCAAACGACAACCAAATGCTCACAGGGGCAGTGAAATGGACTTTTAAGTAAACAATGACAATGTAAAATCGCATATTCCCCTTCTGATTTATGAATGTTCTCACGTATTTGGCAAGTGTAAGAAAAGCGTGTGTAAACTGAAACCGCCTTTTGGAAAGTATTTGGCTTCCTAACATGTTTTAAAATGTCACACCATGTTAGAGAAGCTTTTGTCAGTCAACGCAGGGACATCTTAAGGATTTGGGGGGCCAAGGCCAAATGAAGTTTGTGGGCTCCTGTTCGGAACAGCTTTGAATTTATGATCTAGTTTCAGTCCTTTCATGGGGTCCCTGCCAGTGCACAGGCACACTCGTTCAATTTCTAAATGTGTTTACATCCAATATTGAGGGGTAGTGACCTGCGTTTTTAATATTGCAAAACAGCAGCAGCTCACTAATATCACTGCAAATCAGCAATGTGACACCGTTACGTTTCTCATGCGTACGGTCCTGTTTTGATCCAGTAGAAACTTTATGGATGTTGCATCAAACATAAATACAACATTTATCTGCAAAATGTCCATAGTAAACTCTCACAACCCACTCACATTAAGAACATATGAAAGGAAAAAAGTATTTTCAACAATCTGTTTAGTAATTATTGATGGTCATCAGGGCAAGACTCTTCTATGTGCCCCCCCAGACACCATTTTGACCACGCCTTACAGCACCTCTGAGTCAATGGTTTGATTGCCCCCCCTTCGGCGCTCGAAAGAAAATATGCAGTAAAAAACTGTAGCCTTGCAACAGGAATCTCTTCGTGCCAGTAGTAGTTTTGATTTTGTTTGTTGTTGCACGTAAAGTAGCCCTTCTGAAAATAAATGTTAACTCTATTACATCTGTAGTGGTGAATCTCGAGCATGATGCTATTGGGTATTTATACATAAATATATTAATGATTGGATTTATAAAGCATGCAGATACAGAGGGAGTGTGCCGGTGCTCAGAAACTGACAGTCCTGAGAACTGGCCTTACAGTGAGGTAAACAGATAATAATTTGAGGTTTTTCAGAAAAGATTATTATTTTGAGTGATCTGGAGTCATACCAGCAGAATATTCTAAGCCATGAGCCAGAACCCCAAATTTAAGCCACTGCTACCACTCGGGGGATGGATTCTAACATGACTTTTTTGCAAGGTATGAATGACTAGAGATGGCAAATATGTGATAGCAAGTCATCACTCTTTGCCATTGTCTGATATCATTGGGTTAGCAACCATAGCCAAAAAAACATAATGGTTTTCATATTTTTGATAAATAGCATACAAATTTATCATAATATGTGGATAAATAAATTTAATTCCACCAGATTGGTTAAATTCAATATAATTTAAAAATAATTATAATTATTAATAGTAATAATAACAACATGGTCCTTAAAATAATAATACATCTTTATTGTATTCCTCATATATTGATATAGATTATATGCATAATGTTCACCTACAGTTTCAAATAATTATAGTTGTCACATCTTACATAGGCAATGTATGTCATGAGTGAACATGAACAAAATTCTATTACTCACATTCGTCGTCATCATCTTCTTCTGAATAGGTGTCATCATTCTCTGCATCTGTTTGATTTTCACAGGTGGGAAATCTGCACACGTCAGTGCACTTGAGGTCATTTAGACAGTAGCCACGTGTTGGCAGTTTGCAGTTCCTAATGCAGTTGCAAGCTAGAATAGGTCATATCTCAAGTCAGTCATGTGATGAACCAAAGATGTTGGTGTATATAGCAAGCACAAGAATTGCTCCAATCTGTCCATTGGTTCTTCAGAGAGATCCCATTCACCTCCAAGCTGCAAAAATGTTTTGTGTGTATGTCTGTTAGCAACAAACAACGATCTGCTTCTTCATGTGCACTGTTGAGATCTGGCACTTTGTGGCTCCCTTCAGATGTGATTTTGTGACATTTATCTTCACAGTTCGCAAACAGTGTTTTATTCTCAAATTTTACAAAATACTCTGGTTTTCTCAATTGGTTAACAAGAAATGTGATGAGAGTTGTTTTATTCCTTAAGTGCCTTAGGAATTTCCTCCACTGTCTGAAAATCTGGGAAGGTGAGATGTTCTGCAGCTGGTGCCCGAGTTTTTCCCCTCTGATTGCCCTTTTGCTGTTCTTAATAGATATCTCATTATATGTATCAAACACAACATCAATTCTTTGACTCCTATTTCCTTCCTGCAAAGTCATGGACAAGACAGACATAGCCACCTCCCCAAAGTTTGATTCATCTCCTTTTACTCTCTGAACAAGAACCATACCATCAATCAGGGTGGCTGAATTTCCAGGTATTTCCTCAGCAGGGGAAACATTTTTCTGGAAGTATGTTGCTAAAACAGTGTTGTTTGTCTTTAGCAACAGACCTTCTGGAGTTGCTAAAGCCCATGGTAAAGTTTCTAAGGGATGAGAGAGTACATCTGCCATTGGAAGGTTCCGATTCTGTGCTGTCACAATGCTTCGACCAAATAGTGCTTTGTCTGCTTCCCTGATGATTGTCTTGCCATTGCTGTTCACTGCCTTCTTCTTGGACATGTTAGTGAAGGTTTTTAGTTGTTCATTTTCATTGGGTCATGAAACCTATTCTCAAGTCGCTCAAGTTTGAAGTCTGTATAGCAGTGTTCACCTATTTCATTATGACCGCCGAGATCAGTTCTGGCAGTCAACAGAAAACCACCAGCGCGACGACCACCTTGCCGGCCGTATAATGTTTTCCCTGCTGGGCCGGTGGGCAGAAACAGTGTTTCCGCCCACTGGCCCAGCAGGGAAAAGGGCCTTAACATTGACGGCGGCTCCAAATGGAGCCACCGCCAATGTTGGTGTGTGGCGGGTGCAGCAGGACCCGTTGCGCAGATCACTGCCCGGAAATTGGGCAGTGACCTGCACGATGGGGCACTGCACGGGGGCCCCTGCACTGCCCATTCCAAGTGCATGGGCAGTGCAGGGGCCCCCTGGGGGGTCCCGGAGAACCCCTTCCACCAGCCTTTCCCTGGTGGGGGAACCCGCCAGGTAAAGGCTGGAGGAAAAGGGATCATTATCCGGAGGGCAGCGTTGCCCTGTCGGCAAATGATTTCTGCCATCGTCAGGATGCCTGTTGGTTGTAGCCTGGCGGTGGTGGAAGGCCGCCTGTGGCGGTTCCCACAGCCTTCTATATTTGGCGCCTTAGCCCGTCATCCCGGTGGCAGTCATTCCCGCCGCCACCTGCATTGCGGGCTCAGCCACCAGTGTTCATAATGAGGGCTTATGTCTTAAGAAGCCTTTCTTGCTGTGGAAAGACTAATTAGATCATGTGGGCCAACAAATGGGTTTATCCAGCTTTGAACCAGATTAACAGCTCTCATAAAAATATCTTCGTCTTTTTCAATTTGTGACTTATGTGGGTCTTAGTGAGTGAGATCTGATCTGTTGTTATGAACCATTTCCCTTATCTGACCTAAAAAGGCACTTCTGTGTTCAGCCTTCATATAATATTTTTTCACAGCACCCACCTTGAGGTTGAACCTTGTCATACCACCTGGAGTCTGTGTGTCTTTGTTGACTGTTACCTCTATTAATTGATTGACTGGAATTTCTCCAAAAGAATTAACATCTGCCTGTTGAACTGAAAAGCATCTGTTGATAAAGTTGTGGCATATCTATGAATGTTTCACTGCAAGTAATGTTATTTCGGCATGGTATACAGGAGGATATCTAGCTTAGTCCTTCCTGTCATATGCAAAACACCATGGGATCATAGAGTGTATGGCGCCAAGATGTAAATGCCTCTTTCTTTCTCAAGCAGCACACAGCACAGCCAGCAAGACATTTTCAAAAATACCCCCGTACCATATGCAAAATTCAGAGAGAACTCCATTGTCATGCAGAAGATGTTCCAGGAAAACATCCCAAAGCTGTCTTACTTCAGCAAAGGCAGCATTCTGCAAGAGGTCATCTAATCTCTGTTGGCATATGCCTTTTGCAAAGTCATTATCATCCTTAGTGAAGAAGTAGACTATCTGAATGTTCTATTCATAATTCCTCTATAGCAAGGGGATAAATTCCAACCAAGCCAGTCTCAACATAGCTTCATACATGCACTTGTGTACGAGAACTGCACAGTTCTACATACAACCTTCTAGTACTGATGATATTGATACTTCTGCTATCATATCTGCTTCAATGCAAAGGTCGCAAAGGCCAGCACCTGGAAAGCAATTTCCATGATGTGCAAATGGTGTGAAAGGTACCTATTCGAAGAATTATTCTGTTGTACATTGCTTTAAGCATCCACACAATCTCAATTGCTTTTACATGGAGAGCCAAATGCTGTGATTCCCTTATCAGCTCTGACTGTTTCAAAATTTCAGAAACAGTTGTCAACTCAGTTTCAGGGGCATTAATAGTGTACACTAACTAGGTTTCCAGTACTGATGTTAAATCCTGTCTAATTTGGTATTATTTGTGCCCGGCTTGCTTCTTGTCTTGTAACAACCCAGATTATGATCTTATTTTGTGAAAGCTTCAATTGGACAACACATTCCAGTATGACTTTGGTACTTGTCATCCATGGCTGAAGCCCAACTCATCCACCAGAAACTTACATGAACTCTTCTTCAGAATTTGTGGTGGTCAATGTTCTTTGCTTTTGTTTCTCAATGCTTGGGAGAGGAGCTGTTGTGGTCCAAACAACTTGGGATGCACAGCTGTACCGCTGACTCATTGAATTGCCCTCTTACCAGTAACAGTCTCTTTCAGCATATCAATAATATCCCATGGCAAGTTAGTAGAGACATAAAGCTATAAGTCGGCCGGAAGAACAATTTGCTCATTTAAGGTAGCAGCAAGCTTCTGAAGACACAAGGTGGTATCATTTTCTTCTAATTGTGAGTATGAAATCCCATGACCAACTCTGTTTAGCGTGTGAATGATTTCAATTTTGCCTGTCAGTGTTTTTACGGCGTTTGGGAGCAACAATTGATTGGGGGATTTCTAATGGCCATTTGTAACTGCATATATCATGTCCTGACTGATTAATTTCATAAGGCATCCCTTTTGGATGGCTTTGTGTTTTCTGGATCTCCAGTCAGAAGTCCTAACTGGAACCATTTAAGGTAATCAGGCACTGTAAATGAATCTTTATCAACATCTGATGGATGATATGGCCATGGTGTTGATGCAAAGCTTGTTTTAATCATTGTTCTTATGTGTGATGATGTTTGATCAATGATCTTGTTCATGTCTGTTGCTTTAACCTTTAAAACTGTTAATTCTCTTTTCAAACTCTGGTTTTCTCTTACAATGTCCTGTAGCATGACACTATCTGGTTGGACCAATAATTTTCCTTTATTGTCTGGGAATATGTAGAGGCTGTCACTGAACTCAGAGTCCAATTTTCTTCTAATATTCTTCTTGGTTGATTTGTCTAGTCCCTGTATTCCTCTGCATGTCATGAGGGTTTCAAGCCTTTCAGTGAGAGTCGTCACATTTATTACCTCTTTGTTAGGAATAATCACTGTTCTAATGTATTGAAATAGTTCATCATATGCTTAATCTCTCATATTTTTGTAGAGATCATTGGTATGAATGCCAGATGCATGATCTTCCTCCTTTGATTTAACCATTGTATAGTTCCTATAACAAAATGCATGATAATGGGCTTCTGCAGCCACTATGTCCTTACTATAAGCTGCTAAGATCTTTGAATCACAATTAATGGTTGCACACTCGCACAGTCTTTTGTCAACTCTAAGCTCTGTGGCCTTAATTTCTCACATGTTGATGTTCGCTTGTGGAATTTTATCTTTTCACAAAATATACATCCATCAGCATACACATTTGACTTTAATGATGTTCTTCTGTTAAGTGTTAACTTGTGCACTCACTCATTCCAGCATCACTGACACTTGCTTCACCTTTTCACTTAATAGTCTGTAAATCTCTCTTCATAGTAAATAGGCCACTGCACTTCCTGTGGTAAAATACTTGGGGAACTGTGCTGCTTTCTACATTTCTCGCAATGTCTAACCGTTGAATGTGATTCCTTACTTGACATGCCTCTAACAAAGTTTTCCACGATGAGTAGTCCTGCAGGCTTGTCATGTTGGACATTTGACCATAAATGAATTATACACTGGGGATCAGAGGGATAGGATGTGCTGTTTTGTCTTCTTCATGATGCTGCACGGTTAGTCACCACCAGCTCTTGTAAAAGAAATTCGTAAGAAAAGTATACATTTTACATGGTATTTAATATAATCATAATTCCTATTATAATTATTATCAAATTAAATTCTCACAATATACTATAATAGTACTTTTTAATAATAAAATTCACAATAAGAAAAATTATGAAAAACATTCCTTTTACATCAAGGTGTCTTGGGAGTGGAGTGGTAACTCACAAAAGGCAAAGAGTTATGACTTGTTATCGCATATTATCCATCTCTAGGCATCCATATCTTGCCAATATATCATATTAGAACCCATCCCCCCAAGTTGTACCAAGAACATGGTTGGCTCAAGGCCTGTTCCAGGCTAGGACTAAGAAGGAGAAACTACCATTTCTGGAGGGCGGATGAGAAGGAATCACTGTCAGGAGATCTTTAAACCGAGTAGACTAAGCTGTGTCTAAAGCACTGGGTGTTTGCCTATTATTGTTAACAAGTAATTATTATTAAAAGATAATTATCAGCAAACATTTATAAAGTGCAACATTTACTTTGCAGGTATCTTGACGCTGACAATTAGTGTCAAAGGCATAGAAATCAGAGACTCACTTTATTTCACAGGATAGGTAGAAGGTTGCAAGTGCCTAAACAATCCATTGCTGATAGTGAGGGCTCTGCAGTGGCACCATAATTCACAGTGTTGGATTTCAGTGGGCCTCTGCCCTCCCAGCCGCGCTATCCGAACATAATTGTAAGGATATCTCTGTGACTTAAAAGCTCGATAACATTTGCTTTGATCTGAATATACCAAATCTGAATCCTGGCTAGGACAATTCAGCCTTTCATCTATCTGAGGAAGGTAAATTAGATGCCATTACATTAGGTAATAATAATAATATCTATTATTTGCAGAGCTTGGATATCGTGCAAACTGTGGAATAAAATGTTATAGATAACAAGTTATCCTTATCCCCACTTACATTCACGGTGAGGCATTATTACTGTGTGGGTGATACCTGTGTTAGTTATAACACAAATGGACAGTGATTATAAGAAAGTTGTAATGTAAATTTGAAAAACAATAGTGTGAACAGATATATCATGTATTGCAATGCAATTAAAAAGGATCTTTGCTAAAACATCTGAATAGACCTTGACTGTGCTTTGTCTACCCCTGTTGGGATAGAAATGTCCTTTGCATGATAAATGGGTGTGTTCCTCTGTCCTGAATGCTCAACTGCATTTGAAACTGGTATCCTGACTTTTACTTAAGCCCTGAAGTAACACTGTCCGAGCGTGTGCACAGAGCTCTAGGCCTGCCCCTGATAATGCGAGGTCAGGACCTGTTTTTGACCTGGGGGGTGCAGCAAGTGTGCTATTATCCATTCCCTGGGCACATAACGTAAAGTCGTGGTGGCAGAGCACCATTGTTTGTGAATCTGTAGTGGGATCAGACCTTTCTCTCTTTGTCAAAGGGAGAGCGGTCTGCTGACCCCTCTTGTGTAAAGGACTGCTGTGTTGGGAATCCAAAATCAATATTCCACTGACATTGCCTATGCATACAAGTGTGTGTGTAGCACGTGTGTGTAAGTGTAGGTCCTGTTACTTGAGCCTGTGGAATCCATTTTGGATACCCCAAATTAGCATGGCACAAAATGGAGGATGAGGTTAGCTTCCCCAAAAAGTGGAAGGATAGTGCCTGCATTTATGTGGATAGAGGGTGGTGACCCAGACATTGAGGTGAAGAAAAAGGGACAAGACTACCTTTAGAAATTCTGTGAAGACTTTTGTTAGTAAGTGGGTGCTGATTAGTTTTTCCTGTCTGTTGACATTTGGCAAATGGTAGGAGAAATGGGGGAGGACTGCGGTTTATGCAGTTTAAGTTTTGAATGTTTAAAAAGTGTCTAGGTAGGGCCTGCCCTTTAGTCTGTCTCTGCTTCCTGGTTCAGGCAGGCTGATGACAGCAAGGCGCTGAGATCATACACTTCATTTTGCCCTTGTTTTGGACATAGCCGATAGGTGCCTTCTGTGAGAACCATCAGTTTGCATGACGGTGGTGTCAGGAGAGCAGCCTGAAAATTACTTTTCAAAGAGCATCAACCCAAACTGATTTTGAAGCTTTAGACAGTGGATCCACATCACTGTCTGAAAAATGTTTATAAAAGTGGGATCCAAACAATCCCACTTTGTACCTCTCCTATGTTTTCTTGACCAAGGAAAGGAGTTTTCCAAAGACTACTTAGATAGCTGCTCTACAGCCAGAGCTGGTGTCTGCCTGACAATCAGACGCCCAAAGGAATGGAGACATCACCTGAAGTCTGCACTTTCTGCTGGAAGAGTAAAGGGTCTACCTGAAATGCCTAAAAGCCAGTCTGCCTGCTGACAAAAGAAAAGTGTGTTCCTGGCACTGCAGAAGGTGAGACTGTCCAAGAGGAGAAGCCCAGCGTGTTTCCATTGTGAGGAGAAAGATGTTTTTCCCCAGGTCATGAAGCTAGAAGGGATCTGTGTGATGAAGTAGTCCCTCATGAAGCTCTGTGCAGTTTCCTTGTAAGGTGCATTCATTATTACCTGAAGAGCTACTTGTTTATCCCAGCAGATTGTGGAAGGCTGAGAGACATGTGCTGCCTCTGCTGATGCTGTAAGAAAGTAACATATCACCACTGAGAGAGAAAACTTAAGACTTGATTTAGATGACGGTGGAGGGGAATACACCGTCACAAATGTGACGGATATCCCGTCCGCCGTATTATGCTCCCCATGGGATATAATGGGATCATAATACTGCAGACGGGATATCCGTCATGTTTGTGACAAAGTATTTCCCTCGGCCGACATCTAAATCAGGCTCTTAGTGAACCCACATGCTGCAGCTGCTTGGCAGCACCATCGCGAGGAGCTCAGTCTCAAGGCTGACATCCCAGGAAGTCTCTATAGCCAGTCGGAAGGCCGGCTGCTTTAGGGACCAGGCACTACCATGGGCGTGACCTCCTCAGCTCAGCAAAGGTGCCCTAGGGTCCTCCCCCTCGGTGATAAGGGGAAGCATCATCCATTGACTCCGACCTGGGTACTTCATTTTTAAGCCCTGAAACCCCAGGGTGAGTGTCAATCAGTGACACCTTGTCACAGAGTAGGGTGGGGTCAGAAGTCCCCCTATGTGATGAAGTTGGGACTGCTGCCTTCCCTCATTGGCTGACCCAAAGTCAGACAGTGAAGGAAGGCAGCTGTCCCAATCCTCCTGGGAACTAATTTTTTTTTAATGAATGTTTGGTGTGTTTGAATATTTGATAATGAGTGTTGTGAATGGATGTGCGTGTGTGCGCATGCGTGAATAAATGAGTGTGCATGTGTATCCCACCCGCCCTCCTCTCTCCTTCCTAAAATTACCATCCGCTACTAGCCAGAGGTAGCCAATGGCAAGGCAGGGGTTGCAGTTGCGACCCCTGGCAACCCCTAAATGAGTCCATGGCTATCAACTTTAGGAAGGACTGTGTTATAAATGAATCTTCCAAAGTATTTGAGGTCATAGATTTGACACCTGCACCAGTTCAATAGAGTTCAACTTGGAAAAGCTTGATTTTGTGTATTTTTTTGAGAGATTACTAAATCAGTTTGGTTAAATAAGATCTTTGCAGTTTGTGCACTTGTCTTTTTGTGCCTATATGTGCCCTTTACCCCCTCTATGTTGCAGCTGTATAAACATTTTTAGGTAGGTACAAATAATATTTCTCTTTATTTTTTTAACTTTTTTTTAACAAAGCCAAATTAAAGTGTTGATTACATATATGCAACCGTCTTTATAGATTTGCTCACCCATACTTTCAAATACCGCTGATGTCTTTTTTTATGTCAGAACATTTGGCTATTGAAATTGTACATTTTTAAAGTACGAGTCAATCAGAAAATGGAAATATATTTAATATAATGTAAAAAAAAAGAGTTTTGCTGACACTAGGCCTCATTCACTTAAAAAATTAAAAGTATGTTTCTTTTTTCAATTCACAAAAATACCAATATGGCTGGAAAGCCGAGCCAGGTGCAGAATTGCCGACAAGCTAATGGAAATGTGAAATGACCTCTATCATGGGCTCTTTAATAGCGTAGATTTAAACACAGGGGGAATGGATCCTGCTGTGTGAATGCATATTTTCTTCTTTTCTTCTTCTTCATGGAGGAAAACATTTTTCCCATGTTAATAGCTCTTCCACATCACTCACACTAAATCTTGGGGTGATCTGCTCTCCCTCTCATCCTTTAAGAGGAGTAACGCTTAACTTGTTGCTCGAGTGACTTTTCAATCATTTTCAGGATAGGAAGGCCATCAGACAGAATTTGTGAATGCCAACAAATGTGCACTTATGGAAGAGAAATCCATAACAGTAAATCCATTTAAACCTGACATGAATTCTTTTTTGAATTCCTGGCAGGTGTAAATGAGGTATTTTCAGCCATAAATGGACATTTATGGTCGAAAGTACATCTCCCACTGTTGCCCAAACTATTTAAGCTGTTGTTTTGTTCGTGTTTTTTAATATCAGGACACCGTACTCTTGACAGTACATGCAAACGTTCCTGCCAATAAATGCCCAAGCAGTGACAAAATACTCTTAGTTCTATGCGTCTTTATGCTAGTCATTAGTTTTGAGGTGGAGTCCACCTCCAGGGAAACAAAGTAGGAGAGCTGTTTAGGATGCCCTCCCTTCCAACTAAGCACTATAAAGGTGCATACTACCCAGCATTCCTTCTGGAGTTTCAAGCCTAACAATCAAGGCAGGCCTTTGGGTGGATGGTTGAGGACAAATAGGACTAAGTTGAATTAAAATTGACAGTAATTAAATGAAAGCTCACCTCCGCAGCTTCTGCCCTTATCTCACTAATTACTTTTGAGGAATAAGCAAGCCAAGACAACAGCCTCCATTAAAGCATAGGAATTACAACAAACCACTGACATGCTGTACCACAGTGATTTATTTATAAGAATGAAAAATAAAAATGAAAAACAAACGTTCACAACAAAATTGAGCATCCACATCAACATTCTGTCATTCATTCAAAACATTCTGCAGTCTCTAAAACTAAAGAAACACGTTCAGGGGAGCACAAGTGTCTTTTCTACAGATCTCAAACAAAAAAGTTCAAATTACCTGAGCTCAAGAAGCTGACATCCCTCTAGTAGAAAGCCCCTGAATTCCAGCCTGGAGAGGGATTTCTGCTAAAGAATAGGCCCAGGTAATATTATATCTTATCCACCTATTTACTGTCACCATAGAAAGGTTTCTGCTCTGGCCTGCTACCCCTAATGTAACAAAGTTTCTGAATTTTTAAAAACTCATGTTCTCCAAAGATTAATAGTGAACACCCTTTTGGCAACCAACAAATGACAGTTTTTCTCTTCCGGCAAGGAAGAAAATGGAAAAAACACTGGGAAAATAACCCCCTGGGGTTTAAATTATGCTGATGTCATTGTGGGTGGATCTGGTCTTACAATCACTCTGTCCTCGTGTTAGGACTCCTATTGCTCCCACAAAGAAGAGCACCAATCTCTCCAAACCTCCTAGCTAAATTGATTGCATCTGGAAACCCACCTTCATAGTCATGGGCTTAAAATCAGCTGAATTCAAACATTTAATAGGATGTTTCTGCAGGGCATTCAAACCCAAGGGCAAAGGGCAATAACGTAATACAGGTCTTACTTGAGGTCTCGAGAGAGAAAACTCTTCAATCAAATCCTCCTGATCCTCCTGATCCATCCAAGGGTCCTGAAAGGCCTTTTATAGCTGCACATTAACCCCTCAGTTAAAGTACAACCTAACAACTGCCAGCCAGTAAATATCATCAAACTTGTTTGTCTGAACTTTCAATTTTTCAATAATACTAATACGTTCTTTCTTGGGTAAGATGCCATTTCTGTTCACCGTGTGACCCAGATAAGAAATGTCCTCTGCTCTAAAAGAATTTTTGTTTCAGACGTAAAGTTAACCCATGCTGACAAAATCATTCAAACACTTGATAGAACCTTTAATTATGTTCAGACTAGGTTCCTCAAAGATTAGGATATTATCTTGCTAGAATTTGAAACCACAAATTCCCCCGGATATACCAGCCATTACCCTCTAAAAACAAGAGGGAGTAGAGACTAACCCAAACGGCATTCTGACAAATTTGTAAGAACCCATGGGCATGATGAATGAGTAATACTCTTAGCAATACTCTTGAAGTCTAACTTAATGGTAAGCTGACACCAAATCAAATTTTGTTAAAAAATTGCTTTCATGCACCTCCAACAAAAGTTCTGTTAGGTTGGGTAAACTGAACATATCAATAATAACTTCCTTTTTGATTGCTCTCAAATTGATACAAAGACTAATATCTCTAGAGCCCTTTTTCACTACAACCAAAGGAGCCAACCATTCAGCAGCTTCTTTTGGAACTATGCCCAATCACAACACAGCTTGTCAAACTCTTTTTTAACATCGTAAACCCCTACAGGCAATCTACACATTATTGAAGTAACAGGTTTAGCCCCCTTAGTCACATGTATGCAACAAACATAATTCTTTAAACACTCCAAACTCTCACTGAACTCCTCAGGAAACAGATTTTCAAAATCTGTTCCAATCATTTCAGTTTTAGAATGGAGATGATGAGATTTCATAATGAGAACTTGTGCCAAGAATTGGGATTTAGTAAAGTGCCTAATTCTTCATTATGTGGCCACCCTATGATGTTATCACCTATCTCAAAACATATACTCTACCTACAACATATTTGTCTCTGAATTCCAATATCGCATCAAAACATGCTTACATTTTGATTTGTTGACAAAAGAGAAACTATCATAGCTGGCAAATGTCAGTAGTTTTTTGTGTGTTCTTTTAACAAAATTGCACTTTAACTGTCTTTTCTCAGAAAATATCGGAAGTTTTTTGTAAGTGTATTTTAAAAACCATAACTTTACTTTATCCTTTTTTTCAATGAATTTCATGTACCACATCCAACTGTTCCTTGCACTTAACCTTCTATTTATGGCCAATCCCACAGCTCATGGCCTTTGACATTGCACAACAGGATTTGGATGCAGGTTTGGCCATGTACTCAACCTGCTGCAGGCCGTATGGCTACCATTGAAGGCTAAAATGCCCTTCATGCTTCAGTGGGCCAAGCACAGCTGTGGTGCACCAAATTGTTGTTTAAAACTTTAATTTTCAGATTTCACAAATCCGGTGCTATGTTCCTAAATATGACCGCAGGAAGGTCGGTGTGACCCAGGGAGCTTCGTGATCCATGAACCCGGCACAAGATTTGTTTTTGTACTTTTAATTCCTGGGGACCTTTGGCAGGCCCCAAATCACACACACGGGCCTAACGTCATGGCAAGTTCACCCTTCCCTTATGCCCTTTTTGATTATTTTTCTTTCCAACACAGTGTTCAGTGACCGTGCTGGGCAAAGTTGGCCACAACAGATTATTTTTCTGTAATGGCAAGCCATCAGAGTGCAAGGGGTTCCCCAAGCCACAACCAATTCTAAAATCTACAGGTCCTCAGTAGGTTTGCAAGGAGGATATGTGGATTAGTAGTCCAGGTATCTCCAAAATTTAACCTCTCATGCCCAGGTGGGAACATTTAAAAAAAATATATTTCTCAAAAACTACTCCAGAGATTTACATCAAACCTAGTGAAGGTTCTTCCTAGAGTACACTTCTACTTATGTGTCAAGTTTTTTGTAATTATGTACAGTTGTTTTTTTCCTGTACTGAAGAGCAAAGACTCCTTTGGTAGCAAAAGTAAATATGTCACTTTTTAGCCTTCACTTGTCAGACATACACAAAACTTGCTTTGAGGAACCTCACATAGATGAAGTTTGTATTTTAAAAGGTTTGTGTAGATTCATCAAAGTAAGCCAAACTTTTCAGCAAAGAACAATGCATTTTTATGGAAAGTCTGACCAAATCACAGCTATACATGTTCTATCAAGGGAGCCAAGCCAGGTCCTGAAGACATTGCCAAGGTCTCAGGATTTGTGAATCCTAAAAACACTTTTTTTAAAAATTCAGTTGATGCTCTACAGCTGTACCTGGTCAATCCCTCCTACTCATGGCCTTCTGTCATGTGTGGTGAGGGTTGACTGCCCACGGTGGGAATGGAATTACCACAAACTTGGCAAGAAACTAGAGCTTTACTCAGAGTTGTCATTTCATTTGGTGTACATCTGTTCATTGTTTATGGGAAATTAGCATTACAAAAAAAGAGTTGAGTGTAGGTCAAAGGTTTCTTTAAAGAGCTATCTTTATTTCCAAATTTTTAAGCTGTAGATCCTCACATCTTCACAGCATAATTGATTGGAGAAATAAAGGCTGCACTAGATTCTGTATACTGAAAAAACTGAGGGGACATAAGGGTTTTGTGGGGACATTCCATCACCCTATGCAGAATGTGGGTGGTGGGTCCCCAAGGGACAGATGCCTACCTGAAAGTAAAAAAATGTCTAATTTTTCTTGGAGGATTTCTGGATTCCCAAATGTGTCCATTTGTGGAATTAACTAAAGGAGAAATAAACTTCAAAGCGCAAATATCACGAATTGCACATCCTGTTGCTGGTTAAGAGGCAAGGTGGCTGCCTGTGTACTGTTGGATTCAGGGCCTTGCTTTAAAGGTAGTCTCTACAATCAGCCCTTGGTGAACACAGTCGAGAGATGAGTGCAATGAGTGTTACTTTCATAGAAGATAGATCTAGGACATCATAAAAACACAGAAGTAAACAATGAAATATTTATTGAGGGAAAGTTGTGACTTCTTCTGCTAATAGCACCACATCAAATGTCCAAAACAAACCTCTGAAATCGCATTAAAAATACCTAGATAAGCTGTAATTGTGGTTACAAAATAAAGTCTAAAACCCTTTGAAATGGCCAGTTAGAGTTCCATATACAAACCATAATTGCGTCCCTGTCACGAACACCAGTAACTTTCCCACCAAATGCACCTATTACAACATCACAATATTTCAATAAAAGACATATAGAACCTGTCAGCTTAATTATCTTGCACCCAGTCTTTGAATAGAAACTTAGGGCCTGATTTAGAGCTTGGTGGTGTTACAGCCTAGCCGCGTCGGCAGCAGGCCGGAGAAGACCGTTAAGTCGACAGTGTTCCGCCCGCATTATTTAGATGTATTGCAGGTGAGCCAAAGACCGTCATGGCAGAGCACACTTCCTAGCCGTCAGGCAGGCAGATTCCCGCCGGCCGTATTTAAATGTTACAGTTGGACAGGCGGTGTCCTGCCGGTGCTCTGCTAATGGAGGGAGGACATTTCTCGACCCAAGGGACATCAGACAGTGGCCGTGGAATACAGGTAAGTCTGTCAAACACTCTCTACCCTTCACATGTGTCCCCCTGACCACACACGACACAACACACCACATACACCATTGTCCATTGCCATTCCACCACAACACCTCCATCCCACAAACACATATACACATCCATCCATCACACAACATAAACACACTAGTGACACTGCACCCACACATGATGAAACCACAACTACACACTCATCTACACAAACACCTGCACACACAAGCACAACTACACACATCACAACAGTGATTGCCACTCAGCAACATTCACCTGAATTCTACATGCAGCAACACAACACACAACACACAACACAACATATACCACAACATCCACGCCATATGCAAGTGGCACACATACTGATACAACCACGTCACCCACTACGTCTCCCTCCATGTCAACCAGCCAATCAGACACACACGTACATGTACTGACTCACACACACAACTCGAAGCACAACAAAACAAGTACAGGTCCCCTTGCAATGTGCACACACCGACACAGTTGACAAGTGTGAATGGTCCGTCATTGTGGTGCCAGCTTTCACTTGCCAATGAATACTGGTGTCATATTGACAGTTGTGTATGTGTGGGACATGTGTTGTGTACCAACATGTCCCAGTCCATTTGTGAACCACCAGTGTCCCCAACATATGCATGTCATAGTAATGTTAAAAAAATTCTGTGACATGTATATGTCTGCAGGGGTCCCGTCCCATGTACATTGACCCCCCCCTAATGTACACAGCCAATGCGGGTTGCCTACCTTTGTGTCCGGTGAAGGGGTGGGTTGTGTTTTATCGTGGGTCATGTGGCAGCAGCGACAGAAGGTCCTGTCCAGTAGTGTTCAACCGGAAATGGAAGTGGAAGTGGAATCAGAAATAAAGGTGAGTTCCTCCCATGTTACCCCCAATCCACCAAGTAAGACGTGGAGGTCGGACCACCACATTTTGCTTGGCAGTAAAGCACATCCAAATCTGCTTAGAGGTAAGTGTGGCTGGAGTCTCACGATCAGCCACACTCTCCTATGGTGTCGTCATGGCAGATGGGAATCATTGGCAGAGTCCAGGTACTCGATTGGGTTAAAGTCTATGGGACTGCCAACATCTAAATACGGTGGGCAGACCATCATGGTGGCTGACGGATTTTCAGTCGGAAAACGGACGGAGGGACCGTTACCACCAACATCTAAATCAGGCCCTTAATTAGGTCTGGTATACATTCTGTCCGAGCCAGGACATTGATCCTCACAGCACTCAGAAACTACCATAGTCAGCACAGACGAAAGCTGACTGAAGAACTGTGGAAATACACATTTATTTATGCTACAATCAAACAAATGTTTACAGAAATTATGGTGCAGAAAGGATAGTTTTAGAATTACACAATCGTTAGTATAGCCAATTAACACAGGTGCAAGAGGAACTAAAAGCTATTTCTTAGTGGAGCTAAATCTAGTTATGTGTAAATTCTTTAATTTGAGAAGGTCAGCAACCAACCATATGAAATGTCACACAATGCAGCTAGCTAGAATAACTCATATAGTTTAGATTAGTTTCAACAGTATTTCTAAAATCCTGGTTTGCCAAATCTTAATGAATTCATTTTTTACTGTTAATTCTCACTACTCCAAATACCCTGTTTCTAGTACCAATATTTACTTTAGTGAGGTATTTCACCTCTACCCAGGCCCACTTGTCCAAGCCAGATCCAATCAATAAGTTCCACTTACCCCCCCGTCCCCTTCGTATCTTCCAGGTACCCTATACTAATATCAGGGCAAGAAGCCCAGAAAATGACCTGAACATCCCAAAGCAAAAGAACTGAGCAGGAGTCATATTGTAAACTGAGAAGGAAAGGGGAGGATGGGACTCAAGTATTGGTACAAGAAACAGGGTATTCAGAGTAATGTGAATTACCGGTAATTAATGAATTAAATACCGCCTCAACTCTATTTCTCGTCCCAAACTTACTTCAGTAAGACTATACCAAAGCCAAAAAGAGAACAACCTGACTCCAAAAAAGAAACAGCCACAAACTACTGGATAATGCAGAACATCTATAATGCAAACCAGAAGGACAGTAAACAGGAGACCAGATCACTCATAGAACAACAGCAGCCAACACCTGAGAGCCGAAGGCCACGAGATGAAGGACATTCAACCTATAATGGGACACAAAAGTAGAGGGAGTGGCCCAAGTGGCTGCTCGACAAATTTTCAGAATGGAAACGCCCTGAGCTTCTGCCCAGGAAGCTGCAATGCCTCTCGTAGAATGCCCCTGGATACCACCAGGCAGAGGGATATGTTGAGAAGCCTGAGCAAGAGAAATCAAAGAGCGAATCCAATGATTCAGAGTAGGAGGCTT
The DNA here is from genome assembly GCF_031143425.1 of Pleurodeles waltl. Lineage (NCBI taxonomy): Eukaryota > Metazoa > Chordata > Amphibia > Caudata > Salamandridae > Pleurodeles > Pleurodeles waltl. The sequence continues at coordinate 460,639,750 of NC_090442.1, forward strand.
TCATTCCATAAAGGAAGACAGCAAAGTTCACAAAAAGATTCTCACACTGGTGAAAATCCTGAGTGAGATAAACAGACACAGCCCTGATCACATCTGAAGTGTGGAGGGATTCCTCCTCAGGAGTAGCAGGCTCCAGAAAAAAGAAGGCAGAGTGATATCCTGGCACTGGTGAAAGGAGGAAACAACCTTGGGAACAAAGCCAGGACCCAAACGCAAAATCAAGCTATCAGAAAAAAACTGCAAATAGTGGTGCCAAATAGACAAAGAGGCCTGTTTACCCAAGCGATGAGCCGAGGTGATGGCCACCAGGAAGAACACCTTCTAAGAAAGATACTTTAAATCCACACCATCCAGAGGCTCAAAAGGAGCAGCAGACTGAAGGGCCCAAAGAACCAAAGCAAGATCCCTTGTAGGAACCACAGAACAAGCTAGAGGTTTCAACAAAGAAAAACCCTTAAATAGGTGGGCACCCAAAGGCAGCATTTCAGGCATATCAAACAGGGAACGAAGAACCCTAATAGCAGCCCACTGAACTTTCAAAGTAGCCACTGCCAGACCCTTCTGAAACCCATTCTGCAAGAATTGAAAAGCCCCTGAAGTGGGACAAGAAGCAGGATCCAAAGATTTACTAGCACATCACTGAACAAAAGGAGACCAATGGTGAGCATAGTCCTTCCTACTAGACAGCTGTGGCCCATCCTTTAGGGTGGAGGGGCCACGCCCCCCCATCTTCTGTCTCTCATGAAGAGTGCCTGTCAGGCTGAGCGAAGGTCAGCCTGACAGACACTCTTCATATTCAGCTCAGGCAGCCAGGAGCGAGACATGCGTGATTTGCGCAGACTCCTGGCTGCCTGAGCTGAACTTTGCTGGGCTGAAGAGGTCATAGCTCCTATGGGCGGGACCTCCTTGGCTCAGCAAAGGTCCCTCGAGGCCCTCCCCCTCGGTGACTGCATCCTGGGTGCTTCAGGTTTAAGCCCTGAAGCGTCCAGAGAGAGTGTCAATCAGTGACACTTCGTCACAGAGTGGGGTGGGATCAGAAGTCTCACTGACCCCATCCCACTCTGTGACGAAGTTGGGACTGCTACCTTCCCTCACTGGCTGACTTAAGGTCAGCCAGTGAGGGAAGGCAGCAATCCCAACCCTCCTGGGACCTCCGAGCTGACCTCCGAGCTGAAGGTAAGTGTGTGTGTTTTTAAATGAATGTTTGGTGCGTGCATTTATGTTTGAATGTTGATGAGTGTTGTGAATGAATGAATGTGTGTGCATGTGTGAATGAATGTGTGTGAGTGTGCTTCCTGCACGCCTCCCTCCTAAAATTACCGCCCGCCACTGCTAGTAGACCCCTTACGAGAGTGCTGAATGGAAGGCAGTACAGGAGAGGAGAGGCCTTCCAACCTCACACCCCTCCTTTCAAGAGTCAAACCATCAGACGCATCTGTTGACAAGTGGCAGGTGGAAGAATTGGCATCCAAAGGGGCCATGGATGGAATGGCAGAACCTACTCTGGTGCAAATGACTTCAAATGCAACAGAGGGAACCGCCCCATATGAGGCCAAAATGGAGCCACCAAAATGAGGCACACCGGCTCCCTCCGAAGTCTGGCCAAGAGTTTGGGCAGAAGAGGGAATGGAGGGAAGGCATATAGGAGAACAGGAAGCCAGGGATGGGACAGAGCATCCACCCACCCACACCCTGGCTCTGGGGACCTGGAGAAGAAGCGGGAAGGAAGAGAGTTCTCAGCGGAAGCAAACAGGTCCACTGGAGGAGTGCCCAACCTGTGACACAGTTGAGCGAAAATACCTGGATCCAGATAGAAGTCGAGGGAAGAAGGGAAAACCCTGCTGAATCTGTTGGCCAGAACATTGTCTTTCCTGCTAGTATAAGTTGCTGACAGGGAGAGAAGGTGAGACTCCGACCCAACACCCCACTTGAAAAGCCAGAGAGGCCAGGGAGCGGGACCCCGTGCCTGACTGCCTGTTGATGTAGGACTTGGCCACTGTGTTGTCTGTCCACACAATCACCACCAGGCTTCTGATTAAGGGGGAACAATGCAACAGAGCCAGATAAATTGCCTTCAGTTCCTTCCAATTAGAAGAAAGCCTGCTCTCCTGAGGGGACCACCTCCCCTGGACTGCCAGAGTGCCCAAAGTGGCTCCCCAACCCTTGACTGCTGGCATCGGTAGTATTCACTGTCAGTGGAGGGACAGCCATCAGAAAACCCCAGGTCAACATGTAGGGACGGAGCCACCACTGAAGCAAGACCAAACATGGGGAGACATTGGGATCACAGAGTTCAACGACTGAAAATGTAGGGTCCAATGAGAGCAGATGTCGAACCAGAGGACCCATGTGCAGATGAGCCCATGGGACGACAAAGATGCAGGCTGCCTCAAAGAAAAGAAAATAACAACATGAACCAGGACAACCAAACCCAGACAGTAAACAGAATAAAAAACGTAGCAGATTCAAAGGCAACATACCATGTGACCTTGAACTTAAAGCCATTCTTGAGCCGTCGCTGCACTCTTCTGACCCAGTGACCAGAGCAGTGTGCCTAGCACCAGTGCTGGGTCCCAGAGAAGACTGACTCTGCCCATAGACATCTGGAAACGAGCCCTGATTAACTGGAGATCCTGTGATGGGGTCAAAGCCAGCTTTGAAAAATACCACGTGCTCCACATGAATCAGACCTGCTCCTGCAGCCTAGCACAAGGACAGCCATTTTGTAGTTTCCCAATATTCCATTGAGGCCTATATTTTAGAACAGACGCTAGGGGGTTCGTGTGGAGAGTACAAAGAGAAATGTGACTAAAAAGCCTACTTTAAACATACCTGCTTTCTCTCATTACCTAACATATTACGTTCAATTCGATAGCATTTTTAACCAGTTGTCCTCTAGTCGAGTGCCACACAAGGAATGTAGCAGCCATGTGCTCTTTTAGACAGCAAATCACCCCAACCAACTTGTGGATTCTTCTGAAAGCTTGACATTACATCATTAAATAACACTTCTGCGAACACAGAAATGATAATGTATCTAAAGTGGCATTGTCTACATTATTATTAATATGCATGTCACCTGTAATCCCATCAATGTCTTTCCCCCTATTCAGGCTTCATCCAATGCCAATACTGTGCGCTATAAGACAGGCCCCTACTTTGTCCACGTTTGTCTCGGCTTTGCCCCCATTACAGAATTGCCCTTGCTTTATTGATACATTATGAGGTAAGGGATGCCTCAATTTGATATTATGCAATCGCAGCACCCCATTTCGTGAGAGTCAGTTGTAAGACAGAAGAGATTCGATTTTAAGGCTGTTTCAAAAACATATATAATGTTCTTTGGCTATTAGGTGTGGATTCAGTGCATTGCAGAGCTTAGGACTCCTGACTCAGTGTAATACCGCCCAGTGCTTAATTTGAGCCGGTGGGTTTTGGTGCGGGGCACCAGCACTTATTTTTTAGGGCCGGCACTTAGTTTTCTGCATCAGGTATTTACTGCAGCAAAAGACACATATGGGAAACACGAAAAGAAAGACGGAAAGGCATCACAATGAGAAAGCAGAAAGCTGCAGGAGTGTGCTGAAGGGGCAGAGGGTGGCTGTAAATTAATTTAAGAGGCCCGAGATGGCTCTAGAATTACGCTGCCTCGGCATTCTTTTCTCGAAGATGTAATTGCAGCAGCCGCGTGTTTCAGTTGAGAACTTTGGGAAACTGTACGTTTTTATTTACAAATTAACTCTATCTCCTTGAAGCAGAAGTTAAAGTGGGCGGGCTCAGTGGAGAACATGGGCCCATACTTTGTAATTTAATAAAAAGAGTTCCCCTACGGTTTGTTTAAAAAAAAAAACGAGGATGGGGCAGGCAGCTAAACAAAGAAACAATCAGCCTTGCAAGGGTGCCTGCTGCCTGAAAAAAATGTAAAAACCTGTAATTGGGTAATCTAGACATGTAAATGCTGTTTGGGAGCAGTTTTGTCTTCAGTTGAAAGAGTCAGTGGACGCTTTGTGATGACAAAGACGTGTGTTGTCTTACACGGGATTACAAAGTTAAAGTAATGACTTCCATACAAATAGTATTTTCTATAACAAGCAAGGACTTGTAGCACTAATCATACACAAGTGGCTTTTCGCCACTGCAACAACCAGAATTCAGTTATGTGGCTCGCTAGTTAATTACACAGACCCATTGAGTCATTGCATGAAGCAATAGAGGTTTCTCAAACTAAAAAATGCATTTCACACTGATTAGCTTAACTTGCATTTGTTTTTCATTTAATGTGCCATTATTTTATGTGCAGTTATGCGAAGGTGAAAATCCAACACAATAGTTCCATAATATTTTGGTTTTCTAGCCATGTCTTTGAGCCCGTCCCCACATTCTCTGGCCCCAAACTCACCACACTCAGGATCACGGTCCGCACAGTTTATTTAATGCACAGCAACCACTGCTTTGAGGTCCTATTTGGTTAATAGGTGAGCAATCGATGATCACAGGGCCTCATTGGACGCACAGTAAGTTCCAAGCCCTGTAGCATCCGGGATGCTCACCCAGCAGGCCTTCTGGATGATTCAGAGTATCAGGAAACTTGAGGAGCAGGAATGGGCTACCTATATGTGACAGCTTGCTGTGTGGGTAGAGAGTTTTGGGGATTTAGACATTGTGAGTTACCCTTCTCTAACATGAATGTAACGACAAGAAGCCGGTCAATCATTTTCAAAGGCCTTGTTTGCGTTAGCAGTTATAGATTGCAAATAAAACAAATGTATAGTTCTGCAATCTTATTTAGAAGAGGCAGGATGATAACGTAGTTCCTAAGGAGGCAGAGCTTGAATTCTTATGTGCGCGTTCTCAGGTGTCAAGCTCAGCATGACTTTGGGAGGAGAGCTGCTAATGCTTTTGTCTACTGAATGTTATTGTTGTTTTGAGTTCAGTATGCCACTCCTGAGCAAACTATGTATGCTACTGTATATGATGACCCAATTTACAAATACATTGTTGCTTTGATATGTAAGAAGTGGTCTACAAAGCAGGCCCCTTGAAGACGGATTGTACCTTAATCTGGAAAATCATCTGGACTTGGATGATAAACTCCCAATTGTGGTTTCAGCGACACCCACAATTAGGGTTTTGAAGTAGTGAATATTTGTGCCTGCACGACTGCACAGACGTTTCTTGCCTGGATGCTGTTTTTATTTTGTACTTAAGGTGGGGCTATCTTTGTGCCCTGTTCACTGTGAAGGCTCAAAAAGAGTTTTGTCTGGAGCATCCTCCTTACCCGTTTTGCCTCAGGATTTAATTAAGTCATTAAAGATGGATGGTCCCATTAATGCTTATGTGGCTAACTAAGTCTAGATGGACAGATGTCACAAGGAGGAGATCAAAAACAGAATCACTGTTTTGGTGGTATATTGTAACTTGCTTTCGGGTATAATGTGTCTGAAGTGAAAGAGAAGGTCAAGACCCAAATTTGTGTTAGTGTCTCAAGGGCCATTTAGTTATGGACTGAGATACATGAAGAAGGTGCTTTCAACCCTCTTTTTAAGAGTCAGGTCACTGGACAGAATTTCATTAGAGCAGCGCTAAAGCAGTGGCAGGTGCCACTGAAATGGGGTGGTGGGGCGGGACAGGGCGCAAAAGGGTGCGGGGACATTTAAAAAAAAAAAAAACACTTACCTTCGAGGGGAGATGCGTTCGTCTCCCCTTTGTCCCCTTCCTGGCTGTACAGGCTCCTAGCCAATCACGATGCTGCTGAGAGCAGCTCCATGATTGGTCTGAGCGGCCTGTTTCACAGTTCAGACTGGGAATGGGAGCCTGGGCAAGTGCTCTACCCGGCTGTGCTATACAGCTGGGTAGAGAACATGCAAAGTGCGTGTGCCTTTTTGGCTGGCCCAAGACGGATGGCCAAACAGACATGCGCACTTTGTGTGCACATAGCCCTCTTTCGAACCCACTCCCTCCAGCCCAGGCCCGCCCTGCACTACAAGGAAAAATAAAAAGATAATAACAAAGTGTACGTTATTATCATTTTATTTTTCCTTTTTGGGAAATCCAGGGGGCAACACTCCTCTGCCTTAGCAGAGGAGCAGCCTGTGCTCTAAAGTGTAAGACTTCTCTGAGAGTTAGAAAATATATCTGCTAGTGTAGAAGCAGTGATGTGCCCATAAAAGATGTACCTGGGAAAGCTAAAGGCCTAGGCTGTCATAGGGAGCGTAGATCAATATATTTAACCAGGCATGGAGATTGGTGCTTTATCTGTCAATCTCACGCTCTAAAACTATTTGTGCTGTTTGTACGACATGGATCACCTTGACGGCTACTTAGAGGAAATACCACATTGCTCCTACAAGTAGTACAAGTAGCAGGCATTGCCTCTCTGCTAACCCTAATGGGTCAGCAATAGGACGCCTCCACTCCTTGGGTAGAAAACCACCTGCACACGCCCTGATTGTAGGGTTTTAGCTCTATTCTGAGCAGTTTGTTTCTGACGCCAAAAAAGACTACAGTGCGTACAACATTTGGTGAACTCTTCGCTTTAACATTGATGCTATGTATAATATTAAAGACAAGCCCTATCCAGTTTTCGGGTACCTATCTGCTCTGGTGATCCAGACATTCATAATATCACAACTAATGCTCACAATAGCCTGGAGCTCATATAGCACAATTATTTTTGACCGTGTTGGGCTAGCTATTAAAAGGATTTTGAGATCTAGAGTATGGGAGAAAAGGGAATTATAGGCAAGGAACTTGTCACATAAACTAAATGACCCCTTTGTTGCTCAACTAAGACTTAGGAACTGATTTAGAGTGTGGTGGACTGAGAACTCCCACACAGCCAAACTTGCAGTACCCTGCTGAGGTCAGAGGAGGACCTGCAGGGTTTCCACTGACTTAGCCTTATCTGGTTCTACCAGCTGAAACCCTTGACATGGCGAGCCTTCCTACATTAGGAGGTCACAGTGATGGCTGCTGTCACTGTTTTTAGGGTCGAGCCTGCGTTGCATGCGCTTGCGCATGCGTATCGCAGCGAGACGCTTTAGTGTTTAGAAAAGGGCTCGGAGCCCTGTCAGCGTCACGTCAGTGTTTTTCATTGGTTCGTGGGCTTGCCTAATAAAATCTGCTTGCTTTCATTAGTCGAAGGCATGCATAGTCATGCCTTTTCCGGTGGCTTGCCCTCCTTGAGCGCATCGGCCAAGTACAGAAAACATGCGAGGCTCGCTGTTTTCTGTCCAGCTCGTGGACTACTTTTTCTCTAATTTACTAGCGTGATCTCGCTTGGCAGAAGTCGAGCGCTTTACATAGTTAATTGCACTTTTTCGGGTTACGTACATAAATGCACTTTTGCCGATAGGTGAAAAGTCGGGTTAGGAGTTTACAACGCTATCAGCTCTAACATGAGCAAACGCGAGACCCGTTGCATTGCAAATGCTTGTTTTCTTTCCTGTTACCACCATGCAAGCCAGGGAGACCCAGACAGAAAACAATGTAAATGTTCATTTCATACAGGGAGAAAACCTCATGCAAGCCAGGAAACTTTGTGTTTTGCTTTTCAACAACACCCCCTTGAGAATTTGTTTCTCAAAGCAACAGAAAATAAACACATAGGCATGGCAGCCTCCTTTACGTTCACCAGTGATGAAAGCGGAGCCGGGGCCTTAGACAACCTAGAGAACCGGTGGGCCAAACGCTTTCTTTAAATGAGTCGCTAATGCAGACTTTCACCCATGTAAATGATCAACACATTAAATCATGTTCAATTCCCTGTTTATCTCTGCTTATCACAGAAAGCAGCACCGAAAACCAGACAAAGGGACACCCCGCGTTTAACAGTCCCGTCGTGGTAGCAACTTTCTCCTAAAGAAGTTAAATGCAGGGATTTTCAAACCGGCCTCATCATTCTCTGTATGTCACTCAGCAAACAATACATTAAAAAGGCATGCCCCTTTGGGAATAGCGTGCATATCTACTTTAACAGATCAGGATGGATGCTGGCTAACCTCCTGAAAGCAAACAAAGAACACGGGTATTGCTTCTCGGCCGAATGAACCTGCTCGTGAGCACATGGTATGTTCACTTCCGGGAGGATTTCCTCCTGCTCCTTCTATATGGCTCCCTCCAGAACTGTGCGATCCCGCTTCCTATCTCATGAAGGGGTCAGCAGTAATGCGGCGTGCCTTTGTCATGCTGAGTGCTGTATTACCATTGTGGAAATGCACTTTAGCTACAGGTAATGGCAGAGAAGAGCAGCATTCATTTCTGACATAAGGCCACTCCTAGTGACAGTGCATTTGCCTCCCCAGACAACAGCTCGTTGGCAGACATGTCACCTGTCTTAAAACATGGACTACCGCCATTAAACTTGCGCCCTGTGTCATTGTGTTAATTGTATCTTGAATTGACCAGTGCAGAGTGCACAGGCACTCGCAGACGATTGTTGCCCAGGAAGTACTGGCAGCTTTATTGTCTGGAACAATCTCAGCTCTTGTGAACACTAGGGACATATTAATAATTGTTTTGCGCCAAATTTGCATCATTTTTAAAAATGCAAATTCGGTGCAAAACGAACTCCATATTTATACTTTGGCGCTAGACCTGTCTAGCGCCAAATTTATGGAGTTAAAGTCATTTTTTGGACGTAGAAACCTACTTTGCGTCAATGAAATGCAAAGTAGGCGTTCCCGTGCAAAAAATTACTCCATGGCCTCAGCGCCATATTTATCCCTGCGTGCTAAAATCACTCACTCACGGGAGGGAGGAGGGTTCACAAATGATGCAAAGCTTGCTTTGCACCATTCTTTAACTCCTGGGTCACGGCAGGCGTTAGGGGACCTGTGGGCCTATTTCCATGGTGGAACACCATGGAATAAGCCCACAGGTGCCCTCCCCAGGCCCCAGGGACACCCACACCTGAGGGACAGCGGAGGATGAGGAACCCCATCCGAGGTAAGTATAGGTTAGTACAGATAAGTATTATTTTTTTCAAGTGCCATTGGGGGCCCTGAAATGGCCCCCCCCTACATGGCACTGGGTTCAATGGCCATGCCCAGGGGACCCTGGTCCCCTGTGCTGGCCATTGGGGTGGTGGACAGTGCAGGTCTCTTTTCTAAGAGACAGGAGTCATGTTGTATGGATGGTTTTGCATCAGAAAATGGCTCTATGCAGGTCAGAGTAATTTATTTTACTCTAACCTGCCTAACGTCATTTTTGGGTGCAAACCCCCCTTCTTCCGTAAAGCCAGCCAAACGTGGCTAATGTAATTTTTTTTTTTACGTTCGTGTTAGACCTGACAGCCTTAGGGTGGTCACCCCTAACGTTTTGCCTGCTTCCTCCACTTTTTAGATACTGTTTTTGCTAGTTTTAATTCTCTGCGCACTTTACCAATGCTAAATAGTGCTAAAGTGCATATGCTCTCTCCCTTTACACATGGTAACATTGGATCATACCCAATTGGACTATTTAATGTACTTATAAGTCCCTAGTAAAGTGCACTATATGTGCCCAGGGACTGTAGATTAAATGCTACTAGTGGGCCTGCAGCACTGATTGTGTCACCCACTTCAGAGCCCCTTAACCTTGTCTCAGGCCTGCTATTGCTAGGCCTGTGTGTGCAGTTTGACTGCCAATTCGACTTGGCATTTAAAAGTACTTGCCAAGCCTAAACCCCTCCCCCTTTTTCTACATATAAGACACCCCTAAGGTATGCCCTAGGTAAACCATAGGGCAGGGTGCTGGGTAGGCAAAAGGCAGGACATGTACCTGGTACTGTAAAACTCCTAAGTTCGTTTTTACACTGCTCTGAGGCCTGCTCCCTTCATAGGATAACATTGGGGCTGCCCTCATACATTGTTTGAGTGGTAGCTGCTGATCTGAAAGGAGTAGGAAGGTCATATTTAGTATGGCCAGAATGGTGATACAAAATCCTGCTGTCTGGTGAAGTTGGATTTAATATTACTATTTTAGAAATGCCACTTTTAGAAAGTGAGCATTTCTCTGCACTTAAATCTTTCTGTGCCTTACAATCCACGTCTGGCTTGGTTTAGTTGACAGCTCCTACTGCATTCACTCAGACACACCCCAAACACAGAATACTCAGCCTCACTTGCATACATCTGCATTTTGAATGGATTTTCCTTGGTTGGGAGGGTGGAGGGCCTGCTCTCACACAAAGGACTGCCACACCCCCTACTGGGACCCTGGCAGACAGGATTGAACTGAAAGGGGACCTAGTGCACTTCTTTGAAGTCTCCCCCACTTCAAAGGCACATTTGAGTATAGAAACAGGGCCTCTGCCTCTACCAACACAGACACTTTCTGGAGAAGAAACTTGTAACCAGAACCTGCATCCTGCCACGAAGAAATGCCTGGCTGCCCAAAGGACTCACGTGACTGCTTTCCGTGAAGGACTGCTTCTTAGTTTTTGTGGAGATGTCCTCATATTCCTCAGCATCAATGGCACACCACCACAATTTGCAGGACATGCACTGGGGGTGGCCTTTAGTAAGTGTCCATCATCCTGCAAAATGCAGAAGGCCTTTGCATCCTACTAAGGTGGACAGTGCAGGGCTCAGCTTCCAGGTGATTTGCACAATTGCATACTCGTAGGACTTTAAAGGGAGAAACATGGACTTTACTGTCACCAGGAGAGGACAAGAAAGAGCCCACTCGTCACAGTCACATTTAGATTGAGCTCCAATATATCAGTGATGCATTCACCTCCACGAAGGCAATTCACATTTTAAAGCCCCCCCCTCCTCACCCATGGGGCCTGGTCTTCTCTCAATAGGGGAGGTGGGCCACGTGGTCCCCCTCGCTGATTTCAGTCCCGGGGACTCCATCTTAAGGGACCGGGCCTTAAAATACCTGTTCAAAAACCCTCTGGAAATTAACAAGGGGAAAACAGGTTTTGGGACCCTTCCTTTTTATTCGGCCCGAATGACTCATCACCCCAAAACTTTCCACCAGCTGATAGGAGCGTCACATTTTTTGGGAAAAATCAATTGGTGCCAAATATATAGCAAGTAAAAAACACTTTTTCTATAGAAACTAGGTCCTAACTATAACTACCTAGTGGTGGCTGCCAGTTGTTTATATAAAGAGCAAGAGATAGCTGGGTGAATATTTAGGGACTTTAAGCACCCTTCCTCTAAAAGAGCTAGAAAAAAACAGAAATCGGAAATCAAACTTCGTGAAGCACCACCTTGACTGGGAAAAATGTGAAAGGTTCCAGCCATAATAGGGTACCCAATTTCCTAATTCTACATACCAGGTTCCAAGGATGATTATGAACAAAAGACCTAGTGGAAAATACTCTGGTGGCTCAAACAGCACTCAATGTAATACCCTCAGGCCCAGAAAACCTTCCAAGCCAGGAAGGGAGAAACCCCCAATGAACAGTGACTTTGAAATTTCTTTTGCAAACTGGAAACTAATTAATCTAATAAAGAAACACTCCTCAATGTTTCACTAAAGGAAACTTGTGCCAGAAGATAGGACAGATTCTGCTGCAGAGTCACACCCTCCCTAACTGACTCAGGAGATGGGACAATTGTCAGACGACTTGAGCAACATGAAGTGAAAGTGAGCCCAGGGTACCACATATGCTGTTGGAACCTTACAACCATTAAGACATAACAGTTCCTGAGCTGAAGCTTGAGAGTTATCCATCTAGAGAGACAACTGATTTTGGAACGTAGTGTCTTTACTGTGAGAATAAAGACTTGCTGAAGTCATTTAAAAGGGTTTAATGAAGGAGTACGCTGAGTTTAAATCAGCGAGGAATTCTACTCTTGGTGAAAAACGTGGTTTCCAATCATCTTGGACCCCAGGAGCTCCTGCTACTCTACCTTGAAGAACGAAGTTGGTTGTGGTGGCTCAATGTTAGAACCTATGCTCGACCCCATGGTTACAGGTTTGAAGTCCGGCAATCCACTCAGCCTTTCATCCTTCCATTGTCTGTTAAACACGTACAACTGAGTTGGATAGCAATAAGCATCTGTTATTTGCCAAAAAACATGTTGACTCAATGTGTGCTTTAAAATTGCAGATCGCATGTCAAAGAAGGAGACACGTTTAACCCCTTCCCCGCCACGGACGTAATGGTTACGTCCATGGCAGCGCCCGTGTGGCGCCATGGATGTAACCATTACGTCCAGGGACTGGCAGTCGGGGGAAGCGCTAGCGCTTCCCCCGAGGGCCGCCCCCCAACACCCCGAGGCCAGGGCTGAAAGGGGAATCCCTTCCCCTTTCACGCCCACCCCCCCCACCCCCCCCCCATGACGTCAGCGCGCGATCGCGCGCTGATTTCATGGAAAGGGGGAATGACGCGCTGGAAGCCATTTGCTTCCAGCGCGTCAAGGGAGAAGGTGAGTATTTCACCTTCCTGCGGGGTGGGGGTGCTCTCAGAGAGGCATCGAGGGAAAGGAAAGGGTTTTCCTTTCCCTCGATGTCTCTTTGAGCATTCCTGCTGCCCGATCGCGATGCGATCGGGCAGCAGGAATGCCCACTAGACACCAGGGATTTCTGTATGTGTGTGTGTGTGTGTGAATATTAGTGTAGGGGAGCGACCCCTTGGGCAAGGGTCGCTCCCCTTTGGGGGCACATGCATTTTACGTCGTTTCTGCCCCCCCTGGGGGCAGATTGGCCCTATTTTTAGGCCGATCTGCCCCCAAGGGGGGCAGAAAGCCACTAGACACCAGGGATTTTATTGTTGCTTTGTATTTTTTGTGTTGGGGGGCGGCCCCTTGGGCAAGGGTCGCTCCCCTTTGGGGGCACATGTATTTTACGTCGTTTCTGCCCCCCCTGGGGGCAGATTGGCCCTATTTTTAGGCCGATCTGCCCCCAAGGGGGGCAGAAAGCCACTAGACACCAGGGATTTTATTGTTGATTTGTATTTTTTGTGTTGGGGGGCGGCCCCTTGGGCAAGGGTCGCTCCCCTTTGGGGGCAAATGTATTTTACGTCGTTTCTGCCCCCCCTGGGGGCAGATTGGCCCTATTTTTAGGCCGATCTGCCCCCAAGGGGGGCAGAAAGCCACTAGACACCAGGGATTTTATTGTTGATGTGTATTTTTTGTGTTGGGGGCGGCCCCTTGGGCAAGGGTCGCCCCCAGGGGCCCTCATGTATTTTTGGGCAGTTCTGCCCCCCTTGGGGGCAGAGAGGCCTATTTTTTTTAGGCCTTTCTGCCCCCAAGGGGGGCAGAATCCCAATAGCGCCAGAAATAGTATGTATGTATGTGTGCTTTGTGTTGGGGGGTGGCCCCTTGGGCAAGGGTCGCTCCCCCCAGGGGCGCAATGTATTTATTGTCGTTTCTGCCCCCCTTGGGGGCAGATTGGCCCTATTTTTAGGCCGATCTGCCCCCAAGGGGGGCAGAAAGCCACTAGACACCAGGGATTTTATTGTTGATTTTTATTTTTTGTGTTGGGGGGTGGCCCCTTGGGCAAGGGTCGCCCCCAGGGGCCCACATGTATTTTTGGGCAGTTCTGCCCCCCTAGGGGGCAGATATGCCTATTTTTTAGGCCTTTCTGTCCCCAAGGGGGGCAGAATCCCCATAGCGCCAGGGATACTATGTATGTGTGTGTGTGCTTTGTGTGGGGGTGTGGCACCTTGGGCAAGGGTCGCCCCCCCCAAAGGGTGCAATGTAATCTGGGCGATTTCTGCCCCCTCCCCTTGGGGGTAGATTGGCCTATTTTTTTTTAGGCCCATCTTCCCCCAAGCAGAGAAGACTAGACACGGGAAAATGAAAAAATGGTTAGTGGCGGAGTGTTTGTCAACTGGCGAAGTATTTACTTTTATGATAATAACAGTTTTTCTCCTTTTTGTTTTAGTTCAAAGCTTTTGCTGACTTTGCTGTGGCTTGTTGCAGTTTTGGCAGTAGTTGTCCTGCGGTTTGCGTAGTTGCATGTTTTAGGTAAGTAAATAAATTTACTCCAAGTGAGTATTGTTGCAATGCATGAATGACATGTTTGTAGGTGGTGTACTGAATGCAGGATTGTGTGTGAAATTGTCCTTAGAGTTATGCACAATGATTATTGTGTTGTCTTATGTCTAATTTGCTTTTTTTTTTCTCTTTTTAGTGGGATATCGTTGGTGATTGCTGTGGCTGTGCAGAGTAGTTGCTGGTGAGTCAAGCTTTTTCAGGCAAGTGAGCAGTATAGTTTTTGAGTTTATAATTCTTAGTGATAAACCTATACTTTGTTACTTATCTTACACAGTGCTGGTTGTTGGTGGTGTATTTGTCCAGTTAATTTTAGTAGGAAGGATCATGGCCAGCCATAGGATGACCGCTCAGCAGGTTGTTAGTGTGCTTTTTGAGTCATCTTCTGACCATGAATATGAGACTGACTCTGCATCTGAGGCAGAGGAGGAAGTGCAGGATTCTGGAAGTGAATTTTCTGTCAGAGATGAATCATCTGATGATGAAGCCACTCTCAGTGCTGATGAAGGGCCTGTTTTAGAGGAGGACAGTGATGTGCCAATGGTGCAGGAGCCAGCGGCTGAAAGGCTTCCCATTGGAAGACCTGACGCATGGGTTGCACCAAACATGGAGCAGCCACAGTTGCCTGCGTTTACTGGTTTTCCAGGGTGTCGAGTTAATACGGAAAACTTTTTGCCCGTCAACTTTTTTGAGTTGTTTATGGACGATATATTTTTGGAAGAGATTGTTGAGCAGACTAATTTGTATGCAGAGCAGTTTTTGAGGGACAACGCTGCCAGACTTAGGCCACACTCTAGAGCTAGCCGGTGGATTCCCACAAATCTGGAAGAGTTGAAAAAGTTCTTGGGTTTAACTTTTTTGATGGGGCTGATAAGGAAGCCGTCGCTGTCTTCATATTGGTCTACTAGTCCCTTGATGGCAACTGCTATATTTCCTGCCATCATGAGTCGTAACCGGTATGAGCTTCTTCTTCGGATGTTGCATTTTGTAGATAATGCTTTAGCCTTGCCACGAGATCATCCTGATTCTGACCGTCTTTTTAAGATTAGACCTGTCCTTGATCATTTGGTAGATCGGTTTTCAGAGATCTATGTTCCAGGGAAAGAAATATCTGTAGATGAGTCTTTGGTCCTGTTCAAGGGTCGTTTGGTTTTTAGGCAGTACATTCCTAGCAAGAGGGCACGGTATGGAATTAAATTGTATATGCTGTCAGAAAGTAGTACAGGATATGTTTATAATTTCCGGGTCTACACTGGTAGGGATTCCAATATTGACCCCCCTGGTTGTCCTCCCACTTTTGGAGTTAGTGAGAAAATTGTGTGGGAACTTGGTAGACGACTGTTTAACAAAGGTCACCATTTATATGTAGATAACTTCTACACTGGAGTTCGGTTGTTCAAGGAGTTGTTCAGAGTGGACACTGTTGCTTGTGGCACAATCCGCTCTAATCGGAAAGGCTATCCAAAAGAGCTTGTCTGTAAAAAACTTGAGAAGGGACAGTGCAGTGCCTTGCGGAATGATGAGCTGCTAGCTCTGAAATTTGTAGACAAGAGGGATGTATACATGCTAAGCACCATCCATGATGAGAGTACTTCACCTGTGGCTGTTTGGGGTCAGGTTGCCGAAGTGCGCAAACCTGTGTGCATCTTAGACTATAATAAGCACATGGGTGGTGTTGATAGAGTAGATCAGAGGTTAGAACCTTACACTGCTGCTCGTAAGTCTTATGTGTGGTATAAGAAATTAGCGCTTCACTTGTTCCACTTGGCAACTTTTAATGCTTTTGTTGTGTTTAAGGATAGTTCTCCAGAGTCAAGGATGACATTTGTGAAATTTCAGGAGTCTCTCATAGCTAGCCTTGTTGTGCTGGAACAGGCAAGAGTTCCTAGAGAAGCAGTGGTGGAGGATGTGGCTAGATTGAAAGATCGTCACTTTGCTGAGCACATTCCTCCCACGGCCAAAAAAAACTTTCCTGCTAAGAGATGTAGAGTCTGTGCTCGAAGAGGTATCAGGAAGGAGACTAGGATGTACTGCCCTGATTGTCCTTCAAAGCCTGGGCTGTGTGTGGGTGGCTGTTTCAGGAGCTACCACACACAGAAGAATTATTGGGAAATTCCGTGAGCGTAAACTGGTGTTTTATATTTTTATATGTTCGGTTTCACGGTTGGCATTAGTCATGTATTCAGTTAGAGCTTTTGTGTTTGTAGTTTTGTACTAATTTATGATTAGTGGTTTCTTTGTTGTTTAAAAACAAAAAAAAGGGGATGGCATGTGTAGAGTGGCGCTTGGCTGGCGGCGTGCGTGTGGTGGCGCTTGGCTGGCGGTGTGTGTGGGGTGGCGCTTGGCTGGCGGTGTGTGTGGGGTGGCGCTTGGCTGGCGGTGTGTGTGGGGTGGCGCTGGGCTGGCGGTGTGTGTGGGGTGGCGCTGGGCTGGCGGTGTGTGTGGGGTGGCGCTTGGCTGGTGGTGTGGGTGGGGTGGCGCTTGGCTGGTGGTGTGGCGCTTGGCTGGCAGTGCCGGCCAAACGCCAGTCCACACACTCATCAGCTGGTGTGATTGCTGTATCAGGCATGTGGGCGTATGAAAGTGATGGGCCCTTGACTGGCGCTGTCTGTGGATGCGAGTCTTGTAATGTGCTGGGCCCGTGGCTGGCGGCGTGAATGGTCTAGTGCATGTCATGTATGAAAGGTGTGTGAATGGACTGTAAAGCGGTTGGTGCCTTGTCGTGGCTTTACAGCTCACGAGCTGTGAGTCATTGGTTCAGTTTTTTGGCCTTTCAGTTATTACCAGTGCATTTCACTTTTGTGAAATCTCTTGTTAATAAAATTTGATCTACTGAACCATCACTCACCCTCGTGCCAAATCCAACCAGTATGTGTGGTACAAATGACAAAACCTACTCCGCTGTAATCAGGCGTCGCAGCACACTTGAGACACGCTAGGTGCCTCAGGTGGGACCCCGATGATGAAGCATGCCACCAACTTGGTTGGTGGGTGAGGGGTCTTCTTCACATAACCTAAGTGTGTTTCTTTTCACAATTTTAGTGTTTGGCACATCACGGACGTATGTGCACACATCAAAGTGATATATTCCAAAAATACCTGTGTTTGGGGGGGAGGGCCCACCTATGTTTTTGGTCCTGGGTGCGGCCGTCATGTAGGGAAACCTACAAAACCCAGAAACTTTTTAAAACTAGGCACCCCAAGGAGTCTAGGGAGGTGTGGCTTGTGTGGCTCCCCCAACATTTTCTTACCCAGACTCCTCTGTAAACCTCACAATTTGCATAAAAAAGCATATTTTCCTGATTTTTCTTAGTAGGATCACCGCTCCAGCACAAAATTCCTACTCCCCAGTTTTCCCCTCAGTCTCCCAAGTAAAATGACACCTCACTTATGTGGGTCCCCAAAGCAGAGTCCGTCTAAAGATGTATAAAAGAATATGCCCTTATAAACTTGCTGTGCTATCCCTTCTATCCCTTCAGGTTTTGGGCCTTATTATGTTGCAGGCACCTGGGCCACCCACACAAGTGAGGTATCATTTTTATCGGGAGACTTGGGGGAACGCTGGGTGGAAGGAAATTTGTGGCTCCTATCAGAATCCAGAATTTTCTGCCACAGAAATGTGAGGAACATGTGTTTTTTTAGCCAAATTTTGAGGTTTGCAAAGGATTCTGGGTAACAGAACCTGGTCCGAGCCCCCCAAGTCACCCCTCCTTGGATTCCCCTAGGTCTCTAGTTTTCAGAAATGCACTGGTTTGGTAGGTTTCCCTAGGCGCCGGGTGAGCTACAGGCCAAAATCCGCAGGTAGGCACTGTTTTCTCCCAAAATTGTGGATGTGTCCACGTTGCGCTTTGGGGTGTTTCCTGTCGCAGGCGCTAGGCCTACCCACGCAAGTGAGGTATCATTTTTATCGGGAGACTTGGGGTAACGCTGGGTGGAAGGAAATTTGTAGCTCCTCTCAGATTCCAGAACTTTCTGCCACAGAAATGTGAGGAACATGTGTTTTTTTAGCCAAATTTTGAGGTTTGCAAAGGATTCTGGGTAACAGAACCTGGTCCGAGCCCCGCAAGTCACCCCTCCTTGGATCCCCCTAGGTCTCTAGTTTTCAGAAATGCACAGGTTTGGTAGGTTTCCCTAGGTGGCGGCTGAGCTAGAGGCCAAAATCTACAGGTAGTCACTTTGCTAAAAACAGCTCTGTTTTCTGTGATATGTCCACGTTGTGTTTTGGGGCATATCCTGTCGCGGGAGCTAGGCCTACCCACACAAGTGAGGTATCATTTTTATCGGGAGACATGGGGGAACACTGGGTGGAAGGAAATTTGTGGCTCCTCTCAGATTCCAGAACTTTCTGCCACAGAAATGTGAGGAACATGTGTTTTTTTAGCCAAATTTTGAGGTTTGCAAAGGATTCTGGGTAACAGAACCTGGTCCGAGCCCCGCAAGTCACCCCTCCTTGGATCCCCCTAGGTCTCTAGTTTTCAGAAATGCACAGGTTTGGTAGGTTTCCCTAGGTGGCGGCTGAGCTAGAGGCCAAAATCTACAGGTAGTCACTTTGCTAAAAACAGCTCTGTTTTCTGTGATATGTCCACGTTGTGTTTTGGGGCATATCCTGTCGCGGGCGCTAGGCCTACCCACACAAGTGAGGTATCATTTTTATCGGGAGACGAGGGGGAACGCTGGGTGGAAGGAAATTTGTAGCTCCTCTCAGATTCCAGAACTTTCTGCCACAGAAATGTGAGGAACATGTGTTATTTTAGCCAAATTTTGAGGTTTGCAAAGGATTCTGGGTAACAGAACCTGGTCCGAGCCCCGCAAGTCACCCCTCCTTGGATTCCCCTAGGTCTCTAGTTTTCAGAAATGCACAGGTTTGGTAGGTTTCCCTAGGTGCCGGCTGAGCTAGAGGCCAAAATCTACAGGTAGGCACTTCGCAAAAAACACCTCTGTTTTTTTCCAAAATTTAGGATGTGTCCACGTTGCGCTTTGGGGTGTTTCCTGTCGCCGGCGCTAGGCCTACCCACGCAAGTGAGGTATCATTTTTATCGGGAGACTTGGGGGAACGCTGGGTGGAAGGAAATTTGTAGCTCCTCTCAGATTCCAGAACTTTCTGCCACAGAAATGTGAGGGACATGTGTTTTTTTAGCCAAATTTTGAGGTTTGCAAAGGATTCTGGGTAACAGAACCTGGTCCGAGCCCCGCAAGTCACCCCACCTTGGATCCCCCTAGGTCTCTAGTTTTCAGAAATGCACAGGTTTGGTAGGTTTCCCTAGGTGGCGGCTGAGCTAGAGGCCAAAATCTACAGGTAGTCACTTTGCTAAAAACAGCTCTGTTTTCTGTGATATGTCCACGTTGTGTTTTGGGGCATATCCTGTCGCGGGCGCTAGGCCTACCCACACAAGTGAGGTATCATTTTTATCGGGAGACGTGGGGGAACGCTGGGTGGAAGGAAATTTGTGGCTCCTCTCAGATTCCAGAACTTTCTGCCACAGAAATGTGAGGAACATGTGTTTTTTTAGCCAAATTTTGAGGTTTGCAAAGGATTCTGGGTAACAGAACCTGGTCCGAGCCCCGCAAGTCACCCCTCCTTGGATCCCCCTAGGTCTCTAGTTTTCAGAAATGCACAGGTTTGGTAGGTTTCCCTAGGTGGCGGCTGAGCTAGAGGCCAAAATCTACAGGTAGTCACTTTGCTAAAAACAGCTCTGTTTTCTGTGATATGTCCACGTTGTGTTTTGTGGCATATCCTGTCGCGGGCGCTAGGCCTACCCACACAAGTGAGGTATCATTTTTATCGGGAGACGTGGGGGAACGCTGGGTGGAAGGAAATTTGTAGCTCCTCTCAGATTCCAGAACTTTCTGCCACAGAAATGTGAGGAACATGTGTTTTTTTAGCCAAATTTTGAGGTTTGCAAAGGATTCTGGGTAACAGAACCTGGTCCGAGCCCCGCAAGTCACCCCTCCTTGGATCCCCCTAGGTCTCTAGTTTTCAGAAATGCACAGGTTTGGTAGGTTTCCCTAGGTGGCGGCTGAGCTAGAGGCCAAAATCTACAGGTAGTCACTTTGCTAAAAACAGCTCTGTTTTCTGTGATATGTCCACGTTGTGTTTTGGGGCATATCCTGTCGCGGGCGCTAGGCCTACCCACACAAGTGAGGTATCATTTTTATCGGGAGACGTGGGGGAACGCTGGGTGGAAGGAAATTTGTAGCTCCTCTCAGATTCCAGAACTTTCTGCCACAGAAATGTGAGGAACATGTGTTTTTTTAGCCAAATTTTGAGGTTTGCAAAGGATTCTGGGTAACAGAACCTGGTCCGAGCCCCGCAAGTCACCCCTCCTTGGATTCCCCTAGGACTCTAGTTTTCAGAAATGCACAGGTTTGGTAGGTTTCCCTAGGTGCCGGCTGAGCTAGAGGCCAAAATCTACAGGTAGGCACTTCGCAAAAAACACCTCTGTTTTTTCCCAAAATTTAGGATGTGTCCACGTTGCGCTTTGGGGTGTTTCCTGTCGCCGGCGCTAGGCCTACCCACGCAAGTGAGGTATCATTTTTATCGGGAGACGTGGGGGAACGCTGGGTGGAAGGAAATTTGTAGCTCCTCTCAGATTCCAGAACTTTCTGCCACAGAAATGTGAGGAACATGTGTTTTTTTAGCCAAATTTTGAGGTTTGCAAAGGATTCTGGGTAACAGAACCTGGTCCGAGCCCCGCAAGTCACCCCTCCTTGGATTCCCCTAGGACTCTAGTTTTCAGAAATGCACAGGTTTAGTAGGTTTCCCTAGGTGGCGGCTGAGCTAGAGGCCAAAATCTACAGGTAGTCACTTTGCTAAAAACAGCTCTGTTTTCTGTGATATGTCCACGTTGTGTTTTGGGGCATATCCTGTCGCGGGAGCTAGGCCTACCCACACAAGTGAGGTATCATTTTTATCGGGAGACGTGGGGGAACACTGGGTGGAAGGAAATTTGTGGCTCCTCTCAGATTCCAGAACTTTCTGCCACAGAAATGTGAGGAACATGTGTTTTTTTGCCAAATTTTGAGGTTTGCAAAGGATTCTGGGTAACAGAACCTGGTCCGAGCCCCGCAAGTCACCCCTCCTTGGATCCCCCTAGGTCTCTAGTTTTCAGAAATGCACAGGTTTGGTAGGTTTCCCTAGGTGGCGGCTGAGCTAGAGGCCAAAATCTACAGGTAGTCACTTTGCTAAAAACAGCTCTGTTTTCTGTGATATGTCCACGTTATGTTTTGGGGCATATCCTGTCGCGGGCGCTAGGCCTACCCACACAAGTGAGGTATCATTTTTATCGGGAGACGTGGGGGAACACTGGGTGGAAGGAAATTTGTAGCTCCTCTCAGATTCCAGAACTTTCTGCCACAGAAATGTGAGGAACATGTGTTATTTTAGCCAAATTTTGAGGTTTGCAAAGGATTCTGGGTAACAGAACCTGGTCCGAGCCCCGCAAGTCACCCCTCCTTGGATTCCCCTACGTCTCTAGTTTTCAGAAATGCACAGGTTTGGTAGGTTTCCCTAGGTGCCGGCTGAGCTAGAGGCCAAAATCTACAGGTAGGCACTTCGCAAAAAACACCTCTGTTTTTTTCCAAAATTTAGGATGTGTCCACGTTGCGCTTTGGGGTGTTTCCTGTCGCCGGCGCTAGGCCTACCCACGCAAGTGAGGTATCATTTGTATCGGGAGACTTGGGGGAACGCTGGGTGGAAGGAAATTTGTAGCTCCTTTCAGATTCCAGAACTTTCTGCCACAGAAATGTGAGGGACATGTGTTTTTTTAGCCAAATTTTGAGGTTTGCAAAGGATTCTGGGTAACAGAACCTGGTCCGAGCCCCGCAAGTCACCCCTCCTTGGATCCCCCTAGGTCTCTAGTTTTCAGAAATGCACAGGTTTGGTAGGTTTCCCTAGGTGGCGGCTGAGCTAGAGGCCAAAATCTACAGGTAGTCACTTTGCTAAAAACAGCTCTGTTTTCTGTGATATGTCCACGTTGTGTTTTGGGGCATATCCTGTCGCGGGCGCTAGGCCTACCCACACAAGTGAGGTATCATTTTTATCGGGAGACGTGGGGGAACGCTGGGTGGAAGGAAATTTGTGGCTCCTCTCAGATTCCAGAACTTTCTGCCACAGAAATGTGAGGAACATGTGTTTTTTTAGCCAAATTTTGAGGTTTGCAAAGGATTCTGGGTAACAGAACCTGGTCCGAGCCCCGCAAGTCACCCCTCCTTGGATCCCCCTAGGTCTCTAGTTTTCAGAAATGCACAGGTTTGGTAGGTTTCCCTAGGTGGCGGCTGAGCTAGAGGCCAAAATCTACAGGTAGTCACTTTGCTAAAAACAGCTCTGTTTTCTGTGATATGTCCACGTTGTGTTTTGTGGCATATCCTGTCGCGGGCGCTAGGCCTACCCACACAAGTGAGGTATCATTTTTATCGGGAGACGTGGGGGAACGCTGGGTGGAAGGAAATTTGTAGCTCCTCTCAGATTCCAGAACTTTCTGCCACAGAAATGTGAGGAACATGTGTTTTTTTAGCCAAATTTTGAGGTTTGCAAAGGATTCTGGGTAACAGAACCTGGTCCGAGCCCCGCAAGTCACCCCTCCTTGGATCCCCCTAGGTCTCTAGTTTTCAGAAATGCACAGGTTTGGTAGGTTTCCCTAGGTGGCGGCTGAGCTAGAGGCCAAAATCTACAGGTAGTCACTTTGCTAAAAACAGCTCTGTTTTCTGTGATATGTCCACGTTGTGTTTTGGGGCATATCCTGTCGCGGGCGCTAGGCCTACCCACACAAGTGAGGTATCATTTTTATCGGGAGACGTGGGGGAACACTGGGTGGAAGGAAATTTGTAGCTCCTCTCAGATTCCAGAACTTTCTGCCACAGAAATGTGAGGAACATGTGTTATTTTAGCCAAATTTTGAGGTTTGCAAAGGATTCTGGGTAACAGAACCTGGTCCGAGCCCCGCAAGTCACCCCTCCTTGGATTCCCCTACGTCTCTAGTTTTCAGAAATGCACAGGTTTGGTAGGTTTCCCTAGGTGCCGGCTGAGCTAGAGGCCAAAATCTACAGGTAGGCACTTCGCAAAAAACACCTCTGTTTTTTTCCAAAATTTAGGATGTGTCCACGTTGCGCTTTGGGGTGTTTCCTGTCGCCGGCGCTAGGCCTACCCACGCAAGTGAGGTATCATTTGTATCGGGAGACTTGGGGGAACGCTGGGTGGAAGGAAATTTGTAGCTCCTTTCAGATTCCAGAACTTTCTGCCACAGAAATGTGAGGGACATGTGTTTTTTTAGCCAAATTTTGAGGTTTGCAAAGGATTCTGGGTAACAGAACCTGGTCCGAGCCCCGCAAGTCACCCCTCCTTGGATCCCCCTAGGTCTCTAGTTTTCAGAAATGCACAGGTTTGGTAGGTTTCCCTAGGTGGCGGCTGAGCTAGAGGCCAAAATCTACAGGTAGTCACTTTGCTAAAAACAGCTCTGTTTTCTGTGATATGTCCACGTTGTGTTTTGGGGCATATCCTGTCGCGGGCGCTAGGCCTACCCACACAAGTGAGGTATCATTTTTATCGGGAGACGTGGGGGAACACTGGGTGGAAGGACATTTGTGGCTCCTCTCAGATTCCAGAACTTTCTGCCACAGAAATGTGAGGAACATGTGTTTTTTTAGCCAAATTTTGAGGTTTGCAAAGGATTCTGGGTAACAGAACCTGGTCCGAGCCCCGCAAGTCACCCCTCCTTGGATCCCCCTAGGTCTCTAGTTTTCAGAAATGCACAGGTTTGGTAGGTTTCCCTAGGTGGCGGCTGAGCTAGAGGCCAAAATCTACAGGTAGTCACTTTGCTAAAAACAGCTCTGTTTTCTGTGATATGTCCACGTTGTGTTTTGGGGCATATCCTGTTGCGGGCGCTAGGCCTACCCACACAAGTGAGGTATCATTTTTATCGGGAGACGTGGGGGAACGCTGGGTGGAAGGAAATTTGTAGCTCCTCTCAGATTCCAGAACTTTCTGCCACAGAAATGTGAGGAACATGTGTTTTTTTAGCCAAATTTTGAGGTTTGCAAAGGATTCTGGGTAACAGAACCTGGTCCGAGCCCCGCAAGTCACCCCTCCTTGGATTCCCCTAGGTCTCTAGTTTTCAGAAATGCACAGGTTTGGTAGGTTTCCCTAGGTGCCGGCTGAGCTAGAGGCCAAAATCTACAGGTAGGCACTTCGCAAAAAACACCTCTGTTTTTTCCCAAAATTTAGGATGTGTCCACGTTGCGCTTTGGGGTGTTTCCTGTCGCCGGCGCTAGGCCTACCCACGCAAGTGAGGTATCATTTTTATCGGGAGACTTGGGGGAACGCTGGGTGGAAGGAAATTTGTAGCTCCTCTCAGATTCCAGAACTTTCTGCCACAGAAATGTGAGGAACATGTGTTTTTTTGCCAAATTTTGAGGTTTGCAAAGGATTCTGGGTAACAGAACCTCGTCCGAGCCACACAAGTCACCCCTCCTTGGATTACCCTAGGTCCCTAGTTTTCAGAAATGCATAGGTTTGGTAGGTTTCCCTAGGTGGCGGCTGAGCTAGAGGCCAAAATCTACAGGTAGTCACTTTGCTAAAAACAGCTCTGTTTTCTGTGATATATCCACGTTGTGTTTTGGGGCATATCCTGTCGCGGGCGCTAGGCCTACCCACACAAGTGAGGTATCATTTTTATCGGGAGACGTGGGGGAACGCTGGGTGGAAGGAAATTTGTAGCTCCTCTCAGATTCCAGAACTTTCTGCCACAGAAATGTGAGGAACATGTGTTTTTTTAGCCAAATTTTGAGGTTTGCAAAGGATTCTGGGTAACAGAACCTGGTCCGAGCCCCGCAAGTCACCCCTCCTTGGATTCCCCTAGGTCTCTAGTTTTCAGAAATGCACAGGTTTGGTAGGTTTCCCTAGGTGCCGGCTGAGCTAGAGGCCAAAATCTACAGGTAGGCACTTCGCAAAAAACACCTCTGTTTTTTTCCAAAATTTAGGATGTGTCCACGTTGCGCTTTGGGGTGTTTCCTGTCGCCGGCGCTAGGCCTACCCACGCAAGTGAGGTATCATTTTTATCGGGAGACTTGGGGGAACACTGGGTGGAAGGAAATTTGTAGCTCCTCTCAGATTCCAGAACTTTCTGCCACAGAAATGTGAGGAACATGTGTTTTTTTAGCCAAATTTTGAGGTTTGCAAAGGATTCTGGGTAACAGAACCTCGTTCGAGCCACACAAGTCACCCCTCCTTGGATTCCCCTAGGTCTCTAGTTTTCAGAAATGCATAGGTTTGGTAGGTTTCCCTAGGTGGCGGCTGAGCTAGAGGCCAAAATCTACAGGTAGTCACTTTGCTAAAAACAGCTCTGTTTTCAGTGAAATGTCCACGTTGTGTTTTGGGGCATATCCTGTCGCGGGCGCTAGGCCTACCCACACAAGTGAGGTATCATTTTTATCGGGAGACGTGGGGGAACACTGGGTGGAAGGAAATTTGTGGCTCCTCTCAGATTCCCGAACTTTCTGCCACAGAAATGTGAGGGACATGTGTTTTTTTAGCCAAATTTTGAGGTTTGCAAAGGATTCTGGGTAACAGAACCTGGTCCGAGCCCCGCAAGTCACCCCTCCTTGGATCCCCCTAGGTCTCTAGTTTTCAGAAATGCACAGGTTTGGTAGGTTTCCCTAGGTGGCGGCTGAGCTAGAGGCCAAAATCTACAGGTAGTCACTTTGCTAAAAACAGCTCTGTTTTCTGTGATATGTCCACGTTGTGTTTTGGGGCATATCCTGTCGCGGGCGCTAGGCCTACCCACACAAGTGAGGTATCATTTTTATCGAGATACGTGGGGGAACGCTAGGTGGAAGGAAATTTGTGGCTCCTCTCAGATTCCAGAACTTTCTGCCACAGAAATGTGAGGAACATGTGTTTTTTTAGCCAAATTTTGAGGTTTGCAAATTATTCTGGGTAACCGAACCTGGTCCGAGCCACACAAGTCACCCCTCCTTGGATTCCCCTAGGTCTCTAGTTTTCAGAAATGCACAGGTTTGGTAGGTTTCCCTAGGTGGCGGCTGAGCTAGAGGCCAAAATCTACAGGTAGTCACTATGCTAAAAACAGCTCTGTTTTCTGTGATGTGTCCAGGTTGTGTTTTGGGGCATATCCTGTCGCGGGCGCTAGGCCTACCCACACAAGTGAGGTATCATTTTTATCTGGAGACGTGGGGGAATGCTGGGTGGAAGGAAATTTGTCGCTCCTCTCAGATTCCAGAACTTTCTGCCACAGAAATGTGAGGAACATGTGTTTTTTTAGCCAAATTTTGAGGTTTGCAAAGGATTCTGGGTAACAGAACCTGGTCCGAGCCACACAAGTCACCCCTCCTTGGATTCCCCTAGGTCTCTAGTTGTCAGAAATGCACAGGTTTGGTAGGTTTCCCTAGGTGCCGGCTGAGCTAGAGGCCAAAATCTACAGGTAGTCACTTTGCTAAAAACAGCTCTGTTTTCTGTGATGTGTCCACGTTGTGTTTTGGGGCATATCCTGTCGCGGGCGCTAGGCCTACCCAAACAAGTGAGGTATCATTTTTATCGGGAGACTTGGGGGACATAGAATAGCAAAACAAGTGTTATTGCCCCTTGTCTTTCTCTACATTTATTCCTTCCAAATATAGGGGTGTGTGTAAAAAAGACATCTATTTGAGAAATTCCATGTAATTCACGTGCTACTATGGTCACCCCGGAATTCAGAGATGTGCAAATAACCACTGCTCCTCAACACCTTATCTTGTGCCCTTTTTGGAAATGCAAAGGTTTTCTTGATAGCTATTTTTTACTCCTTATATTTCAGCAAATGAATTACTGTACACCCGGTATAGAATGAAAACGCACTGCAGGGTGCAGCTCATTTATTGGCTCTGGGTTCCTCGGGTTCTTGATGAACCTACAAACCCTATATATCCCCGCAACCAGAGGAGTCCAGCAGACGTAACGGTATATTGCTTTCGATAATCTGACATTGCAGGGAAAAGTTACAGAGTAAAAAGTAGAGAAAAATTGATGTTTTTTTCACCTCAATTTCAATATTTTTCTTTTTCAGCTGTTATTTTCTGTAGGAAACCCTTGTAGGATCTACACAAATGACCCCTTGCTGAATTCAGAATGTTATCTACTTTTCAGAAATGTTTAGGTTTCTGGTATCCAGCATTGGTTTCATGACCATTCCGGTCACTGACTGGAAGGAGGCTGAAAGCACAAAAAATTGCACAAATGGGGTATGCCCCAGTAAAATGCCAAAATTGTGTTGAAAAATTGGGTTTTCGGATTCAAGTCTGCCTGTTCCTGAAAGCTGGGAAGCTGCTGAGTTTAGCACCGCAAACCCTTTGTTGATGCCATTTTCAGGGGAAAAACCACAAGCCTTCTGCTGCAGCCCCTTTTTCCAATTTTTTTGAAAAAAACGAAATTTTCACTGTATTTTGGCCAATTTCTTGGCCTCCTTCAGGGGAACCCACAAAGTCTGGGTACCTTTAGAATCGCTAGGATGTTGGAAAAAAAGGACGCAAATTTGGCTTGGTTAGCTTATGTGGACAAAAAGTTATGAGGGCCTAAGCGCGAACTGCCCCAAATAGGCAAAAAAAGGCCTGGCACAGGAGGGTGTAAAGGCCTGGCAGCGAAGTGGTTAACCAGTCCTCTGATCAAGAGATCATTGCACCTCTTGCCCACGCAGCGCAGTGTACATTTGTAAAGCTCTGCAGTGTAAACGCATTGGGAAGTGCTGCTGGGTAAATGCTGACAGGATGTCTATATCAGGATATACAAGTATCCACCCTCAATCACAGAGGTGATGGAAGGTCTACCGGATGAGTGAATGTGACGGTGGAGTGAAGAGTCCCTCCTTGAATAGCTAATAGAGGACAAAGGTATTTTCTCATATTTCGTGTTTATAACAGAACTAACCATCCCCATTCGTTTTCATGCATAGAATAAGAATGGTTACTGCTTTCCCTGCACTCCATCCAGCCACCTGGTCTCGTTACTAAACATTGTGAAAGAGGACTATGCCACACGTGATCATCCATTGATCACTGAACGTTTTGACAGTATTCCATCCTTAGTATCTGCTGAACCCTAGTTAAGCCACTGGACCTGTATCAGATGTGAAGGCACAGAACCCCTGATTTACCAGACATGCGTGTTCTGCATTCTTCCTGAGGACGCTGGCTGCAATGATAACATGCTGCAGCTAGTCTATTCCCTTTAGAGGTCATGTTACCACAGGATAACAGGAGCAAGAGGTCGCTGCCGAAACTTTCACTCTAGATTCATGCAATGGCTCTCAGCCCATATAAAACGGATTCCACTTGAACACAAGCTTGCTGTGGATCCTAACAGAGACTCATGTACCAGGATGACACTTCCTATTGCATTGTTACTGCTCTTGAGGCCTTCAGAGGGAGTGGGGTCTGCAAATTCCTCAGCGGGGATGGACTTTCACACATTAAACTTTGTGTTAGTTTATAACCTACAGCAAGATCATGAATGTTGAGAGGAACCACACCATGTTGGCGCAGCACAGCCTGCCTGACCCACGTCTGCTAGGGTGACACATTGGAAAAATAACTACAGCATATCTGACTTGCCTACTGATATACAGTTAAGGGGGCTGTGATAAGGAGCTTGAGATCTGCCTCTCTAGCATAGACAGAACTGGACAACTAATTGTCACCTGAGATATTTCATTCATAGCAGGAATAGAGTCGGTGTGTTAAAATAATAAAGCAAACATTTTTAAGTGAATCGTTTTTGTTATTGAAGAGCTTATGAATTTCTTGTCTCCAAAGTGTGGTCTCATCTCATTCTTGTAAGGAGTGTGTCGAGAAGGTCGGTTTGAAGCTGATAGTAGCTTTTATTTGTGGTACCATCGTTGTCCAAATGGAGCTTGGAGCTACCTGGCTCTGAAAGATTAGGTTGTTTTACATATTTGCGCCTACTACATGCCTAGATTTCCCTCTTGCATTACAAGCAGCAAAGCAGTGAAAAAACTGTTAAAGCTAAGAGATAAACTCCATTCAATTAGTTTTGGATCAGGCAAGAACAGCATCAAATGGCCTGGACCGTTACTTCTTCTGTACAGGCTACTGTCTCAACAATGCCACTCTATGCCTGATGGGGTTATTTGTCTAACATATTACCAGTTTCCTCCCCTACAGAGCGACCTTTGGTCAGTGCACTGCCTGGGTCCAAGAGCTGCAGGGGAGTTGGCAAGAGACGTCCTCTTCTGCTCAAAGGTATCACTGGAAACCAATGCTCTGCATCATGATTAGTTGTGATTTTGCTGCAGTGAAGGATTATTTTTACATGATATAGGTTTCAAGTAGTCAAATGTATTAAGAGTTTTTGAAGAACTTGTGAGTAACAAGGTTAGATTTCAACAGTGGGTTTTGGCGTGACCAGAACTCCAAGCTGAGTGAGCTGTTTTAGGTTCATTTTGACAAGTACATTTCGTACGTTTTCCACCCCAATTGTAACCACAATTTAATGCTCACCAAAGACTTATCCTTAATCATTATTTGATACACTATTTTTTTTAACCGTTGCCATAAAAGAGGTTCTCACTATTTGAAAGTGTGGGGTTGCTGCCGTAGCAGGCGTGACATAAAATGTGAACGTTCTTTCTGTGTGCTCAGTAATGAATTTGTCAATTACTTAGTCTGTGTGCTTTCATTGATTTTCTAAGAATAAACATCTATATCTGCTAACAGAATCTGAAAATAGAGGCTGGCAGAGCTAACCATGTTATCTAGAAGCCTGTCCTGTACCCCTAAACGTTTGTGTCACTGGTTAGCTCTTTAGTTTCAGCTATGGACTGCAATAAAAGAAACGGATGGCGGGATGTTCTATCTTTCTGGTTGAAAAAATTGGTCACAATGAGTGACTGTTCTATTTGGAAACAGAAACTTAATATTCTTTAGGAAGTTCAAAAACTGCAACTCATCCCTTTTTATGGGTGAGCACAAAGCGCTCCGTCCCATGCTGTAATCTCTCTTTGGGCTTCTAACCATGCCCATGTCACGTCAGTTACTTTTATTGGTTTGTGGGCTTGCCTTTTAAAACCTGCTTGCTTTAATTTGTGAAAGCCATGCATACGTAATGCAGGCTCGATGTTTTCAGCATGGTTTCTGGACTACTTTATCTTTTTATTTTCCACGCAGCGTGATCGCGCTGGGGTTTACATAGCGCAATCGCACTCGTTTTTTTTTTTCTATTTCAGCTCAATCGCGCTGTTTTTTTTCTTGTAATTTGTGTGGCAAGAAAAGTCCGGTTAGGAGTTTACAACGCTAATAGCTGTAACTCGAGCAAATGCAAGACCCGTTGCATTGCAAATGCTTGTTTAAAGGTGGGAATGGGAGTTATCGTTGCCAACTGGACCACTGCCTACTCCTCCTGAAACTTCTATCTCACTTCACAAAGGAGAAATGAATAAAACAGGACTTATTACCTTTTGCTAATCATTAGCCATTCTAACTTGGGAGTTGGCAACTTTCAAACGTATGCAACCACTATTATGGTTGTAAACCATTCATCAATATGGATAGGACTTACAATTTGGAAGGGACACCCACCACACTCTTCTTCCAAATTCTGATTCATAATTCATTTCTAAGCCCATTTTAGGAGTCAGTAAAACTTCGGCAGGTCTGATAATGGGTTTAGTATATAGTATAAAGAATTTTAGAGGTTGCAAACCCACAAATTTAGTGAATCATAGGGTTTGTGACTGCTAAAAAGTTCAATACATCTTGCTAGGAGTTTCTGTGTTCAGCTTCTCCTACCAGGCCATCCATGGAATGAGCGATGAGAGCCAGGCTTACCCCTGTACCCAGGGCCAGCTTTTGGGCGGTGCAAGAGGTGCGGTGGCACTGGGCACTGACCTCAGAGGTGGCCCTGTGTTTAGAAATAACTTCAAAAACTTGTGATTTAAAAGCACCTGCTGAAAAGTTCCTTGTGCGTCCAGCCTTCAGGAAATAATTAAAGTGTCAAGATACCTCTTGTGATTAATGTTCCTGCTAGGGAGAGAGATAGGAGTTTTGCCTAGCTGCAGTTTTGACTCAACATAAAGTAGCATAGAGGGTTAATATGCCTGCTGCAAAAAACAGAACTATGGGGCATATTTAAGAAAGGTGGCACTGCACACAGTGCAGCGCCACTTTTCTTGCACCCTTTAGCGTCCCCCTAACGGCACCATGTGTGCGTTATATTTAAAATAAGGTGCACCATGGCACTAGTTAGGGGACTAGCATCAGAATTTTTTACACTAGTCCGGCGCTTTGCAGGATTAGCATCCAAAATTTTCACACTAATCCTGCAAAGCACCTAGAAGCCCATTGTAAGCAATGGAAGCCTCCTTTTAATGCCTGCTCTGAGCAGGCGTTAAAAGTGCCGGGGAAAAAAATGACAGATTTCTCTGCGTCATTTTTTTGGCCCCCCTAAAGAGGGGATGCCCTCTTTACATACATTATGCCTTGTGCAGGCATAATGTAGCGAAAGGGTTACAAAGTGGCGCAATGCATGCATTGCACCACTTTGTAAATATGGGGCAGCATTTTTGGCCTTCTAACACCACAATAGCATAAACAAATGACACTAATGTGGCGTAGAATAGCACTAGGGGCTCTTAAATATGCCCCTAGAGCAGAGGTCTTCAAACTGGGGGGAGGGTCCACCTAGGAGGCCTGAAGTGATCCCAGGGGGGGCCCCAGACTCTGGCCAAAGTAAATATTATACAGATAACAGGCCTTTGTTTTAAGCAGAAGCATGTTATTGCAGTTTTAAAAATGTAACCGTACTTAACTGCAATTTTTAAATAGGTTTAGATATATTTAAACATTGCTATGTTTATCAAATGATTGTGAAAAATTCTGAGGGGGGCCCAATGATTTTTAATTTTCAACTGGGGGGGTGCAGCATTAAAAAGTTTGGAGACCTCTGCCCTAGAGGCATATTTGAAAAAAGTGGCACTACACATAGTGCTGCAGCACTTTTCTTGTGCCCCTTAGTGCCCCCCTAACGCCACCATGTGTGCGCTGTATTTAAAATACGGCACACCATGGTGGTAGTTAGGGGGCCAGCATCAGAAATTTTTATGCTAGTCAGGCGCTTTTGCAGGATTAGCGTAAAAAATGTTGATGCTAATCCTGCATGTAACCAACGGAAGCCTCCTTTTAATACCTGCTCTGAGCAGGCATTAAAAGTGCCGAAAAAATTGACATAAAGAAATCTGTCAGATTTCTTTGTGTCATTTATTTGGCCCCCCTAACAGTGGAAATGCCACCTTTTCATACATTATGTCTGGCGCAGGCATAATGTAGCTCAAAGGGTTAAAAAGTGGCGCAATGAATGCATTGTGCCACTTTGTATGTATGTCACGGCGAATTTGGCCTTCCAACGCTACATTAGAGTAAAAAAAATGACTCTAATGTGGCGTTAGAATGGCGCTAGGGGCTTAGAAATATACCCCTATATTTTATGTGGATAGCTGAGTGGATTAGTAAAGCCAGCATTTACAAGTGTTTTATAACACATGAATGTATTTGAAAGGGGAGCGATGGAGAGATGAGGGGCACATTTTCCGGGTGATAGTGAATGAAACCGAAGAGGAGGTCATGGAGTGGGGGTGCCAAAATAAACTG
The DNA here is from genome assembly GCF_031143425.1 of Pleurodeles waltl. NCBI lineage: Eukaryota > Metazoa > Chordata > Amphibia > Caudata > Salamandridae > Pleurodeles > Pleurodeles waltl. Next base: position 460,672,326 of record NC_090442.1, read on the forward strand.
TCGCACAGGGCGCAACCAATCCTAAAGCCGGCCCTGCCTGTACCTGCAGCATTGTGAGACCCACGGCTTCTACCCGTCACTTTTGCCATAAACTGTTCATTGAAATTCTCAGCACACTTACACAATCTTGGGCTTTTGAGGGAAATCTGGGTACCTGGGAAATTTGTCAACATGAAACAAAGGATTAAGCATTGCATGTTTAGACTTTAAATTTTATTCGTACACACTATTGTCTGTGAAGTGAGGAAAGACGCTTCACAATTATTCAGAACGTATAGATATTATCATGGTTAACGATTTTTTGTAATTCCCCCTCATATTTTACAACGCGACCGTGTTCTTGTACCCATTTAGGAACATACCTCATTATCTGCTTCCTAACTCCTTAATGATGTTAATATTGTGTGGTGAAAAATGAGTGTCTTGTACATAGGCTTTATCTCCTCTGCCTCCATCTTCATCTTGGCAAGCACCTAAGAGCGTGTGTTACCGCATCTGCTTTATTCCAACTGTGCTAGTGTTGATGTGACAGCAAGATGGCGAGTTTCTTCCTTCATTCGGTGCAATGTAGGCTATAACTTAATCAGATCGATACATTCAGTACTGAGGGCCTAGCCGCGGTTTTACAAAGTGGACTTTTACAATAGGCGCTTTTGCAATAAATCGCCTTTCAGCATACCCAGTTAAAAGCTTTCTGGATAGGACAAGTGACAAATCCATTGCTGTGTGTCTTAGCTCCAGGGTAAGACACATAGAATAAAGTGCATTTTTATGTCATTGGCACATGCTGAGTTTTTACAGAAGGCTGCAACCGATGCCTGGTCACTGCACAGTGCCAAGAAGCTCAAGTACCCAGCCATCCACACTATGCAACCTGCAGTTACTTCACTGCTACAACGCTACGACGGTCACTGGGCCAATGCCCTGGGATCCCTGCCCTTGCATCACTGGCCGCTTTTTTTCCAGCAATATATTCAAACAAACGTATCCAAGTAGAGCGAGCCTTAACTGAATATACTTTCCACTCAGGAGCACCGTCACATTTACAACAATGTCCTGTTCAGCAGCCATCCAATTACTGTCCTGCGAGCGCATCTGTCATGTGCTGGCGCGAGGGCAGCCGATGGAAGAGGCTTCTTGACACGGAAGATTGAGATGCGGAGACGCCGTAATGACTGTTCACGAAGGGCAGCAGTGATGCGGCGGCCGCTTTTTATCTCATAGAAATAACCCGCGGCCCTACAGAGGACGCCATTCATGCGCCATTCATGGGATATATACAGCTTTCTATTACAGATTCACCAAATCAACACACGCGCATCCGTGAGAGAAGTAAACACCAGGTGCTCGTCCGCTGCGGAGACAGAATATAGTTTGATCGCAGGGCCTTCCTGAATTTCACTGGCGAGGACCTGGAGCGAGATTACGTGCGACACGCATGACGGGCGCGTGGCAATCATTACCGAGTCAGGGGTCACCGAGCTATGGATTGCAATATGTGCAGAGTTATTGCAGAGACCGGAATGCGAAAATGCTATCTGCCTCTGGCCACGATGGCAAGCGAGGACGGCGCTCGCACGCTTGTGTACCCGACCTTTTTTTCATTATCTGGCATAAGGTATTCACGTTTCCCACCTGCTTTGCTCTTCCTCCAACGTTATTGATTTTCTAAATCAAATCTTTCAAATATTTCTCCGTGGTCAGTCCTGCTCTTGGTTGCGATAGACTGACAATCCCGAATGGCTTGAATGAGCTGCTGGAAATGTGTGAAGATACTTGCAGTGTGGAACTGACTGTACTCTCAAGTCACTTCAGCGCACGAGTTTTACGTGCTGATCAGAGTCACTGGCGTAGAACACCATTTGCTTATTAATTTACGTGCTTCATAAACATATTTCTCCTCTGAGAGTTTTCTGTTTTTGTAAAAATCGTATTTGTTATGCAACCTACATAAACCCAAAACCTTCCACTGACAAGCTAGTAGGATATTGGACTTTGGCTATAGTTCAGCATATGTGCTTTGGAACAGAATAGAGAGCATCCTGTGGTCTGGAGTGGCGGCCGTACCACGGTTGCACCAATCTGACTCTAACCTCAGTGACTAACTGACTGTAATGCCTTCATTGGAACTATGCATAGTACACGAGAAAGCTGCATCCAAGGGCCTTTACCTAGCACTGATATTATGTGTTAACTAAATCAGGTTAACAGGAATGAAGAATATTGGCAGTTACTTTTAGGGGGCTATATGCGAGATTACATAAATAACCTCTTCCAAATGTCTAAAAGAGCTTTCTGAGAAAACTATCACTTATTGCATAATCAGCAGCGCTGCTCGTTTCTGAAGGGATGCGACTACACCCATCAGGAGCTGAGCTACCCACTCAAATATTGAGTATGTTTTCATTACATGTCATTCTTCAATGGTGTCCATACATGTATTTACTTTCTCCACACTTCACTCGCATGTTCCCCACAGGTCTTGTGACTGTCCCTTATTGCTCCTCTGAATGTCTCCCAAGTATCTATCGAATGCACCTCAGGTCATCACAGATCAAAGCTCACGTTATTTAGTCTTCATTGCAAATACTCAGCCTTACTGTGCTGCTCAATGCACCACGCCCTAGACTGTGTGATAAGTGTGTGCTTATATTAGGAATACTGGCCCTGGGTACCACCATACTTGGCTAAAGCCACTCCAAACTGGTCTTCAGGGACATAATGCAAGCCTTTGCAGTGCATGGGGGCCAGAAACCTTCAGCGGTCCCCAAACCCTTCATAGGGCCCAATTCAGCCCAAGGCCAATGTTTATCTGTGAGATATGGGAGGCTTAGGGGGCCCTCACCACATTCTATCATTTTATGTTACATTACTGCTGGTCTCGGTGACTGTTGAGGGTCAAAAAACAGTATTCTTTATGATTAGATGTAGTTTTACACCAGGATTCATTCAGAGTGCATGAGAAGTATGCAGCACTGCTGAGCAAATTATGCCGCAGCGTTGACTCAGTTCAACTAGTGAGGCAGCTGGTTTGGTGGAATTATTAATGGACCACAACCCCGTTTTAAGATGCTTCAAAATTTATGCTAAACATAACTCGGGCACTTTGAAATGGGCCTTTCTCTCGACCCTATTATGAACATATTTAATTTGGTGGAATTGTTTTACTAGCTTATGTTTTATTGAATACAAAACATAAAAGCACCACTCCTAGAATGTTGGGTGTATACAGTTAATAATACAATGAACAGTCATCGAATAAATCTAATATATTTACCAATGAATGATGAGCGGATTTTTCACTTGCTCACGGTGTGAACGCAATTAATCTGCAGAAAATTAAGGATTGGCAAGGAACATGAACTGTTTTTTACGAGGTGCACCTGCATTTCCCATGCATCATTTATGTAACATTTGCTAGGTCCGAGTTAAAAGAATTATTTGCTAAAATCAGATGATTATGTAGCAGGTGAAGGCATTGTGATGAATTTGTTTAGGAAGAGCAGAAACATTCCTTCTTCACTTATGTACATGTATAGTCCACATCAGAGACAGATAGGCCTGTTTTAAAGCACTGTCCAGAAATGACAGAAGATGGCTGGGAGAGGTTAGCAACGAGGGAGTGCTGCTTACCAGATTTTGCACACGTACAACCATCGGGGCAATTTTACTCAATGACTCTTCCTCATCAGAGTACTTCATTGTGCGGTGCTGGTGTTCAGACCTGCAACTCATTACCCGACTTCCTTTCCCAATCAACACATTGTTGTGATGTATTACCCGTAGCCAATATTCGATCATTCCATTTTCTCTCCTGAGAAGGACCTATGCCTATAAATTTGGTTAATTTGTTTATCGTAGCTTTATCAGGTTATATGCACACTTCCAGACCTGTGAACTACAACAGGTGTAAAATAATGTGTTTCAAGTTTCGATAAACTGCAAGAATCACAGTTATAAAGTGATGATCCAATGGAAGGCAAAAAGGCCTCATTGCACCTGTGGTCATCTATTTCTACATTAGTAATTCTAAACATTGCCTTCTCTCCATAGTACAATCATCAAAACAAATTAATGTTACGCAAAGACAGTCCATGAGTTTTCCATTTATATTATTTTCACCACACCTGGTATTGTGGAAAATCTTGATTGGACACTACAGTTAGTGAACTGCTCTGCCACCGCATAGCTCCACCAGTAAGTGCAGCCCGTCTGTCCTGAACTCTGACCCGGGTCAGACGTTTCAGGCCCTCCTCCACCTGCAGGTTCCTGCCTGCGTGCTTGTGCCTCATCCCTGGTGTCTAGCGGGAGAGCTCTGCCCTTCTGCTAGGCTGCCCTCAGCCTATTTTCTCCGTCCTCTCCCTTTGTGTTCTTCTTTTAGTGTGCTACTATTGTGCCTTTCGCTTTCTGCTCTTTCTTCTATCTTTTTCCTCTTTTTCTCTATCATTCCTCTCATTTTCGCCTCTCTCTCTCTCTCTCTCTCTCTCTCTCTCTCTCTCTCTCTCCTCTCTCTCAATCTCCCCGCCGCTGCTGTCCCCGTGACCCGCACCCATTTTGCACGCCAATCTCCCAGCTGTCCTCTCCTCCTCCCTTTCTACTTAATGGCAGCCGCTGCGCAGTAGGAAGAGCAACCTCACTGACCTGGTCAGTGAACTGCTCTGCCGCCGCATAGCTTCACAAGTAAGTGCAGCCCGTCTGTCCTGAACTCTGACCGCGGTCAGAAGTTCGAAGCCCTCCTCCACCCACAGGCTCCTGCCTGGGCCTCATCCCTGGTGTCTAGCGGGAGACCTCTGCTCTTCTGCTAGGCTGCCCTCAGCCTCTTTTCTCCATCTTTTCCCTTTGTGTTCTTCTTTTAGTGTGCTGTTATTGTGCCTTTTGCTTTCTGCACTTTCTTCTATCTTTTTCCTCTTTTTCTCATTTTCTCTATCATTCCTCTCATTCTCACTTCTCTCTCTCTCCTCTCTCTCAATCTCCCTGCCGCCTGCCCCCCTTTTCGGTGCCGTTTTTCTGCTCCCACCTCCTAGCTGTCCTCTCCTCTCCTCCCCCCTCCCTACTTAATGGTGGCCGGTGCGCGGTAGGAAGAGCAACCTCACTGACCTGGTCGTTGAAGGTGTTCCTAAGGCAAGCAGGTCTGCACCCGTCCGTTACCCGACCGCAACCAGTGCCAGGACCCCTGGACCTGCCACACGCCACCTCTACATGCCAGCAGCACTCATCGCACTCAACCCAGGACGCAACAAAAACTGTAAGGAGGCATCACCAGCCGACAACCACGGACCCTTCAGCTGCCTCCGCTGCTGCCAAACCTACACCCCCACCAGGACGTTGGACCCAGCGCAACCCATTCGCAACAACACACCAACTCCGAAAACTCTGAAGTGCTTTCTCCTCAACATCCGCTCCCTCCATAAACATGTTACCGAAATCTGGGACCTCTTGACAGCACCACCCTGGACATCACTTTCCTCACCGAGACCTGGACCAACACCACCTCAGGCCTGGACATCGCCATCGCCATTCCCCGAGGATAAAAGATCACCCGGAAAGACTGCCCCAACCGCCCTGGGGGGAATCGCCATCGTCCACAAGTCCAACCTCCGTCTGAGCACACACTCCGAAGACTCCACAAGCCTGATGGAACACCTTCACTTCAAACTACAGACCAGCCCGACATTCACCCTCAGGGGAACCCTCATCTACCTCCCACCTGGACCCCGCGCACCCTTCGCCGACTCCATCACTGACTGCATCGCCACACAAGCCATCGCAATCACAAACTACACCCTGCTGGGAGACCTCATCTTCCACCTCAACAACCTTCAAGACCCCAACACCGCATCCCTCCTAGACAACCTCCACAACATAGGGCTTCAACAGATCGTGACGGAACCAGTGCACTCAGCAGCACACACCTTCAAAACCCTATTTTCACAACAGGAACCTCCATTACTTTCAATCACACCTCCAAACTCCCATGGACAAACCATTGATGCATCCATTTCACCTTCATCACACCCACCGTCATCAGAATCCAGCACCAACCATCACATAGAAGCTGGACAGAAATCACCGACGACCAGCTCACTGTCGCCCTAGCCAACTCTGCCCCCACCAACACACACAATGACGACCCGAACACCGCAGGACGCACCTTTCAGAAATCGATCGCCAACTGCGCCAACACCATAGCCCCCCTTAAAAAGAACAACAGCACCTACACCAAGAAAGCCAGCTGGTTCACCCCAGAACTCCGCAAATCTAGACGCACTTGTCGTCGCCTTGAGAAAATATGGAGAAACACCAAATCCACAGTTGCCCAAAGCAACTTCAGAGCTGCCACCACCGCACACCACCAACTCATCAGGCGCACCAGAAAGAAAGCGTTACAAGAGAGAATCTCCTCACACGCACACAACAGCAAGGAACTCTTCAGCATCATCAAATAGTTCGCCCAACCCAACAGCAAAACAATGGATATCCCACCCTCACAAGACCTCTGCAACAGACTCAACACCTACTTCCACCACAAAATCAAGACCATCTATGACAGCTTCAGCGAGGACAACCTACGCACAGAAACCCCTCCACCAAAACCTGACACCAACAAACCAACAATCACCAACTTGACCCCCCTCACCACTGAAGACACACTGAAAACTATGAAGCCCATATGCTCTGGGGCCCCCACGGACCCCACCACATCTTCAACAGAGCCGCAGACACCATCGCCCCCAAACTCCGCCTCACCATCTACCACTCCCTTGAACAAGACAAAAGTACTCATCATGGGACCCCAACCAGATGGGTGGAATGACTCCTGGTGGTCTTCCACCCTCGGAAACCTGCCCAACCCCACAAACCAAGCCTGTAACCTCGGATTCATCCTGGACTGCAAACTCAACATGAACCACCAAATCAACTCAGTCACTTCCACCTGCTTCCCCACCCTACGCCTCCTACGCAAGACTTTCAAATGGATCCCTCTTGAACACAGAAAGACCGTCACACACACCCTCATCACCACCAGACTGGACTACAGCAATGCACTCTATGCTGGAATCAACAAGAAATTCACCCGCAAACTACAGAACATCCAGAACACCTCCGCCAGACTGGTCCTCGACTTGCCTCTACACTGCCACACCTCGCAGCACCTGCGCACACTACACTCGCTTCTCATAGAGAAAAGAATCACCTTCAAGATCATCACCCAAGCACACAAAGCCCTCCACAACACCGGACCAGCATACCTGAACAGTCGACTCAACTTCCACGCACCCCACAGGGCCCTACGCTCAGCCCAGCTCTCTCTCGCCGAAGTACCCAGCATCAGAAAAACCAGAACAGAGGGATGCTTCTTTTCCTACCTCGCAGCCACCACCTGGAACACCCTTCCACTCCACATCAGACAAACCCCCCCCCCTCAACTTCACGAAAGATCTGAAGACATGGCTTTTTTAAGAACCACCTCACCGGTGGACGCTACACATCCCCCTCCAAGCGCCTTGAAACTGTTGCAGGTGAGTAGCTGTGCTTTACAAACACTGATTGATTGATTGATTGATTGAGTTCACATCCCTTGCAGTTAGATTTTCTTGTGGACACTAATACTTTTTCTATTACCTGGATCTCCTTGAGATGTTTTTGATTTTAACTTTTTTTTCTTATAATGGTATATGGTGAATATTTTCTTAATGGTTTATCTCTTTTCTAGGTACCAATGGTTGGTACAAACCATTGTTCTTTATGGCATACCTTCTGGTTTTATCAATTTTTATGTCGCAGGAGGGGTATCTTTCCATTATCAGCATGGTTATTGAAAACTACTGGTATATTTATTTTTTTATTCTTTCACTGGCTCTTCACTCAGGTGATGGACTGGGGTCCTTCTTTCCCAGGGACTCTGGATTCTCCCTTTTCTTTTTTCGATTCCTTTTGGCCAAAGGATATTTTCCTACTATGATTGGATGTACTCCTATGCTGCTATGTAGGAACTCTGCTCATATTTTTGTCAATTGTGCAGCCATGAAAAAGTCTTTTTGAAGATGAAACGTGTTGGCTGTCTTATATATTGATGCGAACTGCACTTTCCAATCTAGATTTTCAACAATACCTGGAGTTGTGAAAATAAAGAGAAATGGATAACTCATTGACTGTCTTCTTGTACCATAATATATGTAAGACAGGCTAAGTGTGCCCAAGTGTCTTAAATTATTAATGTTTTTGTAATTGTATTATGTAATCAAAAGGGCAGCTTAAGTGTTAGCACGGTGCTTTGACATTATTGAGCACCTAACATATGTAAACAAAATAATGTCATTGATGGACTACGAGCATGGCATGGATTAACTTAACCCTTACATGGTGGGACATTAGATGTGCAATTATTTCATGCCCACAGCTACCAAAATAGGTGTGATTTGGTTCTCTCATACATTAGAATGTACATGCCTCTTTCAAGCTAGAGCCCAGAGGGTTACAAGATCTTCTATTATTCTGTTGCTGATCATATTCCCAGTAAGGTTGTAGAAAAAAAGAAATGGTTAAAGTGACGTTATTGTTAGGTCTGATAATATTATCTTACTTTACATTTGAAAAAAACACTCTGAAATTCACTGAACAAACAAAGGTTAAAGTAACGTTCTAGTTAGGTCAAAATGTCAGTTAAAACTACACAAAAAAGCCCTGAAATTCACAACCTATAGTTAACTTTAGTAACTATAATTATAACACCATGCTACATGGTGTCATCAATGATGTCTTTACAGTTGTCATCAGTGAGACCATCAATAATGCCAAAGAATATGTCATGAATGTTGTAGTATGTGTGGTCATAAGCAGTCCATTGTGGGGGCGCAAATTATAGTTACTTCAGTTTACAATTGCTGGTGAATTTCAGTTTTTTTTAGTTTAAAACATTACATTTTAACTGACATTTTCACTTAACTATAATGTCACTTTAACTTTTGTTTTTTTTCAGTGAATTTCAGAGGTTTTTTTCAACGTAAAGTAACCATATAAAGAGATGTCATTTTAAATGAGACAGACCTAGCCAGAACACAAATATATAAGAGGCCAGCCTATTGGCTTTAGCTGGGGGTCATCAAATCAACCAAAATATAACACATCTATAGGCTTTGTTAAAATGTCACCACCATCATTTATCAATAACATATTGCGAAGTGCATACAATTATGCATAATAATTTTGCAAAGTATTACTTATCTATGAATACACACAATAATACATAATAATTTTTCCCAAAATATTTTAAATAAAATATTTTTTTTCTAAGCAAACATAAATATGTTTCAATTATTCTTTAACACTCTTCAAGCCACAAAATTCAGCTATAGATCAAACCACAAGGCGTCCCTGCACTCTAGCTAAAGAGCATACAACACCAGCTCGGAGTGCTTTGAAAATGATGGTAAGTTTTCCTGGGGTCATGCATTCAATGACCCAGGAGACCTACAGTTTTTTTAAACTTTCCTGGGGTATGCTGCACTCTCTGTAGCTCCCAACAACTCTTTGATAAATTGTTGATGGTGCCCCTGCCCCTCCTAGGGGCACCACAACAAGTGGAATATATAAAACAAAGTCCATGCAGGGGTGCTTCTTAACAGTGAATATAGAATGAGCAGCGTTGCAACTTCAGTAGTGAAGGGCAGACGCAACAACTATATATTTTTTATTTAAATGTTAATTTGTTGCACTCTGAGTATCACAGTCCCACCCAGGACACCCCCAACCTATCTTTTTTAAAAAAATGGCAGCCTGGGGTATCCCACTCCCGCATTGCTGTCCCACTATTTTTTTTCCATGGGTCACCTGTCCCACCCATTGTTCCTTGTAGGGTGAGCGTGTGCACACTCTACTTACCTGAGCCTGCAATCTCAATAGTGAAGCACACATCACTACAACCTCATTACACAAAAGACTATTTCACACATCTGCTTTTAAAACACAAGCTGCGTGCAAAACTCACTTTCTTGTTGATGGAGCAGTGGAGGCGATCTTGGGGAAGGAGCAGACCACCATGGGAGAGGACAGCATGAGCACTTCTGTGTTCCTCTTCCTCCGCAATCTGTGGAGATTACAGAGGATCACTCATACGTTGCACAGTAGGTGGTCCTGTACATGCCACTTGCTGCATTCATTTCAGATTTGGGGTGGTGGCTGCAAGGCGATCACAGCAGTGGCATCTTGGGACATGACTGTAGTGTTGTTCCATTAGGGGAAGACACCATGGGACAACACCAGGAAGGGGGGGTGAAGAATTCCCCCTTTTAATCACACACCAGTTGGTACATCTGACGTATGAGTCAGATGGGATACAAATGTCAAGCCGGGGAAATGGGTGGAGTCTTTTTGGCCAATAATAAAGTTCTGCAACACGCACTGTGTCTGCCTGTTCTCTGGCCTACACTGGCGACGAGGAGGCCAAGCACCTTGCCATATGTGCCTCCGATCACCTCCGCAGCAAGCCCTCGCAGCACCCGGCGTTCCCTGCATGGCCATTCGTTACAGGGTGCTGTACCCGACTGCAGAGATTCACTGCCCAACTCAAGTTTGCCTGCCTCGCATGTGTGGCCTGAGCCAGCCCTCGGCCTACCTTCAGTGACTTTACCTAAACCCTCGAAGGCAGCCCTTCCTCAGTGCATAGACCACTACCATTAGTGTCTGCAGGTCCCGATGCAGCCAAAACTGTCAGCGCCCTTGCTCCACTGCCCCAACTTACTCTGGTGGCGTGCCTGGTCAGCTCCTGCCAACTACTGCACACGCCCAGCTTCATGCATGCTTTTTAGGCTGCCACATGCCACTCTCATTCGCTAGGAATGCCCACCTGCCTCCTGCAGCCTCCCAGCATTTTGGAGCCTTTGCCGCCTCTCCACTCGGCTAAAGCCTCAAGTCTGCACCAGAGAGATTTTGTGCTGCAGGCCCTGTCACCCAGTTGATGCCTTCCCCTGCAAGAAGACCAGCCTTCATCCTGGACCCCTGTCCTGCCCAGCGTTCATGTAAACAGGAGTTGCCCATCTTGCCTGATAATCGTCTTGGTGTTCAGCCCACAGTCATCAAAGTAGGCCTCACCCCAGCCTGTGTCTGCTCCCCAGGCCTTCACATGCCTGGCCTCCCGCATGCTCTCCAGGCTGCCACATGCTGCTCTCATTCACTGACCAAGGCCACCTGCCTACTGCAGTCTCCCAGTGGTTTGGAACCTTTACCGCCTCTCAATTCAAATACAGCCTCATTTCTACACTGGAGAACTTTTCTGCTTGCAACCCTGCCACCTATTGATGCCCTGCCCCTGCCAGAAGACCAGCCTTTATCCTGGGCCCCTGTCCTGCCTGGTGTTTATTTGAACAGGAGTTGCCCACCTGACTTGATAACTATCTTAGTAAACAGCCCACAGTCATCATGGTAGGCCTCATCCCTGCCTGCGTCTGCTCCCCAACCTGCTGTTGCTACACCCTACGAAGGCTATCTTAATGGACTATTGACATCACCCTTGAACTCTGCAGGTGTCTCTAAATCTCTGCCATCCCCGCGTTTGAACCCTTTATAGTCACAGGTGCCCCACCAACTCAAGCCGCCTGCTGGAAAGCGTGGGTCGAGCACTTAGAGACCTACTTCGGAGCTATTGACATCATTGATCAAAAGAGGCACTCTTTGCTTTTACACTGGGGAGTGGCAGACATCCACAACATTTTCAAGATGGGCATCAAAGGGGGACCTCCTCATACATTTACCACTCTAAAGAACGCCATTACTGCATACTTTGAGTCTTACGCCAACCTGAATTTTTACTACAACAAGTGAGTCAGAAGTCAGATGAATTAGTTGACGTCTTTTATAGCCACCTGAAGGAACTGGCCAGCACCTGCACCCTCCCGAATGAAGAAAATAAAATATGGGTACAGTTCATACAGAGGTGCGCATCCTCCAAACTCCACAAATGCATCCTTCAGGAACCAAACATGGCCATGAGGAACATTCTTACCCTCAGACGATCCAAAAAGCTGTCCAGAGCACACGCTGAGCACATGGACCCGGGGCAGCCCTCCTCTGTCAAAATGAGCCTGGAAACATCAGGTCAGATTTACAAAGTCTTAGCGCCACACTAGCGTCATTTTTTCTGCTAATGTGGCATTAATGAGGCCATTCTCCTTCGCCATGTTTACATAGTGGCGCCACTCTGTAACCCCTTTCCCCACATTATACCTCCGCCAGATATAATGTATGCATAGGGAGTGTTTCCATGAAGGGAAGGCTGCACAAAATGATGCAGTGAAATCTACAAAATTGCGAATCCGGAGACCCCCCACTGAGGCATTACTGAAAGCTGGGGACCTAGACACTCATTATAACCTCGGCGGTCTTTCAAAAAGACCACCAAGGCTGCGGGAGACAGAATACCGCCAGTGCCGGCGGTATTTCTGGCTCCCTATTATGACTTTTCCGCTGGGCCAGCAGACAGTAACAGTGTTACCATCCGCTGGCCCAGCGGAGAGGTCACATCAACCTTGCTGCCGGCTCATAATAGAGCCGGCAGCAATGCTGATGTGCAGCGGGTGGATAGCACCCATCGCGCATTTCACTGCCCAAAATTCGGGCAGTGAAATGCGCGACAGGCTATGTCTGGGGGCCCCTGCACTGCCCATGCCAAGTGCATGAGCAGTGCAGGGGCCCCCAGGATCACCCCAAGTCCCCCTTACCGCCAGCCTTTCCATGGCAGTGTTTACCCCCGTGGCCAGGCTGGCGGTCGGGAACTCATAATCCCCAGGGCAGTAGTGCTATTGCGCCACGGTCATAATAGCTGGAGTAACACCGCCAGCCTGTTGGCGGTGTTACCACCAGCTTACCGCCGGCCGCCAGGGTCGTAATGAGGCCCCTAATATGTTAATATTATTTAATTTTCTAAACAGTCTCGGACCCCCTGAGGAGGACTACAGGTTGGGAACCACTGCCCTAGACTGAGAACAGGAAACAAGCCATGCCACCATTTCTCCAAAGTGTGTGTTAGCGCAGTTCAGCATCAAAAAGTATAAATATGCCCCATAGTTTTAAAGGTTGTGCAAAAATTGTGCAGTTGCTAGTTCTGTCAGCTCAAATAAAAAATTAAGCATTTCTGTGTAAAGATCTCGGTTTCTGCCAAATATGATGTAATTGACTTCAGCCATTTTTGCTGTAGCTGTATCGAAAATTACTAAGGGAAATTTCGTGGGGAAAGCATGTTTGGGACCCCTTTTATCTCAGGCCCCCACTTGCTGAATCACCCTGAAACTTTCCAGAAAGGAGCTGAAGTGGATGAACCTTTTGTTGGTAAAGTTTTGTGAAGATTCATCGGACAGCGCTCAAGTAATGAAAAAAACAAAAACTCAATTTCCTTTGGAAACAAGGTCCAAACTGTAACTACACAGTGGAGACTGTCACTGTGTTTGATTAAAAAAAACAAAGGTAGGTTATAGTTAGGCTCACATTTTAAACATACAAAACCAAAGAAATTCAGCTGTTATAATTACAGTTATTTAAAGTAACTATAACTCGTGCCTTAGGGTAACTATACCACATGCCCCCGCTATGCATAGTTTTCTCCTCAATAGTTTTACTGCAAATATTACATTGATATTATCAATGATGTTATCAAAGATGTCATGAGTGCTGTAATATCTGAGGTAATTAACAATGCATGGCGAGGGTGGACCCCACATACTTTTTATACATAGCCCTGGGTAGGTGGCAGGCCTATTATCAATTATATATGTTGCCCCAGGGAGTTGGTGATCCCGGGGGTGCAGAGGGCCACGTGCCCCCCGCATACTTTGCAAATATAGCCCCAGGGAGGTGGTGGCCCACCGGGTGTGGGGTACCTATGGCCCCGCAAATGTTTATTAAGCATAGCCCCAGGGAGGTGGTTGTCCCCAGGGCTTCTAAAAGCCCTAGGGGTGGGGGGCCCGTGTTTCCTCACCCATTTTTAGCCCACAATGCCCCCAGGGCCTGGCCCACATGGGAGCCAAAGCATTTAGGAATGTGGGAGACCACTTTTAAAAAAAATCATGATGTAATCCGTGGATCGAGCCGCAGATTTTTTCAGTGATAAAAAAAAAATACTTTTAAGCCTTGGGAGACCCCTGGACCGAGTCTAGGGGGTCAAGGTATATATACCCTGTCCCTTTTTCCTTTTTTAGTGTTGTTTTTGTGACTCGGCTAAAGCCGAGTCCCAAAATGGTTGCCAACACTTCTTGTTTGAAGTGTTGGCAAACAATCAGATCTCAGCAGGAGACCTCCCTGGATTCGCAGTCCTAGATATACAAATGTATTTTTCCTCTATATCTCAAAAACTGCTGAATGGATTCACAACAGATAAAAAAAATGGGTGAACTGCGGACCAAAAGCTAAATTTTTGCCAAAATTGGTGTAATTCTGTCCTGCGGTTCAGGCTGCAGGCGTGTCTAAAGAGTCTATGGGAATTAACATAGGAAACACACTTTTTTTTTACAAGCCCTTTTTCTCCACCCCCCACTTGATGGATCATCCTGAAACTTTCCAAGCACAACAAGACCCAACTTGATTTGTTTTTGGAAAATGTTCGTGAAGTTTCTTCAAACGGTGCCAAAGATATAAGCAAGTCAACAAACACTTTTTCTATGGAAACTAGGTCCTAACTGTAACTACTGAATATGTGGGTGTATATATATATATATATATATATATATACATATATATATATACAAGTAGTGTACAATATGGAGTCATTTGAAGAGCATGCAGTCGTATGGACTCGATATATAGATGATATTTTTTGTATTTGGAGTGGCGGTGAAACAGCAGCAGTGGAGTTTGTTAGATCTTTGAATGAAAATCAGTTAAATATAAAATTTACAGCTCCTTTACACCGTTCTCAAGTAGAATTTTTGGATCTTAAATTGCAGGTTATCAACATGAGATTAACAGCCGCTTACATCGTAAAAAGAGAACAGGAAATAGTTTACTTCATGCTAATAGTTGCCATCCAAAGAAACAGATATTGACACAGGGCTTTTTCATTTGTGGATCATGTAAGGCACGTAAAGGCAGTAAAAGTTGTAAACGAATATGATTATCACAATCTACTCAACCCTTTGTGATAAAGAAACATCTGAACTGTAATACTGAATTTTGTGTTTATGCATTATTATGTCCATGTGCCAAATGTTATATCGGTAGTACGATCCATAAAACCAAAAAACTGATATTGAGAACACATGAGGGCTATATCTAAGGAGGATAAAACATATCCTGTAGCTAGACATTTTGCACAATGTCATGGTAAAAATAGCTCCCTTTTACAATTTTGTGTACTTAATAATGTTCCTCCAAATATACGGGGAGGAAAATATAGAACAAGATTTACGTAGACTGCAGTCGAAATATATCATCAAATATAGAACAATGTCCCCCGATGGTTTCAATCTTGATGAGGAATTATCAGTACATTTAGGATGAGCCTAGCTGTCATAATATGTGCATTGCAAATGTTATATAAGGTAATGCATAGGTTTCACTAAAAGACATAGTATTATTTATTTGTTTTCATTAATAAGGTAATTGTTTTAAGTAGGCACATATGTATAATAGTATTTGTTAACCTATCTAGTTTTTGTTTTTATTCAGGTACATCTGATGCAAAAGAGCTATTATATGGCGGCCAGTATGAGAACAGAAAAGATTAACTGTGACGTATAAGTAAATTTTTTCTTTTATTTTGTTATAAAAGTGACTATTACTCTGCGGATTTAGCATATATGTTAAAAGGGGACAGATTGTAGGAAGGTTAAGAATTTAGAGTGGCAGTTGTGATACTATATGATTGAGTTAGATGATATCATTTGTTTGATAAATGCATTCAGTATATCATAGTAATTTTGGGAAGTAACTTTTGGAATCATTATTTTGTATTACTTATTAACACTTATATATAACATATATTATGTGCAGGATAATATGTAGTTTATTATGCAATATGCAGTGGATTTGAAGTAGTAGAACACCATGGTCAAAGATGGCCGACATGTTTTTCCTTGAAAACAGGGGTTTTGATAGTCCTTTGTTTATGTTGCAGTTTGGAAAAAAACATGGTGGTGGGCTTTAAAATAGTTCAGGAATGAGGCATGTGTAACTACCTGTGAGCAAGGAGCTTCGGCTCCGAAACGCGTAAGGGATTTCTTTAAAATAAGCACGCTGATGCTGAATTCGTCTCGCCTCGTTGTGTGTGTTGAACGCAGATAAGGCTATGCGTTTTTTAACTGACGTGTCTTTGGGATTAATTAGGGTTCGCTACCCTGCTGGGTCACACCGTGTACAAGAGGCCGGATCACAGCGACCTGGTATTTGAGGACATATATATATATATCTATATATATATAAACATATATATATCATGGTAAAAATAGCTCCCTTTTACAATTTTGTGTACTTAATAATGTTCCTCCAAATATACGGGGAGGAAAATATAGAACAAGATTTACGTAGACTGGAGTCGAAATATATCATCAAATATAGAACAATGTCCCCCGATGGTTTCAATCTTGATGAGGAATTATCAGTACATTTAGGATGAGCCTAGCTGTCATAATATGTGCATTGCAAATGTTATATAAGGTAATGCATAGGTTTCACTAAAAGACATAGTATTATTTATTTGTTTTCATTAATAAGGTAATTGTTTTAAGTAGGCACATATGTATAATAGTATTTGTTAACCTATCTAGTTTTTGTTTTTATTCAGGTACATCTGATGCAAAAGAGCTATTATATGGCGGCCAGTATGAGAACAGAAAAGATTAACTGTGACGTATAAGTAAATTTTTTCTTTTATTTTGTTATAAAAGTGACTATTACTCTGCGGATTTAGCATATATGTTAAAAGGGGACAGATTGTAGGAAGGTTTAGAATTTAGAGTGGCAGTTGTGATACTATATGATTGAGTTAGATGATATCATTTGTTTGATAAATGCATTCAGTATATCATAGTAATTTTGGGAAGTAACTTTTGGAATCATTATTTTGTATTACTTATTAACACTTATATATAACATATATTATGTGCAGGATAATATGTAGTTTATTATGCAATATGCAGTGGATTTGAAGTAGTAGAACACCATGGTCAAAGATGGCCGACATGTTTTTCCTTGAAAACAGGGGTTTTGATAGTCCTTTGTTTATGTTGCAGTTTGGAAAAAAACATGGTGGTGGGCTTTAAAATAGTTCAGGAATGAGGCATGTGTAACTACCTGTGAGCAAGGAGCTTCGGCTCCGAAACGCGTAAGGGATTTCTTTAAAATAAGCACGCTGATGCTGAATTCGTCTCGCCTCGTTGTGTGTGTTGAACGCAGATAAGGCTATGCGTTTTTCAACTGACGTGTCTTTGGGATTAATTAGGGTTCGCTACCCTGCTGGGTCACACCGTGTACAAGAGGCCGGATCACAGCGACCTGGTATTTGAGGACATATATATATATATATCTATATATATATAAACATATATATATATATATATATATATATATATGCATTTATTACCTAGTGGTGGTTGTCCCTAGGTAGTTATAGTTAGGTCAGCTGTTCCATAGAATTTTTTTGTGTGCTAGTAATAACTGTGACGCTGTTTAACATATCTACAGAAAATATTCCAAAAAGGTGTTCATTTTTTACTAGTTTGTGCATGTAAGTTTTGGAGTGATCCGTCAAGAGGAAGCTCAGAAAAAAGGGGGGTTGCCAAAACACAAAATCCCCATGCACTTTCTATGGGCTTCTTTAGATAGGACTACATCAAAAACTGCTCAACAGAATTACACCAAATTTGGCAGGAAACTAGATCTTGGTCCGCAGTTTGTGCTTTTTATGATTTGGTGTAAATCGACTCAATAGCTTTTGAGAAATGAAGGTTGAAAAATAATTGTATACATGGATGGTTGGGTCCACAAGAGCCTCGCGGAACTCTCACAGGAGCACCAGTTTAAAAATAAAGCATTCTGATTGGCTCAGGGAGCTTTATTTCCCTTTGGCCATCTCACTCCTGTGGGTGTCAGACTCAGAAAAATGTTGCTGGCAGCTATTACAGGATATAGGGACTTATTCCCCTCTCCTGAACATGTTAAAAAAAAGAAAATTTCAGCAGTAAGGGCAGGAATACCCTGACCCTCTAGGCCCCATGGGGGGAGGAGGGAGGCAGCAGCCCCCCCACAGAGGCCAAAAATGAAAATACCTCAATACCATGGGACTCCCGCAGGATGGTTAAAAAAACAAAAAGAGACTAGGACTGCTTTGTTCTAACAATTTGAGGGGGACAACCGGAAACCCTCCCCTAACCTTTACAGGCACTGAGGAAATTAATATATATGGGGAGGGGACCCACATGGTCCCCCTCCCTGAGCCGTGAGAGGCCCTGGAGAGCCCAACCATGGAGCTAAAAACATCTTAAATGAACAGGGGATGTGCGTCCTCCCTTCTCAAGCCCTCAAAAGCCCCACTGAGCCCACCCTGCCCCTGCACCTCTAAGGGCCTGTGGGACCCCACCCCTGGGGCCAAAATGCTTCAAGATAAGGCCATGGAGCACCACTCCATGAGCCTCTAAAGGACCCGGGGAGCCAACCCCAGGGGCAATTACTTTAAGGAAGTAGGGACTGCATGGCCCCCTCCCTGAGTCATTAATGGCCCCAGGGACCCCATCCCCAGGGGCCAGTCTCAGCGCGTCTGACCTTAATAAGTAAACTTACAAGGGGGCGCGAATAGGTCAATGAACCTTTTGACTACGCTTAAGATGTTCCCATCATATATCACGTACATGCAGATCAATAATCAATAATTAATCATTAGCATCAATAGTTAATAACAATCAATAACATTAGTAATCAATAGGAGTCAGTAATTTTAACACACCACGACCCTGCAGTCATGAATAACCACACCTTTATGTAAAAGTTAGAATTTTATTTCCCTATATTAACAATGCTAATGTGACAGATACATCTCAAAATCAGTTGATAAACATACAGAAACCACACTGGCTGACCAAAACGGCGAAAGAATTGCAATCTAATCAAAGTTTGAGCTACTACACATTCTAATGTCACAGTGCAAATTAATAACAAGAATAACTGCGCAAACGATGTCACATACATTTAGATTCAGAAAAGAAAGACATCAATTGCAAATACATGTAGCGAACTTCATCAGTGAGAACCCTAACCAACACCAGATTAGAATAGCATGTTTGTGCTTCATGCAAAACAATTTAGTCAACACAAATTTGGGAAAACATCTAACTATGGCTCTATCAAAATAGCGGTTGGTATCTAGAAACAAAAGCAAATAGACACCTCATACAATCTCATTATCAATATACCTATCCTCAGTTTGGAACACCCCTTCCTATTTGCGAGTCGCATTCCCAGTTTGTGAGTTGGTACCGACTCGCAAAATGGGAATGTGCATCGCAATTCACGTTTTGCATGGTGCAAACCGCACCATGCAAAACGCTTTCTACATCTGGCCCTTAGAAAGTAGGCATTTTCTTGCTTATACCATTCTGTGACTTTGCTTGTTCGTGGATTGTCTGTCTGGGTCAGTTTGACAGTTGGCCTGTTTTGCACCTCTCTAGACAGTGACACAAAAGGGGGTGGGGGTGTAGCCTGCATATCGTGATGAGCCATCTGAGCTAGAGAGGAGGGAGGAGTGGTCGTTCACACCTGAAAGGTCTGTGCCTGCCCTCACACAATGCAGTCTCCGACCCCCTGGTGTAGGTCTGGGGCCTGGCCTGGACAAGGAAGGATCTTGCAAACACTTGAGACTTTGCTTTGAAGTTTGCCAACTTCAAAGGCAGAACTGGGTATAAGAAGAAGGCCCAAAACCCCAGACTTTTAGAATCTTTCTGGAATCAAGAGGAACCTCTGCCCCAGGAGAATAGCTGAAGGAAGAGTACTGTCCCTTTGCTGTGTTGCTTTGCTGGACTGGCCTGCAGTTGCTGCTTCTGCCTGGAAAGAGTGCAAAGGGTGAACTTTGCTAAGTTTCCTGCTTAAGAAAATTCTCCAAGGGCTTGGAGTATAGCTTGCCTCCTGTTGGAAGTCTCAGGGACACCAAAGACCTCCGTTTCCTTGACCTGCAGCACTGGGAACTGTGTGTTTTGTGCTGTTCAAGAGGAGAAACCACTGCGACGCTGCCAACGACGCCACTGGTCTGCACCGTGACCTGCCACACCACACGGAGTCGCATCACCCGCTTTGCACCGCGACCCTGGACTCCTCGACGCCATCATCGGATGACTTCACCGAGCCGCTGCTCGCACCGGGACCTGTGGGCCCGCACTCCAGCATCGGCTGCTCACACCGCAGCCTGGGCATCCCCGATGCCGCTGCTCCTGCTGACACACAGGTGCTGCTGCCTGCACCGTGGCCTGTGGACACTGCTCGAGATGTACAAGAAGCACCGTCCCATCCTGCATCGCAGCCCCGGTCCATCGACGCCAGCACCATCGACTCCTGTGTCGTCACCAGGCATCCTGCCTGCACCATGGCCTATGGACACCGCTGGTGAGGGTCACAAAGCACCGTCCCGTCCCGCACCACTGGCTTGGGCCTACCGATGACAGCGCTTCAGCAACGACGACGACGCTGCCTGCGCAGTGACCTGTGGACACCGCACGTCGCACCGCCCCGCTTCACACCGCAGCCCTGGTCTCACCGACGCCGCTGGACGCCATCACCGAGACGCTGCCTACACCGTGACCTGTGGACACCACACGTCGCATCATCCCACTTCTCATCGCAGCCCTGACGCCATCCACGGCGGCGCACGTGACTTCATCAGCCTGGAGTTCGATCTGCAACGCGTGTGACCTCAAGGGCCCGATGACTCCTGCACAACTCTGGAACCGACACCGCGACATCAGTGATGCCGCTCTCTGGTTGCATGTCTTCCCGACACTGTAGCTGGCCCACAATGCTGCGGCCGGCCTGAACTGTTGGTTTTGTTGATCACGACGCCATCATAGCCCCAGGTGGAGCTAACGACTTCAAGGAACTGTATTTTTGAGTAAATCTTGCAGAATTCATATTTTTCATACTGTAGGTTGGATTGATATCATATTTGATCTTGTGTTACATAGATAAATATTGGCTATTTTTCTAAAACTGGTATGGTGTCCTTTTGTAGTGTTTTCACTTATTACTGTGTGTTATGTGCAAATGCTTTACACATTGCTTCTGAGATAAGCCTGACTGCTCGTGGCAATCTACCAAAGGGGTGAGCAGGGGTTATCTGAGTGGGTATCTCCCTTATCCTGACTAGAGTGAGGGTCCCTACTTGGACAGGGTGCAAACTGACTGCCAACTAGAGACCCCCTTTCTAACATTGTCCAATTAAACTAAACCTTCAAGTCTACATTTCTACTAGTACACAGTTCACATTTCGATGATTGGCTCCTTTTGTACTGTTCTCATCATCCGGCTCGTCAGGTAACAATATTGTTGCAGCTTGTACTCCAGTCAGTGTCTCCATTGTATTCTCCTGAGAAAGTCAATCTCACACACATTACATAAACCAATGTTGCATTAGCTAGTACAGCATCTTCAAGCAAGCAGTTCTCATGAGAAAGACTTTTAACTACATGCATTTGGTCAGCACAGTGGAAAATCACAATTTTATTAAATGGCTAAGAAATGCAGCTTGACATGAGACTGTGTAGCTAGGCCAAGACCTCTGCTAAGTTAAGGCTTTCAATTAATAAAGCTAAAACATAATGCATAACCCTTAATGTGATGTATTACTACATTAATCAAACTTAAGCTCAACATTTCACATTAATAAGCCATTAATAAGTACACTTCGTGAACATTGGTGGCCACTCAGTTAGTCGCACCTTCAAATGCATGCATTATTTTCCTCTAAATTATTACATTTTCTATGCAAATTCAACACTTGAAATACATGAATTCATTAGTAATTTAATTAATGAGATCAACGTTAACAAAACCTCCTCTGATGACTAAGGGGGTCATTCTGACTCCCGCCGGCCGCGGTAACCGCAGGGCTGGCCGGAGCCGCCAGAATACCGCTGCACGGTCAGAAGACCGCCGCGGTTATTTTGAGTTTCCCGCTGGGCGGGCGGGCGACCGCCAGAAGGCCGCCCGCCCGCCCGCCCAGCGGGAAACCCCTTCCCACGAGGAAGCCGGCTCTGAATGGAGCCGGCGGAGTGGGAAGGGTGCGACGGGTGCAGTTGCACCCGTCGCGATTTTCAGTGTCTGCTAGGCAGACACTGAAAATCTTAGTGGGGCCCTGTTAGGGGGCCCCTGCAGTGCCCATGCCAGTGGCATGGGCACTGCAGGGGCCCCCAGGCGCCCCACGACACCCGTTACCGCCAGCCAGGTTCTGGCGGTCAAAACCGCCAGAACCAGGCTGGCGATAAGGGGGTCGGAATCCCCATGGCGGCGCTGCGTGCAGCGCCGCCACTGAGGATTCCTCAGGGCAGCGGAAAACCGGCGGGACACCGCCGGTTTTCCGTTTCTGAGCGCGGCTGTACCGCTGCGGTCAGAATGCCCAAGGGAGCACCGCCAGCCTGTTGGCGGTGCTCCTGCGGTCGTTGGCCCTGGCGGTCAATGACCGCCAGGGTCAGAATGACCCCCTAAATGTGCAATCACACTAAACCATCACTCACAAATGTTTGCTTTTGCTAAAATTCTGTCATTTCAATCCCTTCAAATCTTCGTTCCCTTTTCAAATTTTCCTGGAACAAATTTTCCCTTTTCTTTTTCTTCCCTTCTTTGATTATTTTTTGTCTTCTTTAATTTGATAATTTTAGACAATTTGCATATTCCCCATATTCCAAATAAAACAAGAATAATCAATATCCCCTATATTATTTTCAGTAATATCCCTTTCCCAATGTTGCTAAGTCAATTTCCCACTGAAGCAAATCCCTTGCCAACTTTCTCCTAAACACCTAGTTGCTTCAATTCTTTTAAATCAGCATTCTCATTAGTCAGATTAGTAAGTAAGCTTCTAATTTCTTTACTATTGTCAGGAATGAACAAACAGCAATGCCTAGAATTAAGCATTTTGCAAACTCCGCCATCCTTTGCTAAAAGAATGTCTAAAGCAAGGCAGCTCTGAAGAGTAATAGCTCTTTCAGCTGCTAATACAGTATCCATCAGGACCATGGCTCCTGAAAAATTTGTCAGCATGTTATCCACAATAGTAGACAACTTTAGAATCTTTATTGAATTCAGAACAACTCCCACTGAAGGAACTATTGCTCCAAATATGTCTCCCACTATACCAGAAGGAGACTCTCTCCTCTGTCTAATATGATGTAACTCTCGGAAATTTGTTTAAGTCGTCAAGTTGAAAAATCTTTGGGCAAACTATCCCCAAATAGCATGTGCCATACCATCCTCTTGGAAGACGGTAATACACATTAGGCCCACAGATGTATTATATCCCAGGAATCACTAGATCCTGTCCATTCAACATGAATGTCCATTTACTCTGAAACAAAAACACATGTTTACATTCACTTGTTTCCCACAAATAAAGCGTCAGTGTGAGATTTAGGCCTACATACACAAAGCTTCCCTACGTGTTGCACATCTAAATATAAATTCCCCTGTGATTTTATTGCACTATAAGCATAATCATTAGTGTAAGTCCTTTTCTCTAAGCCTTTTTCTAACTTCTACTTCAATGCCTTTCTCCTGTCATCGGTGTGATCTAAGAAGCTCTTTTCTAAAGGTGTAAGCAAGCATGTCAGGTTATCCCTGTGATCGTAAGCTGTGCCAAAAGTTAATGCAGGCTCAAAGAAACCCCTAACTAATACTATGTCATTATCTTTAGCTGCTCTACTCAGGTATCTAATTATGGGGATAAACGAAAACACCACATCGTGGATGGAGTAGAAGTACTGAATGTACTCCTGGTTATAGAATCTGGTTAGTAACAGACTGCAACTTATCCCATAATCAAAGGCAAACAATGATAGTTAACTCCTTCTTCAAATGATGAAGGAATCTGCATACACACAAAACAATTCTTCGCATCCATCGTCTCAACATACTCACTCAGCAAGCGATAGAAGACATTAGAAGAAAGTTCCCCTTGGGCATTACTAACTACATGCAGATACTTCTCATCTAACCTAAACTTCTCTATTGCTGTTAATGCAGTAGTTGTCTCTAAAGCTGCAGTATGGTTGGCTTCCCTTTTGTCAAGAACAGTCATACCCACGATCAATATCACGAACAATATCCCACGCACAATTGCCAAACTAATACTCATGTATTTACAGCAGTTATTCTTCTTACCCTGCTGGCTGATGTTACTCATGATCTGTAAAGAATCAGAAAGCAGAAGAGAAGATTTAGAAAAACTCCAGCAAAAATCAAAAACAGAAACCTCCTTTCAGCAGTTATTTACAGCTTTCAGTCTCACTTCCAGGATCCTTTGTCAAAAATCGATTTAGCAGCTTGTCAAAATCAGGTTTTCAAAAGTCAAATCAGGTTATCAAAAATATTTTCTGGTTACTTTCAACACTGTCTTTTCTCTCTGCTCTTTTCTCAAATTGTTTCAACAGTTCAGTTTGTTAGCTTCCTTCAATTGCCAAAATATTGTCCTGGAATGTCTCAATCAAAACAAAAAGACAAAAACTATTTCTGCCATTCACTTGTAGTTGCATACGCCCATTCAGGACCTGCGTACCTTCGACTTGCTATTCTCTTTCTTTTCAACTTTCGATCATCATTCAATTCTCCCTCACTTAGATCTTCTCTCCTTGTCGTATCTACTTCTTCCTCTATTGTTGTGTCAACAACTGCTTCCTCTCTCTTTGCTTGTGATCCCAGCCACTTGTCTCCTTTCAGTGGACCCTTGGTCAATGCTTTTTTCAGTGTTGAACTTGAAACTTCTTCTTGCTCTGCAGTGTTCTCTCTTGACGGACCTGCAACTGGTTCAGGAAGAGATAGATCACAATGGCTTTGATCGGCCTCAACTCCTTCCCCCTCGGGGTCTGCTCTGTTTGTCATTCAAAGATCCCTCCTCTGACTAGACTCTCCTGCTGCCTCAATTGAGATTGGCTCACTGTCACCCTCCTGGAGGTCTTCTCCTTCGTCTCTCACAGGAGTGACTAAACCGTCCTCAATGGGCTCAGATACGACCTCAGTTCCTCTTTCTTCTCTTTCCGGCTCTGAGGCTTGCCTTGTTGCAGTTGTTGGTGCTCTCAACAACTCTTCTTCATTGTCCAAGGGACATCCCACCTTTTTCGTGTAGCTGGCGTGGATCCAGTTCAGAACTCCAGTGCACTTCCCAGCTGTGGTAGTAGTCAGAACTATCTGGAACGGTCCTTTCAGCCAGGCTCCAAACAAGTCTTCTGCACATGTTTCTGGACCACACCCCAGTCACCGGCTCTCAGGTTGTGCCCTAGGTCAAGGATCGGTGGCAGTGTGGTGGCTTCCACCTGCTGAGAAAAAGAGCGAACCACATCAGCCAGACCTTTGCAGTAGTCCAACACCATATCATCAGTAATTTTGACAAGTGCATTTGCAGGCACTGCTGGCAACCTCACGGCTCAGCCCATAAGGATCTCATGCGGTGACAATACTGTTTTCCTGTCGGGCATGTTTCTCATTGTCATCAGAACTAAAGGCAGTGCACCAGGCCATTTCAGATTTGTGGATGCACACATCTTTGCAACTCTTGATTTCAAGGTACCATTCATCTGTTCCACTAGTCCTGATGCTTCAGGGCGGTAACTACAATGCAACTTCTGTTTGATGGTCAATGCTGCACACAGTAATTTAATTACTTCATTGTTGAAGTGACTTCCCCTATCTGATTCTAAAGAGATCGGAAACCCAAAATGTGGTATCAGTTCCCTAAGCAGCAGTTTCACTACTGTCATTCCTTCGTGTAGGGTATGCTTCAATCCAGTGACTAAAGATGCAGACAATCACCAACATGTATCTCAAACCTCCACATACAGGCATCTCAATAAAATCAATTTGCATTCTGCTGAATGGACCTCCTGCTCTTCCAATGTGGCTCAAATTAACCACTGTCCCTTTTCCCGCATTCATTTGTTGGCAAATGAAACAACAATGGCAAATGGCTTCAGCAACCTTTCTAAACCTTTGGTTGAACCAATTGTGCTTAAACAAACTAATCATGGTATCCCTCCCAACATGTGTTTAACCATGATAATACCTAGCCATTTAAGACAGCAGACTAATGGGCAAAACCAATTGACCCTCCTCTGAAACCCACAGTTCATCCTGTAGCTGAACACATTTTTGATTTTGCTCCATAAATGTTTTTCCTCCCTGTCAACATTATTCTGCAAAGCTTTCAATTCTTCCAATGTATCAATTACTTTCAATACATAACTTGGACATGTTTCTTCTTCTTCAGGTAACAGTTCCCACTTATCTTTGAACGATATACAGTTCAATGTGCAAAGCCTTGTGAGTTGATCCGCATATCCATTCCCCATTGACACAAAATCTTGTGATTTCAGATGTACACTGCATTTCACCATGGCAATCTTTTCAGGCATTTGAATGGCATGCAACAATTCTTTAATTCTCTCATCATTTCTCACTGGTGAACCAGGAGAGGTCATGAAACCCTTCTGTGACCACAACTGGCCAAAATCATGGACTATTCCAAATCCATAATGTCTATCCGTAAAGATGGTAACTTTTAGCTGAGCAATAACAAGGCAAGCTCTAGCAAGGGCTATCAGTTCCGCTACTTGTGTAGAATACAGTCCCCGAAGCCAAGACGCTTCCAGGTTACCAGAAATTGTGCACACGGCATGTCCTGCTCTCAGTGTCCCTGTATTATCTCTTAGACATGAGCCATCAACAAAGATAATTTGGTCACTTTCTTCCAATCGGGTGTCTCTAATATCAGGTCTTGGTTTTGTGCACAGATCCGTTACTTCAAGACAATCATGCTGAATGTCTTTCAAATTTTCAATTTCAACATTTTCATTACGAAGTGAGGTTGCTGGGTTCTGCACTGTACATCTTTTCAATGACACATTTGGTGACCCCAAAATACTTGTCTCATATCTGGTCAATCTTGCACCAGTCAGGTATTGGGTCTCCGTCTTTGTAAGTAAGATCTCAATGGAGTGAGGGGCCATGATAGTTAAGGGGTGTCCCATCACAGTGCCATCACACTGTGTGGGGCTCTGTTCAACCGCTGCAACTTCATGCAGACAACCTGCAAGGCTGCTGCGACTGGGTCCAAAGTAGCTGAAAAATATGCTACTGGGCGGTTTACACCTCCAGGGACCTGCGTTACGACAGACAAAGAACATGCATCACAATCATGACAAAACAATGTAAAAGGCTTAGTGTAGTCAGGCATACCCAAAGCCGGAGCTCTGCACAGACTCTCTCTCAATTCAGAAAATGCTTTCATGCAAGCCTGGTCTAACACTATAGGATCGGAGGCCTCCATGTGGATCAGCTTCTGCATGGGCTTGGAAATGAAAAAATTGGAATCCATTGGCGGCAGTAGCCTACCATCCCTAGGAACATCCTGACATCTCTCTGAGTAGCTGGGGGACTCATCTGCAATATTGTTGTGACCCTTTCTCTGGATCCCTTCTCAATCTGGTGACCCACATATTTCACCTCTTTTTGACAGTATTGCAATTTAAGTGGTGACACTTTATGACCATTCTTTCCCAATTGGTTCAGCAAGGCAATTGTGTCATATTTGCACTTGTCCCTCATTTTGGACGCAATCAGCAAGTCATCAATGTACTGTACCAAGGTTGATTGGAAAGGTAATTCCAATGACTCCAAATTCTTTTTCAAGATCTGATTGCATATGAAAACCCTTGAAGAATTCAATACCAACAGTAAACTTGATCTAAAAATTTGAAACAAAAGATAAATTGGCTGTCCTCATGAAGAGGGATGGAAAAGAAGGCTTGAGACAAGTCTATGACAGTGAACCATTCAGCATGACACAGAATCTGAAACATTATCACAGCTGGATTTGGAACCATGGGGCAACAATTGATCACAATGTCATTTATTGTTCTCAAATCCTGGACAATTCGAACTTTCCCACAGGGCTTTTTCAATCCCATTATTGGTGAATTACATGGGCTGCTCAACACTTCTTTTAAAGCCCCTTGGTTTATGAATTCTGCAATTATGTGTGCAACCTCTATGAGATTATCTTGTGGCATGTGGTACTAGGGAATCCAAGGAAAAATTGCATTCAGCTGTACAGAAAATTTAACTGGCTCAACTCCCTTTATTAGGCATATCTTCTTCCCTGTCAGATCCCACACTTTCTTTTTAACTGTTCCCTGTAAGTCAGGATGAAGCTCCTTCACTGCAAACACTGGAAATAAATCAATCAGAGGGTATTCCTCATTTGTGGTTTCACACTCTGTTTCTGGAGTTGGACCATCTGCATCATCACTATTCACCTATGTCTCGATTCCATCATTTGAACAAGTAATCAAGCACCTGGTTTTACACAGCAAATCTCTTCCCAGTAGGGATATCGGACTTGAATCACAGACTACGAATTTGTGCAATCCCTGAAAGTTGCCAATTTTAACCTGTACTGGATTTGTTATTGGGTTGGTCAAACTCCTACAATCTGGACTATCTTTCCTGAAAGGGGCAAGTTTGGAACTTCAGCACTTCTTACAGTAGAGCGTGTTGCTCCTGTGTCAACCAAGAAGGAAACTCTGTGATCCATGACTTTTCCCTTCACATAGGGACCTTTCTGATCTCCTTCTAAGGAAGCTGCAAGCACACACGCCTCCTCATCCAAACTCTCATTCACCCAATCATTGTTTATTCCATTCTCCCTTTGTAACGGGAACTGGTGACTTGTGTTATTACTTTGGTTGGACCTCTGATCTGTGACCTGTTGAGGAAGCATCAACTGCTGCTTTCCCATTGGGGATTGAGGTATTAAGATTTGCTGTCTAGGTACCATTCGAACCTGCTGTTGCATTGGCTGCAATTGTGTCATTTGTACACGTGGCATTTGCACCTGCTGCATGGGTTGAAAATTCTGCATTTGATTCACATTACTTTGAAAATTCGGCTTAGGACCTCTCATTCTCTGTCCTCTCATGTTTTGAAATGAATTGATGTCATTGGTTTGCTGAACAACACCTTCCTGCACCATCATCGGACATTCCCATTTCCAGTGTCCGACTGCTCTGCAAGCGTGACAAGGCAACTATTTCTTCATTCCCTGCACATCATTCTGAACCACTACAGTATCCTTATTTGGACCACGGTTTACATTACTTGTGCAACCTCTACCTCTAATCTAATTTTGAAATACCATGTTTCCCTGCTGCTGCTGTGGTAGCTGTTGTGGAAAATTTTCCTGCATCTCTCTTTGTACAGTTTTAATCTCCATCACCATCCCCTTCTCTTTCAGCTTTCTCTGCTTCAATTCAATCTACACTACACATCACTACAGTACTTTGCATACTGCAACACCTCATCAGTCGGCTTTGCTTGCCAGCAAATCAAATGACTCTTAATCATCTGGCTAATTTAAGGTTACAATCCTTTAACAAACCTGAACACAAAATGGATCATGTCTTTCGGCTCAATTGTTTCTGTACCACTGTAATGCTTGAACGCCTACAAAAATCTCTTATAATATGCATGTATCGACTCTTGCTTCCTGAGCTGTCCTGTCTATTTTATGCCAGTCAATGTTTTTGGGTGAAATTGTCATTGTCAGGAATTCAATCACCTTGTAGTAATATTTCATTACCTCAGGAGGCAGCGCACCTGTAACTTGATCCCTCTGTGGTTCTTTAGTTGGCCAATCTATACTTCTCTTACACTCCATCCACAGATCATCTGGAACTACTATCTCTAATAAAATGTTCAAGTCCTCCGACAGGAACTTTGCAAGTTTCACAAACCTGTCTGTCTGCTGGTACCATTCCACTGGCTTCTCTCTCAAACTGGGATAACCATTGGTAAACGACAGAATGTCACTTCTGCTCCAAGGGACATGAACAAACTTCCCTCCCGGAATCCCTCTCATTGGTAAGATCGTCACTGGATCCTTGTCCTGCTGCACAGATGCAGTTAACTCTGCAGAATCCCTTTTTCTCTTATCTCTTTTCTTTACCCATCTGCCTTCCCATTTATTTCATGCTCCCCAAGTCTGGGCACTTTGAAGTACCTCCCTAAGGCAGAGGTCTTCAAACTAGGGGGCCTCAAGTGATCACGGGGGGGGCACCAGCCTCTAGCCAAAAGAAGCATTTATACAGATATATAATATATTTGTTTTAAGCAGAAACATGTTATCGCATTTTTAAAAAGGTAACCATACTTAACTGCAATGTTTAAATAGGTCTAGACATATTTAAACATTGCCATCTTTATAAAATAATTGTGAATAATTCTGAGGGGGGCCAATAATTTTCATTTTTAAGCTGGGGGGGGGCACGACATTAAAAGATTTGGAGACCACTGCCCTAAGGTGTGCCTTCATTCCAGCAGATCTCATGTGTTCAAAATCTTTGGTCTCAAAATCTACCCTGTAACTCCTTTTTAAATGTTTTGTTTTCTTTATTTCTATGCCGTACTTATCTGCCAGGTCTGCTAGCTTTTGATGCACATTGCCAACTTCGCTCATAATTTTCGGGCACAGATATCTCAACTCTCCTTCTGTGTAGGACTCTAACATGTTCACACCCATAGTTCCCTCAATGAGCTCACCAGCTTACATTGCTAGTCTAGTGTAGTTCAAGTACTCCTCTCCCTTTGGAGCACTCTGAGGGGTATTCAGCTGATCTAGCCATTCAGTCAATTGCTGGGCAGTCAAACCTTGCAACAAAATTTTGCTGGCCTGGACAGGTGGTACTTGTCGCACAACTGCACTCGGGGACTGCGTTGTCAGTAATTTCAGGCTCTGACTAATGTTCGACCCTATCACATTATCTGGAGGAACTCCTAATGTACTAAGGTCTACCAATGATCTAGATCCATCAAAGGTCTGTTCCACAGGAGAGGCTAGTCGGATATTCTCACTAAGTCCTCCCCTCGTTGAATTCTGACTTAGGACTCCCTATTCGTTCATGCTGTTTTTTTCTTGTGCAAACAATGGCACAATTGGACCTATGGTAACAGGTACAGATACATCATTCGGGCTTGGTCTGACACTCAAGTTCTGTGGTTGGGCAGCTCCTACATTTTGGTTCATCAGTACAGGCATAGCTGTCTGGGTCCCTGTTATTGTAGTATATATTGGCATTACTTGTGGCTGTACTCGTGGCAGTAAAAGTGAAGTTGGCTCTGTCTGAACCAACGTCGCTTTCAGGAAGCCCTTTTCTGTAGACACTATTGGATTTATGGCAGTTTCCACAATGGGCAAATCAGGGTAAATTCTCTGGAAATTTGGCTGTGTCACATGAGTTTGTACTACTAAAGTAGTAGGTGCATTAAGACTGCTCTGTATTGGGCTCTGTGTCGGGCTTGAATAAACCTACACCGGACTCGTTGTCACATTGACCTGTGTCGGAGCTGAAGGATCAGCATTGGTCCTCGGACCACTCTCATGTGCTGCATATAGTGGTGGATGATTCCTCAGTAACTGCAAAATAAACTTATCATCGTCTGACTCTTCCTCCACTGTTGAAGATTTTCTAGGCTCCCTACCCTCGGAAGGGCTTCTGTTAGTCTTTCTAGTAGCTTTCTTTCCTTCCCTCAAGCTGTCCTGTGTAATTGCAGGAAGCAATTTAATCCCCTGTAATGTCTCGGGTCTCCAAAATTTCTGAGCATGGTCCCATCTAGCCTCCGCTAGTGTCTTTTCTGCCTTTCTCATTCTCCTCTTAAATTTGTCTGGCTACTAACTCCCAGATTGCTAATGCCTCAAACTGTGCTGGTCTCAGAGGGAGTTTCAGATCGTACAGCACCCTCCTCAGATTCTTTAAACTCCTCACATTAAATGTTCCATTGGCAGGAAACGCTAAAGTCCCATCCTTCTCTGTCACTTTGCACCATTGCTTTAGTCAAAGACATGGTGCAGCGCCCTTTTCTTCGAATACAATGTAAGCTGGTGAACCTTCTGGCGATTATATATCCCCTATACTCGGTGTAATGTGCGTATCTCCCCTCAAGGCACTCTCTAAAGCTTTGAAAAATGTAATCCTTTCTACCTTTATGTTATTCAAAATCAAATTAGGAAGTGACCTTTAATCCCAGAATTCTCTTCACCCACCTCTCAACCAATTGCGCTTCACGGACGGCTGCCAATCCATGCGCAACCCTTCTCACTAACCAACCTATCCCAGCGCAGCTCCAATGACGTCACACTCACATGTACTGCAGCTGACAAAAACTTGCAGCTTGGCCTCCACAAACTCAGATTCACACAAAACTAATGCAAAATATTGTGAGCACTAAACAAAATCAAAAACCCAATATGTCGGTTTACTACAAAAACTTTACGGATTTTTCACTGACAGCTTTCGCTCTAACCGCTACTCCTTATTTCTCAGTTTCCCTGATTCGCAAGCAGAATTTGACAAGCAAATTTTACTCTCAACTGATCAGTGGGTCTGTCCTGGTGCACATAGGACTCACCAGATCTTAGTCAAAAAGTTTGTTCATTCACTTTGACTCACATTCTGACATGTCGACCACGCCCGATCGAACTATTAAACCAGACAAATTACAACAAAAAACAAGTGTCTCACATACTTTTCATTATACTCTGGAGTCTTAGACCACGTAGGGTCCTACATCAACAAGCGCGTGGACAATTTTGTAGCACAAAGCGCCATACACATGTAAAGTTTGACGACTTCCCTACTCTCACACTTCGGAGTATGCACACTCCTTCTACAACTTCATTTGCAGTACGCAAACACCCTAAACCCTCACAAAAGTCACAGTTCACCAGCAATTTGCATAAGCTGTGTAAGCGCAAAACCTACTTCATTTGCACTGTCAGTAAAATGCTGAGAACTTCCTCAAACAATCATTGGCAGGCTCCAAGATTCTGGGAAAGTCATTTCAGGTACTTAGGAGCACATTTTCTCTCCAATGTGTATCTTTGAAAGAATAAATCCAAATTTCAGTGATGAACTCTTGAAAGACAAAACCATGTACCGTGCCTCTATGATGGCCTCTTAAGAAAACAAACCATCCTCTGCTACCATCTCTGTTAGTGTGTCTGATCTTAATAAGTAAACTTACAAAGGGGCAGGAATAGGTTGATTAACTTTTTGACTACGCTTAAGATGTTCCCACCATATATCCCATACATGCAGATCAATAATCAATAATTAATCATTAGCATCAATAATAAATAACAATCAATAACATTAGTAATCAATAGGAGTTAGTAATTGTCACACACCATGAGCTTGCAGTCATGAATAACCACACCTTTATGTAAAAGTTAGAATATTATTTCCCTATATTAACAATGCTAATGTGATGTAGGTTAATCTCAAAATCAATTGATAAACATACAGAAACAACACTGGCTGACCAAAACGGTGAAAGAATCGCAATCTAATCAAAGCTTGAGCTGCTACACATTCTAATGTAACAGTGCAAATTATTAACAATAATAACTGCGCAAACGATATCGCATACATTTAGATTCAGCAAAAAGAGACATCAATTGTTAATACATGTGGCGAACTTCATAAGTGAGAACCCTAACTAACACCAAATTAGAATAGCATGTTTGGCTTCATGCAAAACAATTTAGTCAAGACAAATTTAGAAAAACATCTAACTATTGCTCTATCAAAAGAGCAGTTGGTACCTAGAAACAAAAGCAAATAGACATAGCAAACAATCTTATCATCAAAATACCTATCCCCAGTTTGGATCAACAAGCTGTGCCAGTCTTCGTCCTCAGGACATCAGTTTGGTCAGCAAGGCATCAGGCAAAGTTCAGAAATGGCAAAGTCTTTTAAGCACTAAAGGTAAGCACATCTCTTCTCAGAACAGAAAATGGGCAAAATGGCCCAAAGTGGCTTGTTGGGCAGTTTGAAAGAAATGGCGGTCTCTCCTCTCTGTGCAGTCTGGCTAAGTTAGATTTCCTAAACTACTTCCCAAGTCCCTATTGGTCAAGGGATCGCATGTTCACACTTTGTTCTACTAGCACACGGTTCACATGTCGATAATTGGCTCTTTTTGTACTGTTCTCATCATCCGGCTCATCAGGTAACAATATTGATGCTTGTACTCCAGTCAGTGTTTCCATTGTATTCTCCTTAGAAAGTCAGTCTCACATACATTACATAAAACAATGTTGCATTAGCTAGTACTGCATCTTCAAACAAGCAGTTCTCATGAGAAAGACTTTTAGCTACAAACATTTGGTCAGCACAGTGGAAAATCACAATTTAATTCTCTAAACAGCCATTTTCTTAAACGGCTAAGAAATGCAGTTTGGCATGAGGCCGTGTAGCTAGGCCAAGACCTCCTCTAAGTTAAGGCTTTCAATTAATAAAGCTAATACATAACCCTTAATATGATGTATCACTACATTAATCAAACATAAGCTCAACATTTCATATTAATAAGCCATTAATAAGTACACTTTGTAAACAATGGTGGCCACTCAGGTAGCCATACCTTCAAATGTGTGCATTATTTTCCTCTAAGTTATTACATTTTCTATGCAAATTCAACACTCAGAATACATGAATTAATTAGTAATTTAATTAATGAGATCAGCGTTAACACCAGCTCAGTAGCTATGTCCTGTGGAGCCCACCCCCAGGACATAGCAATTTTGTAGCCGGCACAGGCAGGGAAACTTTTGCTTGCTCTCACTTGACGGGAATATTTTCGAAAGTCTTGCCAAGAGGTCGCAGACAAAGTCTACTCCAAGCAGGCGAGATCTTTGAAAATTCTCCCGCCTAGAGCAGACTTTTGGCCAGTTTCCCTGCCCGCACTGATGCTTAAGACCTGGTAGACACAGTCTTCTATGTTAAGTAGGAAATTGTCAGGTTGAGATGATTCTGTCAAATAACTCAAAGCTGCTTACAACATTTGGTGTGTAGTACGTAGAATCTTTGCCCTGCTGGAGACTTTTTGTGCAGTACCAAAAAAAGTGCATTGTACATAATGAACACAAAGAGTCAACTGTCACCTGCACACAGAATTACACTTTGATAGAAAGATTTATAACGTGCTCAATACCTCTATACCCTTATGATGCATTAGGAGCACATGTGCTTTGTAAACACTTGCACCCATTAGCCTGACCCAGGCTGTACAAAATCAGGTAGAAAAGTAATATGGTAGTTACTCATCACTATGTAAACTATAAAGCAAACTAGCACACTCATTGGATGATGTCATCAATGATGTAATCGAACATGTCACGAGTGATGTAATATGTGAGGTAATAAGCAGTGCATGGCAAGGTGCAATTTATAGTTAGTGCTGCTAACTAGCTAATTATACCTGGTGAACTCCTCTGTTTTTTTAGTTCAAAATGTTAATGTTGTCACTGACACATTCACCTAACTATAACGTTACTTTAAGTCTTGTTTTTTCAGTGAATTTTTAAGTTTTTTAAAAACAAAAATAGATCTTTTTATTGCACTTAACTATAATGTTACTTTAACTTAAATTATTTTAGTTAATTTCCAAGAGTCTTTTTTAAACAAACCCAAATCTTTTTATTGGACCTAACTATAATGTTGCTTTAACCTTTGTTTTTTTCAGTGAAAATTCTATATGTGTGTATATATATATATATATATATATATATATATATATATATATATATATATATATAACCTGCTGGCAGTCACCAGTAGG
The DNA here is from genome assembly GCF_031143425.1 of Pleurodeles waltl. Classification (NCBI taxonomy): domain Eukaryota; kingdom Metazoa; phylum Chordata; class Amphibia; order Caudata; family Salamandridae; genus Pleurodeles; species Pleurodeles waltl. Next base: position 460,708,167 of record NC_090442.1, read on the forward strand.
TAGTTATAGTTATGACATTTTTTCCATAGTTAGAGCATCTTTTGTTTTGCCAATAACTTCGGTGCCGTTTGAGGAATCTTCAGGAAATTTTCAAAACATACTTTGGTCATTTCAGCTGCTGTCTTGAAAGCTTCAGAACGATCGGCAAGCGGGGGCTGAAAAGGGGGGGGGTACCAAAGCACTTTTTCCCCATTCTACATCAATGGGAATTTTTTAAAATTTTTTAACACAACTACAACCCGAACTACTGAGCGTAATTATACCAAATTTGGCAGAAAACTAGCATGCTTTTTGTAATTTGTTGCAAATTCCTTCAGTAGCTTTAGAGACATTAGAGTTTAAAAAATATAGATATATAGGGATGTGAATCCTCTGTGGATCCAACTGTCCCCATTCTGATATCTGATTGGTTGCCAGCACTTCAACCAAGAAGTGTTGGCAGCTGTCGTGGGACTCGGCATCGGCTGAGTCCCACAGAAAAATGAAAAAAAAGAAAAAGGGCCAGGAAAGGGACACCTTGAGTCATTAGCCTTGGTCTATAGGTGCCCCAGGGACCCCAGCAAGGCTAAAAAGCATTTTTATTACATGTCAGGAAAATCCACAGAACTGGATCCACAGATTTTCCCGACATTCCCACCCTTTTCTTTTTATTTTGCCCCTGGGTAGGCCAGGTCCCAGTTGCATTGGATGCTTTGAAAATGAGGGGGTGCATAGGGTCCCCCTCCTATGGGCTTGTATTAGCCCCAGGGACTGGCCCCTCCCCGGGGTTAAATTAAAAGAATTTAGGGGGTCAGTCAGAGGCCCTGGGTACCACCATCTCCCCTGGGCTATTTACATGTTGGAGGGGGGCCAAGCGGCCCCCTCAAGGAGCCACTAATGGCCCTGGGGACCACCACCCCCCAGGGCCAGCTCCTGCTATGTCCTGGGGTGCCCACCCCTGGGACTTAGCTGTTTGCTGTGACTTGGAGGGAACTTTGAATGTTCCTGCCAAGTCAGAGTAAACACTCCGCTCACAGCAATCGAGAGCTGTTAAACAGCTCTCACTTGCTGCGAGCTGAGGTTTCCTCTGTTTACCTGCCAATGGGCAGGTAAACAGAGGAAACAATTGCAGACAGGGAGCTGCATCTTTAGCAGCTCCCTGTGTGCAAAAGCAATGCCAGCTACCGCAGGAGGTGGGAAGTTGGATGGGGCCATAGTGGCCTTCAGGCTTCCCCTGTAGTTCCCCAAAGCACACTGGATGCCCTGTGGGGCACCCAGGTTTGATGGCCAGACCCAGGTGTGGGGTCCCTGGGGCCATAATTGGCTATAGGGGAAGGAGGGTCACAGCTCTCCTCCCAAAGTAGATAGTGAAGCTGGGGCATGGGGGATGGGTTCCTCGGGACCGAAATCAGCTGGGAGAGGGGGCGCACATGGCCCCATCCCCCACCCAAAAAAAAATTTAAAGGCCCTGCTGGCCTAGGTGTTCATTTCACAGAAATTAAACCTCAACAGGAAGCACTTGCCCCAGTTAAAGCTCCACTTCTGGAAAGGACAAATGCAGTGTGTAGCATGAGGTTGAGTGGTTATAGGGGGACGGCCGCAGCCATGGCAGTGGTAGGATTAAGGTATAGTAATGAAAATTACTTTACGTTAGAAAACCCATAGAAATTCAGTGAAAAAACCAAAGGTTACACGGACATGGTTTCTCATGCCCTAAGGTAACTATAACTATAACTTGTGCCCTTGCCATTCACTGCTAATCACCCCAGATATTACAGCACTCATGACATGTTTTATAACATAATTGATAATATCATTGCAACATGTTGTAAAATTATTTATAAAATAACTGTGCATGGCGAGGGCGCAAGTTATAGTTACCTTAGGACACCAGCTATAGCTACTTGAAATAACTGTAACTGGTGAATTTCTTAGGTTTTGTATGAGGAAATTCAGAACCTAACTATATACATATATATATATGTATATCTTTATATATATATATATATATATATATATATAAATATGACTACAGTATCAGTATTAGTATAGGGAGATATGATTTAATTTGAGTGGAGGGCATGTGAGTCTGTTAGTTGGATTGAATAGAATAATGGAGGTATAGAGAAGGGAAGAATCCAGACATTTTAACTGGATGATCATAGTAGTAAGATGAGGTTGGGTAAAGGATAGATGGAGGAGGGAAGAGTCTGTAAAAAGGGATGAGGGTGATCACAGTCGTAAAATGGGGTTGGGGTGAGCCAGGAGGGGTAGAGTGCTGCTTGTCAACCGGATGGGTATCCAGACACTGTGCTGGTTCATTGGTTGAAAAGCCAGGTTTCGAGCTCCTTCCTGATGTGGGTCAGGGAGGAGAAGTGCGCAGGTGGTGGAGGAGGGCGTTCCAGGACTTGACGGCTAAGTAAGAAAAGGATCAACCTCTGGTGTGGCAGCATCTGGTTCGTGGTCACTGCACGAGGGCTAGGTGAGCAAAGCAGAGGTTGCTGGGAGGTTGGTGGAAGTTCAGACGGTGGTTCAGGTAGGTGGGTCCTAGTTCATGGAGGGATTTGTAGGTGTGGGTTAGGAGCTTGAATTGACATCTTTCCTGGATGGGGGAGCCAGTGGAGGTCTTTCAGGTGCTGGGAGATGTGGGTTAATTTGGGCAAGTTGAGGGTCAGTCTGGCTTCTGACTTCTGGATTGTCTGGAGTCTTCTCATGAGTACGGTGTGGGTACCAGCACACTGTGCGTTGCAGTGGTTCAGTCTTCTTGTGATGAGAGCTTGCATCACCGTTTTCCTTGTGCTGACTGGGAACCACTTTGGGTGTGGAAGCAAGATGCAGTGACTGGGTTGACCTGGCATTTCATGGATAGTTTGCTGTCCAGTATGATACCAAGGTTGCGGACGTGGTCTTTTGGAGTAGGTGGCACCGAGTTCTGCCGGCCACCAGGGTCATCCCAGAGGGTGGTGTGTCTGCCAAAGATCAGTACTTCGGTTTTGTCTGTGTTGAGCTTCGAGCAGTGGTTTTTCATCCAGATAGAGACTCTTTTCATGCAGTTGTGGAAGTTTGTATTCCTTGTGGTGGGATCCGATGAGAGCGAGAGGATGAGCTGTGTGTCATCGGCATAGGAGACTATGTTGATGTTGTGGGTTCTGACAATGTTTGTGAGAGGAGTCCTGTAAATATTAAAGAGAATGGGACTGAGGGACACTGCAGATGGTGTGTTTGGGTTGCGAAGTGAAGGGAGGAAGCTCAACGCTCTGGGTGCACCCTGAGAGAAAGGATGTAATCCATTTCAACATGTCGTCTGTCATTCTGATCTGTCTTAGTCGGTGGATGAGTACGCTGTGGGAGACGGTGTTGAAGGCTGTGGAGAGGTCCAGCAGGATTAGGGTGGCTGATTCTCCTTTGTCGAGCAGGGTGCAGATGGTGCCCGTAGTGGTGATGAGGGCTGTCTCGGTGTTGTGGTTGGCTCTGACTCCTGAGTGTGAGGGGTTCAGTAGGTTGTTTCTTTCGAGGTGTTGCATGAGTTGGAAGTTGATGGCTTTCTCCAGGACTTTGGCAGGGAACGGGAGCAGAGTGATGTGACGGTTGTTTTGGAGTTCCCTGGGGCCTGCAGATGGCTTCTTGAGGATGGGTCTTACTTTTCCATATTTCCAGCCCTCAAAGAAGCTGGCTATGGTAATGAGGTGTTGAGGATGGTGGTAAGCTAGAGGCTGATCAAGTTGCTTGCTAGGTTGAAGAGTCGGTGAGGGCAAGGGTCTGTGGGTGCACCCGAGTGGATGAAGTTCAGGAGGGTGTTTGTGTTCAGTGAGGGGGCCCTCCCCACTAAGTACTCGGGATTAGGGTTCGTTTACTGTGCCTTTTTGTATGGTGTTTTCTCTTTTTTGGTAACCACAAGAGTAATTTTTTTCTTGTGGCCCGCCAATCTCTGTTCTTGAGTCTGCAAACCCTTTGTTTGCCTGGGGACACAAACTGGTTGTCAGGAGTGGAATGATTGATCAACCAATTGGAAACCTTTATTTTGGGATTTTAGTCCTTGGACCTAGTCTTCAAACCTTCACAGACTAAAATGGTGAAGATATATAAAAATGTTAACCCTTTCAAAACCACCCAGCACCTTTTCTAAATGTTCATAGCTCAACATCTGAAGAAATTTTATCTAAACCAAACAAAAGCATGCTTTCTGAATGAAGTTCTACTTTCATGATGAGTTTGGCATACATTTGTTCATTGGTTTTTGCTAAAGGCACAATCAAAATTTCCTATGGGAGCTAAAATAGGAAAACATTTCTTTTTTTTCCTTCCCATAACCCCTTAACATTTTTCCTCTGTAGGGATATTCATGAAAAATAGTGTGACAAAACTTAGCTGAATACAGTAACCGATTACCAATTTTGATGTACATCAGGCCCTGGGGTCAAAATTATAGGGAAATCCAAAAATGCCTTATTAGTGGAACGTGCAGCTGAACCATAAAACCACAGTGTCTACTGGCACTCTGTAATATCTGCACTGAAGTGAATGTGTGTAGTGACAGTAGGGCAATACAAGCAATAAGTCAACATGATGGTAGGTACAGAGGCAAAGTTTAGTATAAGACAACTTTATATTCCAAAGAAGGTGCCTGGGTACTTATTAAATGAAAGAACAATATTTTCTTAGAGTTGATTTTAACTTGGACCTTGTTAGTTAATGAAAGAGTTTCAAAAAACATAAAATCCAACTTGACTTTTACTAATAATATGTGAATATCACAAAACAATTTGAGTTGTATTCACAACAGAACGGGTAAAGTTACATAGTGAAGCAATGCAGTGTCTAAATGCAAGGCAATAGGTGGAAATATACTAAAGCAACGATTGGAAAAGGAAGATATTTCTTAGTATAAATGAGTTACAGTATAAACTGTAGTGCTTTGTACTGTCTAAAAATCTGTACCTAGTGCATGTTTCATTTGCAAATTCAGTGGGATTTTTCACAGGATAGTAACATTTCAACATACGTTTAAGCTGTGAATCTCAGGAATGGAATATTAGTGAACACATAGGCCTTGATTATATATTTGATTTTATATTAGATGGTTGTATTGATAGTGGACAACCCAAATATCTTCTGTAAAATTCACACAGGTGAAAGCTTACTGTGAAACATGTAGCTTCACGTAATGGTTATGACCCTGTATCACAAAAAGGTATTTGTTAAAAAATACATCTCAACAGCTTGCGTCAGCCTTAAAACAGAAAACTGCATCAATCCAATGAATATATTTTCACTATGGTGACTATATCGTATAATACCTTACAGACACATGCTACTATAACATCAAGTTACAGTGTGTCTTTTAATGTGAGAAATGGACTAATGGGGGCCACTTGAAAAAAAAGAGAAGCGAACAAGCGAATGCTAAGAAATAGCCCCAGATAATGTAAAGGGGATTAATATATCATGATTGAAATAAATTGGGTTGTTGGATAAGGGTGTAAACCCCTTCTCAAGCAGGAACCACAATCCTTGTTATGGTGTGACACAAGCAAACCCCAAATTAACCTGTACTCAAATGTCTTGTAGCTTGTGCAGAGCAGTCACGCTTAACTCAGAGGCAAAGTGTAAAGTATTTATGCAACACTTCAAACAGTAATTAAGTGAAAACACAAGAAAGATCCCACAGCAATTTTGGAAAATAAAGAACATTTTAATAAATAAATCAAGATCAAAACAACAAAAATCCAATTAGTAGAACCAGAGATATGTGATTGTGAAGATTTAAGTGAAAATAATGCCAAACCCATCACTGTGGTTATCTAGTCATGCCAGACTGGTACAAGGTCACAAGTCCAGGCTGACTGTGATGGAGCATGAACCGTTCACCGGGACCCAGGTAGACCCGCTGAACCAGAGTACCTTAAATCCTGGTGATGAAGAGTTGCAGAGTCCTGCGGCGAGAAGGTGTTGTGCAACTGAGGCAAAGCAAGATCCTGGTTGGAGATGCGTCTTGCAGTGTCAGTTCGAGGAGCTGGGAGGCTGCGATGAAGTCCTATGAAGTCCTGCATCAAGGATGTGTTGCACACCTGCTGGTTCCAGATAAGTTGTGGGGCTTGTGATCTTGAGTACTGTGTCATCACTGAGGCTGCCATCGACGAAAGGCTTTTGATGCGAGCGCCTGTGTCGGGGTTGCATCATTCCAATGAGACTGTGGGCTGCGAGAATGATGCAAGGTCCTCGTGCCAGAAGAATCATGCAGCAGAGGTGTTGCATGAGTTCTGCTCAGGTTTGCACCGCACAGCAGAGAAGAGTGTTGGTTCTGCTGGAGCCACGGATGGGCTGGCAGAGCGCCTTCAGTTCCCCTTGCAGGGGTCCAGGACAGGAGTGCCATCATTTGGCAGGGTAGAACTAAAGATGGCAGAGTCTAGGTGCTGGGTTCAAGGTTGATGGATCCTTCTGTCCCTGAGACTAGTCAGGAGGCTAGCCAACTAGCCCTTGTTGTCACTCTGGGGTCCTGAGTTCAACAGATGCAGGTCCAGTCCTTCTCACCCAGGCAAGAAGGCAGCAGGTCAGCACAGCAGGGCCCCAGTTCTTCAGAGTGGCAGTCCAACAGAGTGGCAGTCATTTTAGCAGTACAGCAGTCCTTCTTCCTGGCACAAGTCTAGAATTGTACTGAAGGGTTAGCATTGGAAAGCTAGGATCTGATGTCCAATATGTATACTAGGTACCCACCTTAAAGTGGAGGAAACATCTAGAAGTTCATTCCCTTCTGAGGTGTCAGGCATCCCCTTCCTTCCTGACCTGGCCCCAATTTGTCTGGGGTCACGATAGACTAGTAACAATCCCATTGTGAGAGTCCTCAGGCTGTGACTTTGTGATGTGCAAGTGTAAAAATCAGAGTTTTCTATTAAAGGGGGCTTTTAATTAAAATTCTTTAGACACCAAACTCAACTTGTAAACCTATTCCTAGTTACAGCTTATTAAATGTAATAAAGTTACTCCAGTGTTATCCTACGTGAGAGGTAGGCCCTGCAGTAGTGAAAAACTATTTAAGGGGGTTTTCACTATCAGGCCATGCAAAACTTAAAACTGCTTGATCTACTTTTCAAATACACTGCACCCCATCCTCTGGGCTGTTCGGAGCCTACCATAAGGGTGATATGACTTCTGACCTGTTTTTGGTCTAGAGCTCGCCCCCCACGTCCGCAGCACCACCTTGCTGTCTCGTGCCTCTGACCCCGCCCACGCTGCTGCTAGAGTGTTTTCTATGCCCTCCTCCACCCGCAGGCATCCTCCTGCGCCTCATCCCTGGTGTCTAGTGGGCTCTGGTAAGCTTCGCTAGACCCGTGTGCTCTCTGCCGCTTTTCGCCGTATCTGTAAGTGTTTTCCACTTTTCAGCGCCTTGCCTCCTTGCGCTCTTGCCCCCATTTGTGCCCCTTCTGATTGCTGTATTCCGATTGTATTTTGTGCCATTTATCGTATTTTGTGACTGTTTTTGACTTGTGCCTTACTTTTGTTATTGTGCCTTGTTTTTCCTGGTTTTCGCCCCTTGTGCGCTCCCCCTTGCCGTTTTCTCCCTGCCGCTGCCTCCCCGCGGCCCCGCCCCCCTCGCGCCCCCATTCGCCGCTCCCTCCCGCCTCCCGTCTCCCAGCTGCTCCTCCCTCCCCCTTCCCTTCTTAATGGCTGGCGCTGCGCATCGCGAGTGAGCGACCTCTGACCTGTTTTTGGTCTAGAGCTCACCCCCACGTCCGCAGCACCACCTTGATGTCTCGTGCCCCTGACCCCCGCCCACGCTGCTGCTAGCGTGTTCGAGGCCCTCCTCCACCCGCAGGCATCCTCCTGCGCCTCATCCCTGGTGCCTAGTGGGCTCTGGTAAGCTTCGCTAGACCCGTGTGCTCTCTGCCGCTTTTCGCCGTATCTGTAAGTGTTTTCCACTTTTCAGCGCCTTGCCTCCTTGCGCTCTTGCCCCCATTTGTGCCCCTTCTGATTGCTGTATTCCGATTGTATTTTGTGCCATTTATCGTATTTTGTAACTGTTTTTGACTTGTGCCTTACTTTTGTTATTGTGCCTTGTTTTTCCTGGTTTTTGCCCCTTGTGCGCTCCCCTTGCCGTTTTCTCCCTGCCTCTGCCTCCCCGCGGCCCGCCCCCCTCACGCCCCCATTCGCCGCTCCCTCCCACCTCCCGCCTCCCAGCTGCTCCTCCCTCCCCTCTCCCTTCTTAATGGCTGGCGCTGCGCGTCGCGAGTGAGCGACCTCTGACCTGTTTTTGGTCTAGAGCTCGCCCCCCACGTCCGCAGCACCACCTTGCTGTCTCGTGCCCGTGACCCTCACCCATGCTGCTGCTAGCGTGTTCGAGGCCCTCCTCCACCCGCAGGCATCCTCCTGCGCCTCATCCCTGGTGTCTAGTGGGCTCTGGTAAGCTTCGCTAGACCCGTGTGCTCTCTGCCGCTTTTCGCCGTATCTGTAAGTGTTTTCCACTTTTCAGCGCCTTGCCTCCTTGCGCTGTTGCCCCCATTTGTGCCCCTTCTGATTGCTGTATTCCGATTGTATTTTGTGCCATTTATTGTATTTTGTGACTGTTTTTGACTTGTGCCTTACTTTTGTTATTGTGCCTTGTTTTTCCTGGTTTTCGCCCCTTGTGCGCTCCCTCCCCCTTGCCGTTTTCTCCCTGCCGCTGCCTCCCCGCGGCCCGCCCCCCTCGCACCCCCATTCGCCGCTCCCTCCCACCTCCCGCCTCCCAGCTGCTCCTCCCTCCCCTCTCCCTTCTTAATGGCTGGTGCTGCGCGTCGCGAGTGAGCGACCTCTGACCTGTTTTTGGTCTAGAGCTCGCCCCCCACGTCCGCAGCACCACCTTGCTGTCTCGTGCCCGTGACCCCCGCCCACGCTGCTGCTAGCGTGTTCGAGGCCCTCCTCCACCCGCAGGCATCCTCCTGCGCCTCATCCCTGGTGTCTAGTGGGCTCTGGTAAGCTTCGCTAGACCCGTGTGCTCTCTGCCGCTTTTCGCCGTATTTGTAAGTGTTTTCCACTTTTCAGCGCCTTGCCTCCTTGCGCTCTTGCCCCCATTTGTGCCCCTTCTGATTGCTGTATTCCGATTGTATTTTGTGCCATTTATTGTATTTTGTGACTGTTTTTGACTTGTGCCTTACTTTTGTTATTGTGCCTTGTTTTTCCTGGTTTTCGCCCCTTGTGCGCTCCCTCCCCCTTGTCGTTTTCTCCCTGCCGCTGCCTCCCCGCGGCCCGCCCCCCTCGCGCCCCCATTCGCCGCTCCCTCCCACCTCCCGCCTCCCAGCTGCTCCTCCCTCCCCTCTCCCTTCTTAATGGCTGGCGCTGCGCGTCGCGAGTGAGCGACCTCTGACCTGTTTTTGGTCTAGAGCTCGCCCCCCACGTCCGCAGCACCACCTTGCTGTCTCGTGCCCGTGACCCTCGCCCATGCTGCTGCTAGCGTGTTCGAGGCCCTCCTCCACCCGCAGGCATCCTCCTGCGCCTCATCCCTGGTGTCTAGTGGGCTCTGGTAAGCTTCGCTAGACCCGTGTGCTCTCTGCCGCTTTTCGCCGTATTTGTAAGTGTTTTCCACTTTTCAGCGCCTTGCCTCCTTGCGCTCTTGCCCCCATTTGTGCCCCTTCTGATTGCTGTATTCCGATTGTATTTTGTGCCATTTATCGTATTTTGTGACTGTTTTTGACTTGTGCCTTACTTTTGTTATTGTGCCTTGTTTTTCCTGGTTTTCGCCCCTTGTGCGCTCCCCCTTGCCGTTTTCTCCCTGCCGCTGCCTCCCCGCGGCCCGCCCCCCTCGCGCCCCCATTCGCCACACCCTCCCACCTCCCGCCTCCCAGCTGCTCCTCCCTCCCCTATCCCTTCTTAATGGCTGGTGCTGCGCGTCGCGAGTGAGCGACCTCTGACCTGTTTTTGGTCTAGAGCTCGCCCCCCACGTCCGCAGCACCACCTTGCTGTCTCGTGCCCGTGACCCTCGCCCACGCTGCTGCTAGCGTGTTCGAGGCCCTCCTCCACCCGCAGGCATCCTCCTGCGCCTCATCCCTGGTGTCTAGTGGGCTCTGGTAAGCTTCGCTAGACCCGTGTGCTCTCTGCCGCTTTTCGCCGTATCTGTAAGTGTTTTCCACTTTTCAGCGCCTTGCCTCCTTGCGCTCTTGCCCCCATTTGTGCCCCTTCTGATTGCTGTATTCCGATTGTATTTTGTGCCATTTATCGTATTTTGTGACTGTTTTTGACTTGTGCCTTACTTTTGTTATTGTGCCTTGTTTTTCCTGGTTTTCGCCCCTTGTGCGCTCCCCCTTGCCGTTTTCTCCCTGCCGCTGCCTCCCCGCGGCCCCGCCCCCCTCGCGCCCCCATTCGCCGCTCCCTCCCGCCTCCCGTCTCCCAGCTGCTCCTCCCTCCCCCTTCCCTTCTTAATGGCTGGCGCTGCGCATCGCGAGTGAGCGACCTCTGACCTGTTTTTGGTCTAGAGCTCACCCCCACGTCCGCAGCACCACCTTGATGTCTCGTGCCCCTGACCCCCGCCCACGCTGCTGCTAGCGTGTTCGAGGCCCTCCTCCACCCGCAGGCATCCTCCTGCGCCTCATCCCTGGTGCCTAGTGGGCTCTGGTAAGCTTCGCTAGACCCGTGTGCTCTCTGCCGCTTTTCGCCGTATCTGTAAGTGTTTTCCACTTTTCAGCGCCTTGCCTCCTTGCGCTCTTGCCCCCATTTGTGCCCCTTCTGATTGCTGTATTCCGATTGTATTTTGTGCCATTTATCGTATTTTGTAACTGTTTTTGACTTGTGCCTTACTTTTGTTATTGTGCCTTGTTTTTCCTGGTTTTTGCCCCTTGTGCGCTCCCCTTGCCGTTTTCTCCCTGCCTCTGCCTCCCCGCGGCCCGCCCCCCTCACGCCCCCATTCGCCGCTCCCTCCCACCTCCCGCCTCCCAGCTGCTCCTCCCTCCCCTCTCCCTTCTTAATGGCTGGCGCTGCGCGTCGCGAGTGAGCGACCTCTGACCTGTTTTTGGTCTAGAGCTCGCCCCCCACGTCCGCAGCACCACCTTGCTGTCTCGTGCCCGTGACCCTCACCCATGCTGCTGCTAGCGTGTTCGAGGCCCTCCTCCACCCGCAGGCATCCTCCTGCGCCTCATCCCTGGTGTCTAGTGGGCTCTGGTAAGCTTCGCTAGACCCGTGTGCTCTCTGCCGCTTTTCGCCGTATCTGTAAGTGTTTTCCACTTTTCAGCGCCTTGCCTCCTTGCGCTGTTGCCCCCATTTGTGCCCCTTCTGATTGCTGTATTCCGATTGTATTTTGTGCCATTTATTGTATTTTGTGACTGTTTTTGACTTGTGCCTTACTTTTGTTATTGTGCCTTGTTTTTCCTGGTTTTCGCCCCTTGTGCGCTCCCTCCCCCTTGCCGTTTTCTCCCTGCCGCTGCCTCCCCGCGGCCCGCCCCCCTCGCACCCCCATTCGCCGCTCCCTCCCACCTCCCGCCTCCCAGCTGCTCCTCCCTCCCCTCTCCCTTCTTAATGGCTGGTGCTGCGCGTCGCGAGTGAGCGACCTCTGACCTGTTTTTGGTCTAGAGCTCGCCCCCCACGTCCGCAGCACCACCTTGCTGTCTCGTGCCCGTGACCCCCGCCCACGCTGCTGCTAGCGTGTTCGAGGCCCTCCTCCACCCGCAGGCATCCTCCTGCGCCTCATCCCTGGTGTCTAGTGGGCTCTGGTAAGCTTCGCTAGACCCGTGTGCTCTCTGCCGCTTTTCGCCGTATTTGTAAGTGTTTTCCACTTTTCAGCGCCTTGCCTCCTTGCGCTCTTGCCCCCATTTGTGCCCCTTCTGATTGCTGTATTCCGATTGTATTTTGTGCCATTTATTGTATTTTGTGACTGTTTTTGACTTGTGCCTTACTTTTGTTATTGTGCCTTGTTTTTCCTGGTTTTCGCCCCTTGTGCGCTCCCTCCCCCTTGTCGTTTTCTCCCTGCCGCTGCCTCCCCGCGGCCCGCCCCCCTCGCGCCCCCATTCGCCGCTCCCTCCCACCTCCCGCCTCCCAGCTGCTCCTCCCTCCCCTCTCCCTTCTTAATGGCTGGCGCTGCGCGTCGCGAGTGAGCGACCTCTGACCTGTTTTTGGTCTAGAGCTCGCCCCCCACGTCCGCAGCACCACCTTGCTGTCTCGTGCCCGTGACCCTCGCCCATGCTGCTGCTAGCGTGTTCGAGGCCCTCCTCCACCCGCAGGCATCCTCCTGCGCCTCATCCCTGGTGTCTAGTGGGCTCTGGTAAGCTTCGCTAGACCCGTGTGCTCTCTGCCGCTTTTCGCCGTATTTGTAAGTGTTTTCCACTTTTCAGCGCCTTGCCTCCTTGCGCTCTTGCCCCCATTTGTGCCCCTTCTGATTGCTGTATTCCGATTGTATTTTGTGCCATTTATCGTATTTTGTGACTGTTTTTGACTTGTGCCTTACTTTTGTTATTGTGCCTTGTTTTTCCTGGTTTTCGCCCCTTGTGCGCTCCCCCTTGCCGTTTTCTCCCTGCCGCTGCCTCCCCGCGGCCCGCCCCCCTCGCGCCCCCATTCGCCACACCCTCCCACCTCCCGCCTCCCAGCTGCTCCTCCCTCCCCTATCCCTTCTTAATGGCTGGTGCTGCGCGTCGCGAGTGAGCGACCTCTGACCTGTTTTTGGTCTAGAGCTCGCCCCCCACGTCCGCAGCACCACCTTGCTGTCTCGTGCCCGTGACCCTCGCCCACGCTGCTGCTAGCGTGTTCGAGGCCCTCCTCCACCCGCAGGCATCCTCCTGCGCCTCATCCCTGGTGTCTAGTGGGCTCTGGTAAGCTTCGCTAGACCCGTGTGCTCTCTGCCGCTTTTCGCCGTATCTGTAAGTGTTTTCCACTTTTCAGCGCCTTGCCTCCTTGCGCTCTTGCCCCCATTTGTGCCCCTTCTGATTGCTGTATTCCGATTGTATTTTGTGCCATTTATCGTATTTTGTGACTGTTTTTGACTTGTGCCTTACTTTTGTTATTGTGCCTTGTTTTTCCTGGTTTTCGCCCCTTGCGCACTCCCCCTTGCCGTTTTCTCCCTGCCGTTGCCTCCCCGCGGCCCCGCCCCCCTCGCGCCCCCATTCGCCGCTCCCTCCCGCCTCCCGTCTCCCAGCTGCTCCTCCCTCCCCCTTCCCTTCTTAATGGCTGGCGCACGCATCGCGAGTGAGCGACCTCTGACCTGTTTTTGGTCTAGAGCTCACCCCCACGTCTGCAGCACCACCTTGCTGTCTCGTGCCCCTGACCCCCGCCCACGCTGTTGCTAGCGTGTTCGAGGCCCTCCTCCACCCGCAGGCATCCTCCTGCGCCTCATCCCTGGTGTCTAGTGGGCTCTGGTAAGCTTCGCTAGACCCGTGTGCTCTCTGCCGCTTTTTCGCCGTATTTGTAAGTGTTTTCCACTTTTCAGCGCCTTGCCTCCTTGCGCTCTTGCCCCCATTTGTGCCCCTTCTGATTGCTGTATTCCGATTGTATTTTGTGCCATTTATTGTATTTTGTGACTGTTTTTGACTTGTGCCTTACTTTTGTTATTGTGCCTTGTTTTTCCTGGTTTTCGCCCCTTGTGCGCTCCCTCCCCCTTGTCGTTTTCTCCCTGCCGCTGCCTCCCCGCGGCCCGCCCCCCTCGCGCCCCCATTCGCCGCTCCCTCCTACCTCCCGCCTCCCAGCTGCTCCTCCCTCCCCTCTCCCTTCTTAATGGCTGGCGCTGCGCGTCGCGAGTGAGCGACCTCTGACCTGTTTTTGGTCTAGAGCTCGCCCCCCACGTCCGCAGCACCACCTTGCTGTCTCGTGCCCGTGACCCTCGCCCATGCTGCTGCTAGCGTGTTCGAGGCCCTCCTCCACCCGCAGGCATCCTCCTGCGCCTCATCCCTGGTGTCTAGTGGGCTCTGGTAAGCTTCGCTAGACCCGTGTGCTCTCTGCCACTTTTCGCCGTATTTGTAAGTGTTTTCCACTTTTCAGCGCCTTGCCTCCTTGCGCTCTTGCCCCCATTTGTGCCCCTTCTGATTGCTGTATTCCGATTGTATTTTGTGCCATTTATCGTATTTTGTGACTGTTTTTGACTTGTGCCTTACTTTTGTTATTGTGCCTTGTTTTTCCTGGTTTTCGCCCCTTGCGCACTCCCCCTTGCCGTTTTCTCCCTGCCGTTGCCTCCCCGCGGCCCCGCCCCCTCGCTCCCCCATTCGCCGCTCCCTCACGCCTCCCGTCTCCCAGCTGCTCCTCCCTCCCCCTTCCCTTCTTAATGGCTGGCGCTGCGCATCACGAGTGAGCGACCTCTGACCTGTTTTTGGTCTAGAGCTCACCCCCCACGTCCGCAGCACCACCTTGCTGTCTCGTGCCCCTGACCCCCGCCCACGCTGCTGCTAGCGTGTTCGAGGCCCTCCTCCACCCGCAGGCATCCTCCTGCGCCTCATCCCTGGTGTCTAGTGGGCTCTGGTAAGCTTCGCTAGACCCGTGTGCTCTCTGCCGCTTTTCGCCGTATCTGTAAGTGTTTTCCACTTTTCAGCGCCTTGCCTCCTTGCGCTCTTGCCCCCATTTGTGCCCCTTCTGATTGCTGTATTCCGATTGTATTTTGTGACATTTATTGTATTTTGTGACTGTTTTTGACTTGTGCCTTACTTTTGTTATTGTGCCTTGTTTTTCCTGGTTTTCGCCCCTTGTGCGCTCCCTCCCCCTTGTCGTTTTCTCCCTGCCGCTGCCTCCCCACGGCCCGCCCCCCTCGCACCCCCATTCGCCGCTCCCTCCCACCTCCCGCCTCCCAGCTGCTCCTCCCTCCCCTCTCCCTTCTTAATGGCTGGCGCTGCGAGTCGCGAGTGAGCGACCTCTGACCTGTTTTTGGTCTAGAGCTCGCCCCCCACGTCCGCAGCACCACCTTGCTGTCTCGTGCCCGTGACCCCCACCCACGCTGCTGCTAGCCTGTTCGAGGCCCTCCTCCACCCGCAGGCATCCTCCTGCGCCTCATCCCTGGTGTCTAGTGGGCTCTGGTAAGCTTCGCTAGACCCGTGTGCTCTCTGCCGCTTTTCGCCGTATTTGTAAGTGTTTTCCACTTTTCAGCGCCTTGCCTCCTTGCGCTCTTGCCCCCATTTGTGCCCCTTCTGATTGCTGTATTCCGATTGTATTTTGTGCCATTTATCGTATTTTGTGACTGTTTTTGACTTGTGCCTTACTTTTGTTATTGTGCCTTGTTTTTCCTGGTTTTCGCCCCTTGTGCGCTCCCCCTTGCTGTTTTCTCCCTGCCGCTGCCTCCCCGCGGCCCGCCCCCTCGCGCCCCCATTCGCCGCTCCCTCACGCCTCCCGTCTCCCAGCTGCTCCTCCCTCCCCCTTCCCTTCTTAATGGCTGGCGCTGCGCATCACGAGTGAGCGACCTCTGACCTGTTTTTGGTCTAGAGCTCACCCCCACGTCCGCAGCACCACCTTGCTGTCTCGTGCCCCTGACCCCCGCCCACGCTGCTGCTAGCGTGTTCGAGGCCCTCCTCCACCCGCAGGCATCCTCCTGCGCCTCATCCCTGGTGTCTAGTGGGCTCTGGTAAGCTTCGCTAGACCTGTGTGCTCTCTGCCGCTTTTCGCCGTATCTGTAAGTGTTTTCCACTTTTCAGCGCCTTGCCTCCTTGCGCTCTTGCCCCCATTTGTGCCCCTTCTGATTGCTGTATTCCGATTGTATTTTGTGACATTTATTGTATTTTGTGACTGTTTTTGACTTGTGCCTTACTTTTGTTATTGTGCCTTGTTTTTCCTGGTTTTCGCCCCTTGTGCGCTCCCTCCCCCTTGTCGTTTTCTCCCTGCCGCTGCCTCCCCACGGCCCGCCCCCCTCGCACCCCCATTCGCCGCTCCCTCCCACCTCCCGCCTCCCAGCTGCTCCTCCCTCCCCTCTCCCTTCTTAATGGCTGGCGCTGCGCGTCGCGAGTGAGCGACCTCTGACCTGTTTTTGGTCTAGAGCTCGCCCCCCACGTCCGCAGCACCACCTTGCTGTCTCGTGCCCGTGACCCCCGCCCACGCTGCTGCTAGCCTGTTCGAGGCCCTCCTCCACCCGCAGGCATCCTCCTGCACCTCATCCCTGGTGTCTAGTGGGCTCTGGTAAGCTTCGCTAGACCCGTGTGCTCTCTGCCGCTTTTCGCCGTATTTGTAAGTGTTTTCCACTTTTCAGCGCCTTGCCTCCTTGCGCTCTTGCCCCCATTTGTGCCCCTTCTGATTGCTGTATTCCGATTGTATTTTGTGCCATTTATCGCATTTTGTGACTGTTTTTGACTTGTGCCTTACTTTTGTTATTGTGCCTTGTTTTTCCTGGTTTTCGCCCCTTGTGCGCTCCCCCTTGCCGTTTTCTCCCTGCCGCTGCCTCCCCGCGGCCCGCCCCCCTCGCGCCCCCATTCGCCGCTCCCTCCCGCCTCCCAGCTGCTCCTCCCTCCCCCCTCCCTTCTTAATGGCTGGCGCTGCGCGTCACGAGTGAGCGACCTCTGACCTGTTTTTGGTCTAGAGCTCGCCCCCCACGTCCGCAGCACCACCTTGTTGTCTCGTGCCCCTGACCCCCGCCCACGCTGCTGCTAGCGTTTTCGAGGCCCTCCTCCACCCGCAGGCATCCTCCTGCACCTCATCCCTGGTGTCTAGTGGGCTCTGGTAAGCTTCGCTAGACACGTGTGCTCTCTGCCGCTTTGCGCCGTATCTGTAAGTGTTTTCCACTTTTCAGCGCCTTGCCTCCTTGCGCTCTTACCCCCATTTGTGCCCCTTCTGATTGCTGTATTCCGATTGTATTTTGTGCCATTTATCGTATTTTGTGACTGTTTTTGACTTGTGCCTTACTTTTGTTATTGTGCCTTGTTTTTCCTGGTTTTCGCCCCTGGTGCGCTCCCCCTTGCCGTTTTCTCCCTGCCGCTGCCTCCCCGCGGCCCCGCCCCCCTCGCGCCCCCATTCGCCGCTCCCTCCTGCTTCCCGCCTCCCAGCTGCTCCTCCCTCCCTCCTCCCTTCTTAATGGCCGGTGCTGCGCGTCCGCGCAGCGTGTGCGCCAGAGGCAAGCCCGTCTGCGCCCGTCCGCGCCTGGACCGCACCCAGCGCCACCCCCCCTGGTCCGCACGCCCCCCGCACCACCAGCCTTCGCTACTCGGCCAGCAAACTCCTCGCCCTTAACCCTGGCTCCACCGCAGCCTGCTTCCAGGCCACTCCGAAGCACACCAAAGGACCCTTCTCCTGCCGCACCTGCAACTTCACCTGCAACAGAACAACGAAGCCTGCAACAACCAACACCAACCACCTCCACTGCATCCTCCTCAACACACGATCCGCACGAAAGCACGCCATCGAGCTCTGGGACCTGCCCGACACCACCGCCCCAGACGTAGCCTTCCTGACCGAAACCTGGTGGAATGACTCCTCGGCCCCAGACATCGCCATTGCCATCCCTGACGGATACAAGATCACCAGAAGAGATCGCACCAACGGAATCGGTGGAGGAATAGCCATCGTCTACAAATCCACCCTCAAGATCCACACCCACACGGACGACACCCTCAAGACAGCTGAACACCTTCACTTCCAGATCCACACGGACCCCAACACTACCCTCAGAGGAACTCTCATATACCGAACTCCAGGACCAAGAGCCCCCTTCAGTGACACCATTTCCGACCTCGCAAGCACCCACGCCCTCGCCTCAACGGACTACATCCTCCTTGGAGACCTCAATTTCTATCTGGAGAACAACAACGACGCCAACACCGTATCACTGTCCACCAACCTCTCCAACCTCGGACTCAGACAACTGGTCAACACACCCACCCACATCGCCGGTCACACCCTAGACCCACTCTTCACTGCAAGCAACCACATCTCCTTCAGCCACACCACCGAACTCCACTGGACCGACCACCACTGCGTCCACTTCACATTCAAGAAAAACACCGAACACCACCGCACCCCACTATCGCCGCACCGCCGCTGGGGCAAAGTCACCGAAGACCAGCTAACCAGCACCCTCGCCAAGAACCCGCCGACCGACCCCACAGACCCGGACTCCGCTGCCATCAACCTCCAACAGTGGATCCTCAACTGATTCAACACCCTCGCACCACCGTCAACCAAGAAAAGAAAAAAGCAGCCTGGTTCACAGACGAACTGATCACCTCCAAACGCACTTGCCAGAAACTCAAGAAAAAATGGCTCCTCGAGCGCACACCCGACAGCCTAGCAACCCACAAGGAAGCCACCCGCAAGCACCACCAACTTATCCGACTCGCCAAACGCTCCCACTTCACAGAACGCCTAAACAACAACGCTCACGACAGCAAGGAGCTCTTCTGCATCGTGAAAGAGCTCTCCAACCCCAGCGCCAACGTCAACGACGTCCCACCATCCCAGAAACTCTGCGACGCACTCTCCACCTTTTTCTACCAGAAAATTGCCGGCATCCACGACAGCCTCAACACCACACCTCCGCCAGACCCCACCCCCGACAACTCCTCCCACGCTGACCGCCTCACCACCTGGACCCACGTAGATGACACTGAAACCCGAAAGACCATGAACTCCATCCACTCGGGATCCCCCTCAGACCCCTGCCCACACCACGTCTACAACAAAGCCGACTCCACCATCGCCCCCCAACTTCGCAAGATCATCAACCTATCCTTCGACACCGCAACCTTTCCGGACAGCTGGAAGCACGCCGATATCCAAGCCCTCCTCAAGAAACCCAAGGCTGACCTCAACGACCTCAAAAACTTCCGCCCGATCTCCCTCCTCCCCTTCCCAGCGAAGGTCATCGAGAAGATCGTCAACGCCCAGCTCACCCACTACCTCGAAGACAACTCCATCCTAGACCCCTCCCAATCCGGATTCAGACGCAATCACAGCACCGAGACTGCACTCCTCGCCGCCACAGACGACATCAGACAGCAAATGGACAACGGCGAAACTTCAGCCCTCATCCTCCTGGACCTCTCCGCAGCCTTCGACACGGTCTGCCACCGCACCCTACTAACTCGTCTCCACGAAGCCAGAATACAAGACAAAGCCCTCAACTGGATCTCCTCTTTTCTCTCCGGCAGAACCCAGAGAGTCCGACTCTCACCCTTCCGCTGCGAAGCCACCAACCTCATCTGCGGCGTCCCCCAAGGCTCCTCGCTAAGCCCAACGCTGTTCAACGTCTACATGGCACCCCTCGCACAACTGGCCCGTCAGCACAACCTCAGCATCCTCTCCTACGCCGACGACACCCAGCTCATCCTCTCCCTTACTAAAGATCCACACACCGCCAAAGCCAACCTCCACGAGGGACTGAAATCCATCGCTGAATGGATGAGAAACCGCCGCCTGAAATTAAACTCCGATAAGACGGAAGTTCTCATCCTCGGACGCTTCCCCTCTGCCTGGGATGACTCCTGGTGGCCCACCGCGCTGGGACCCACACCTACTCCAGCCAACCACGCACGCAACCTCGGCTTCATCCTCGACTCCGCTCTCACCATGTCCAAACAGGTCAACGCAGTCTCCTCCTCCTGCTTCAACACCCTCCGCATGCTCCGTAGAATCTACAAGTGGATCCCGACGGGCACCAGAAAAACAATGACCCAGGCCCTCGTCAGTAGCAGACTTGACTACGGCAACGCACTCTACACAGGCATCCCAGCAAAAGACATCCAATGACTCCAACGCATCCAGAACGCATCCGCCCGCCTGATCCTCGACATACCCCGCCGAGGCCACATCTCCCACCACCTGAAGGACCTCCACTGGCTCCCCGTGGACAAGAGGATCACCTTTAAACTTCTCACCCACGCACACAAAGCACTACACGATGCCGGACCCGCCTACCTGAACAACAGACTCAACTTCTACGTACCCTCCCGCCAACTCCACTCTGCCAACCTCTCCCTCGCCATCGTTCCCCGAATTCAACGCAAGACCTCCGGCGGCAGATCCTTCTCCTACCTCGCCGCCAAGACCTGGAACTCACTCCCGACCTCCCTGCGCCAGACCCAGGACCTCCTCACCTTCAGGAGACTCCTCAAGACATGGCTCTTCGACCGATAGCAGCTGCCCCCCCCCCCCCCAGTGCCTTGAAACCCTAACGGGTACATAGCGCGCTTTATAAATTTAATGATTGATTGATATATATTAAAAAGTACGTTTTAAGCCTGGAAAAGGTTTATTTTGCCAGGCCGAAATGGCAGTTTAAAACTGCACACACATGCTGCAATGGCAGGCATGAGACAGGTTTAAATAGCTACTTAAATGGATGGCATAATGAGTGCTGCAGCCCCACTAGTAGTATTTAATTTACGGCCCTGGGTACATGGAGTACCACTTTACCAGGGGCTAACAAGTTCATTAAGTTGGCCAATTGGGTGTAAGCTAACTTTACCATGTTTAAAGGAGAGAACACTAGCAAATTATCACTGGTTAGTAGTGGTAACGTTTGCAGAATCCTAAAGTCAGCAAAAAACGATGTCAGCAAAAACAGGAGGCTGAAAGCAAAAAGTTTGGGGAAACCACACCAAGAATCCCAGGTCTAACAATGATTAAAAAATAATTTTAACCATTTTTATCCTTTAGCCAAAGGCATTCAGACAGTGAACAAGAACTTGCAAATTTGGTAAAATTAATGACTTACATCAGCATTTAATGGTACATAATGGCCTAAAAAGGAGGCTTTATCTGAGAAGCCAAGAATTTTTACCGACTAGCTGGCCACTATGCTCCTGCATCGAAACTCTATGCAGGCATAAGAATAATAAGCATAGAAGTTCTATGGCCTTATAACTGCACACGAGTGACCGGTGCACGGATATACCACTTAAATAGCTGCTGCTATGTCTCACACCAAAACAAAACTCAATATTAGAATTAATATTTTAGAAATAACACATGGAGCGAGCATTGAAAAAAGTGTAGTAGATGAGTTTGCCACCACCACAATTTGTACCTGTATACATGAAAAATACTTGAAGGATAAACAGACTTCATGTTTAGCAGACATGGCATTTCGGCCAGTGACTTGCATGGGGCTTATTGACATTTAAAGGCCTGATTCATTAAAATAAACATACCGGGTTGGACTTCAACTATAGGAATAAATAAATGAATTGCCATCAATTATAACATTCTTTGAAAGAGAGATGAAAAAGACGGAGTGGTCGAATTCAATTAAGATAGGTACAATAAGGAATACCACTAGCAAGTATGTGATAACTCAAAGCACACAGAAGTGTAGTCACATACAATCTAGTGCACAAAGCAGGCACAATTACAATATAGGCAATATCAACTTCTTAGGGCAATGGATTATAAGTGAAAACAACTGGTTTCTTCCACACAAATGATTACAAAAAATATTGTAGTGGAAGTAACATTGAGCATGTGGTATAAGAAGGGCATAAGGCAACGGAGTGAGAAAGTAATTATGCACATACTTGAAACCAAAAGAAAAGCGGGTCCGTTCTTATGTAAGAAGATCATGGCAGTACATAGGATAGGGACCTTTAGAGCATCATTGCTGATGATGACTGTCTTTTAAAAGATTCATTTAGTTCCTCTTTGACTGGTTTCAATGAGTTTATGCGGGCAGCAGGGATGGCAGCTAGATGAAGTAAATGATGACATTCTCTGACTGAGACGGAGAGAATAGCCTGATATGATTTGGGACCTATGACCATTGCAAATGAGAATTATGCTTGGTAAAAACTCACTGTGAAACGTGCCATTAATTCTGACAGTCAACTTGGAAGATCCAGTGATGACCACTAGTAGCAGATTCGTCACTTATAGCCCACATACATAATTCAAAGTGGATTCAGAACTTCTCTCCGCATCTCCATGCACCTCTACTAGATATCAAAGGGTGGAAGGGCTATCCATCTCTCTGTGTACTCACACTTCGGGTGCTCCCTATCTCGAAGCCCCTTATATTTGGGGGTGGAAGAAAGAGATAAAGAAATTCCTTCTGAAAAGGCAGCAGCTGTCAAAAAGTTGAATGGCTATAAATAGGGAGATGATTTTGTGGATGACCTTGGAGGGAAGTGAGAAAATAGCCCAAATATGCCAATATTGTTTTAAAGTGCTGTGCAAGGATGCATACATTATTTTATTAAAATGGAATCAACAAACGGTTTGTTGTGCTAAGATTACCATCTTCACAGTTTTGAGGAACAACCAGAGCCATCAACACCAATTTATTACCACAGGTTCTGCATTTCTCTTAGTGGTAGTCCATTTTCCAATTTTATTGCAGTTTCTACCTACTTGCAGGTTGTGGTGGAAATGGGTATGAAACCTGTGGGAGAACACGGAAAGCTGTGCTTTTCTCAAAATTAAAAACAATTCTGAATGCTGCAAGAGGTCAGTCACATGGACTGGGTTTTTTTGTTTAAAAAAAACGAAATGTTGAATTGGGGTTAATTTATTTATTGAACATAGTTTTCTCAAACAAACTAACTGATGATTTAAAAAAATAGATTGAATTAGGGGACAATGTCTCAGTCTGTAAGTTTTATCTCCCGATGGCCGATCTACAAAAGTATTATACGATTACACCCATCACACCCTTCTGATTTCTGTAATACATAGGGCCTGGTTGAGATTTATGTTACTCGGTCACAGCGGTGATGGATATCCCGTCCCCCGAAATCTAAATCCCTTAGGTTATAATGGGATTTAGATTTTGATGGACGGCATATCAGTCACTGTTGTAATGGAGTAACCAGTTCGCCAATATCTAAATCAGACCCATAGTGTTTTTGGGTTGTCCAAAAACAAGCGGCAACTAGAGCAAACAATGAGCTGCAGTCTATAATGATATTCCATTCTGTGCCAAAGTAACATCTAATGAATGAAAAGTTGGTATGAAGGATACCTAGACATTTTTTTAAAGTGGCCCATATTCTAGGGTGAGTAAAATATGTCAACCAGCAGTTTGTGGTCTCACACTGAGAGCATGAAGCAGGCATCAAGCTGACTGCAGCTCTGTGAGAGCAGCTCTTTAACCATGTATCGTTTTCCCTTGTGGGAGGGTGTCTGTAGAGACCTGCGTTGATAGGGAAATCTGGTGATGGATGTAAGTAGCATGTCACCCACGTTCTCTTCCCTTTACCTGGTCTGTGGCGACCTGGGAGAGTTGGAAGGAAGTGGGAACGACAGTCACCATCTAACTGCATCGCTCAGGTCTTTGGAGAGTCAAAAGAACAAAGGGGATAGGAGTGCATCCCTGGTAACATCACAAAAGAGAGAAGCAACTTTTGTTTCTCACCGATGCTATGTCATAGTAGTGAATATCTGGATTTCTATCCAATTATTCACGCAAATTATTTCCAACGGAAGCCATACATACCAAAGTAATTATTGCAAATGAAATGTTACAGCAATGGATGTGTTCAAAGTTAGCTGCATTACCTATTAGTTCTGGACCTCCGTCACTTTGTAAGTAAATAGGTAAAGGTAATCTGAAATTAATTTAATTGCCTGCTCTGTGTTATTCGTTGCAAACTACAAACATTAGCAACTTTGATTGTAATTGGCTTCCTTGTTTGCGGCACATGATGTATGCTTTACTCATTTTTCAATATTAAGCCTAGCACCCTGCTATGCCTAGCAGCACAGCTAGCATTGATCTTCATCCAGAACCATAATTAACATGCAAAGACGCACCACTTTACTCATCATTATGCAAGGTTATCTTATGTTCCGTTATCCTCACAGTGATTAAGCACTATGTATCCCATTAACGTGATGAATATTCATATAATGTTCTTCTGGAATTCGCAGATTCATTTAAGGAAACAAGCTTAATTTTCACTTACCATATGTCTGGTCTTTTTTGTCTATAAACATAATCATAACTGATTAATTTCACTATTGTCAAATAATCTTTAACCACTTCTGTGAAAGGAAACAGACATGTTGGCTCCCTTTGTGATATCAAAGCCTAATTCAACATTTATAAGGCATTCTATTTTGCGGACTCCTAATTTTGTACAAGAATGACAAGACACGTATCTCACTGACTCACATAAGATAGTGAAAGATAAAAAGGGTGGTCGCACTTAGGGCCTGATTAGACCTTTGCGGTTGGGATACTCCATCACAAACGTGGTGGATATCCCGCCCACCGTATTACAAGTTCCATACGATATAATGAAACTTGTGATATGGCGGACAGGATATCTGTCATGTTTGTGACAGAGAATCCCATCAGCCAGGGTCGTAATCAGGCCATTATTGTTGTAAATGCAATTTAAGGTGACATTTGCTCTCTCTTGTACATTCACACAAAGATAATGCTGCTTCAATAGCAGTGATCTTGCTTTTAATACATTCAGTTCCCTTTAGTCCTGTTCCCTTGATATACCTCTGTAAAAAAATTGTTGTCCAGAGATTTTCATTTTTGATTTGTGTTTTTGTATCATTAGAGAAGTAATTTAGTTTGGGTAATCATTGCTAATCCGGGCTGATATTTTCGTGACAACATTTTTAAAAACAAGCATTTGCAATGCAACAGGTCTTGCGTTTGCTCGTGTTAGAGCTGATAGCGTTGTAAACTCCTAACCCGACTTTTCACCTATCGGCAAAAGTGCATTTATGTAAGTAACCCGAAAAAGTGCAATTAACTGTGTAAAGCACTCAACTTCTGCAAAGCGAAATCGCACTAGGAAAATAGAGAAAAAGTAGTCCACGAGCCAGACAGAAAACAGCGAGCCTCGCATTTTTTCTGTACTTGGTCAATGCGCTCGAGGAGGGCTAGCCACCGGAAAAGGCATGACATATGCATGCCTTCGACTAATGAAAGCAAGCAGATTTTAATAGGCAAGCCCACGAACCAATGAAAAACACTGATGTGACGTTGACAGAGCTCCGAGCCCTTTTCTAATACCTAAAGCGTCTCACTGCGATACGCATACGCGAGCGCATGCGACGCAGGCTCGACCCTAATGAGGGATGTGTTGCAGTGCTGATGAAATATTTCAGGAACCATGATACCTAGATACTTCATTTTGTTGTCAAAGCATAGATTTGGAGGGCCAAGTAGTCTTATAGAGACAGAAAATACCTCCTCGGAGCAATCTTTCCACCATTTTCCAAAATGGTGGCTCTATAATGATGTGTTTTAGCCATCATATTGGTAATTTATTTTAATATTGTTTTTGTTTCAGGTTTTCTGTTGATTCAAATTCGTAAACATGGATGAAGCAGGTGGTAGCAAGGGATCTTTACCTCCTGACACAGAGTTGCTAACTTCAAAATCTGAGGACTCCTTCAACAAAGAAAAATGTTTCATATGCAAACTAATCCAAAAGAAAAGCTAACATCAACTGCGCCTGGACAGAAAAAAGTTTGAGATGCAGCAGAAATAAAGCAGAAGAAGTTCACAAAAAGTTGAAACTCACGGGTGAAGAGAATCAAATATTTTATCATTGTAACAACAAGTGCTACAAGTTGTGTACAATGGAAAAAAGCCTCAAGAAAACTTGTAAAAAGTAGCAGAAACCAGTGAATCACAGGAAGAATCAGAGCCTTCTGAAAAAAAGATGACAATTAAACCCAATGCGCATCCACTTAGAAGATCGATGGCTACCCCTCACCCACCTCCAACAACTGATCAGAAAGCAGAAGAACGTCAATGTGTTATCTGTGATTTAGCTAGTACAAGGGCCAAAGGGATCGATGAAAGAACAGAGTACAGAGTATGTGAGTCTCAAAGGGTAAACATGTTTTTACCTGCAGCTAGTTTCTTCTAAGATTATGGGCCTCATTACGAGGCTGGTGGTCCTGAGACCGCCAGCCTCGTGGTGGCAGTCAGGACCGCAGATGCTTGGCGGTCTGACCACCACATTAAGACCCTGGCGGTCAGACCGTCAGGGTGCCACTGTGTCCGCCGGGATCAGTGATCCTGATGGGCTGACAGTGGCGGAGGTCAGAATCAGCCAGGGTGGAACTGCATGCAGCACCACCCTGCTGCTTATGACCTGGTTCTCCATCAGTCTTTTCATGGCGGCCATTAAAAGGCTGGCAGAGAACAAGTGCAGGGAGCCACAGCGAGGGCACTTGGCATGGGCAGTGCAGTGGTCCCCCTGCCCAGCACCCTCACAATGTTCACTGCATGCTGTGCAGACAGTAACCATTGCAAGGGTGCTGGTGCACCCTGCAGGCAACAGCATTGCCGGCAGCTTGATCATGAGGCGTAGACAATGCTGCCACCATTTTTCCGCTAGGCTGACTAGTAGAAACCTCGGATTCCACCAGTTTGCCTAGCGTGAAAGTCTTAATGGGTCCGGCGGGGAGGGAGCCAGTGTGGTGGCAACGTCCCCATTGGAAGTTCGGTGGACTGGTCTTACCGTCTGATGAACTCCTAATTAGGCCCTAAGATTTTAGCCAAGTAGCTGATCTACACAGTGAGGTGAATGTATCTTCAGTGGGTTTGTATGCCCACCCAAACTGCATGCGTGCATACATTCGAAAATATGAATGTACAATGAGCTCCCAGCAGCAACGTAACCGCCAGACTTCAGTCAAGTTTGCACTCTTTGAAAAAGAAAATTAAGCTTTAAACCCACTCTTGCGTGCCGGCTATGGGTTCACACTCAGTGAGATCAGAGCAATAATGTTCAACATTTATGAAACTGTATTGATTGATAATAATGAAATTAGGATTTTTCTGGTAAGGATGCACAATGACAGTATTTGTTTTTGTCAGTCTAAAAAAAAGAATGATCCACTTATGGTGTTTTCGCTGATTTGACTCCTGAAATTCTTGCTGGCAAAATAGGATCACAGGATGCAGTAAAATCAGCAGGAACCGTTTTAAGAAATGTCCTGAAAGATTTAGATTTTGGACTCATTGACAAATTTTGTGATTCCCCAGAGCTCCGCAGATCATGGGAGTCAACAAGAATGCCTAAGGTTGCCTTTGCAATTTTTTTACATCATTGATTAATATCAGCAAAGCAAAACTGTTACAAACTAAAGTTCTTGAGTTCGGAACAGAAGCTGACAACATTGATGATGGCTTTGAAGATATAAGCAAAGAAGTAGAAGACAATGTACTGGCTTTTCCAAATCATGTTTTATAAATTACATTGCGGCAAAAAGAAAACTGCTCTACACATAATGACTGCCCACTCAATCTATGTCAAGTGCAAAAGCACAGAGCTAATAACTTCAATATAATAGTATTGGTGTATCAACAAGTTATAATGACATAGTACAGAGCAGGAACTTGTTATCAGCTCATGCTGTAAAATTGTGTGAATCTGACAGCACACCACTTCCAAGTCACTTTACCAGGAAAGTATGTACAATTGTTGCTCTTGATAATTTTGATTTTGAAGACAGTTCTTCTTTGCCTGGGACATCCAGCACACCTGATAGTGACATGGTGTTTTTTCAAGACTGCACCAATGAAGTAGCTGCTGGAAAACAACCTATGTCAGCTGTAGGCATAAACAAATGAAACTGCAAACTTATAACCCAACTGCGTTGCCAGCGTGTGCAAAATCACTACAGGCCATCAATACATCTCAGTCTACCAGAATGTTTCGAAGTGCCTGAGGACATGGGTCTTCTTCTAACTGATGCTGCAGTCCACAAAGCTGATTTAATTGAGCTTATCATATCACTTATTGACTGCGGACTGAAGGATGAAAAAAAGCCAGTTCCTCCTTGGGTTGGAATTTCTGTTCTGATCTGCTAGAATACCATCCCACTGAAGAAGGTTGGGTTTTTCTCAGTAATACCATCTCCAGTCACAAACTACATAACAGTATACACAGCTCTAAAAATTTCCAAAATGTGAGTATTCAGCTTGAAGACCAGCCTATCCTGCAAGTTTCTGCGATGGTGTTTTTGGTATTGTAGCTGACATTTTTATGAGCAATCCAGTAGAATGTAATGATCTTTATCAAATGATGGGCTTTTTCCACATGACAAAAGTTGTGTTGCAATGTGTCGGAAGTTACCTCAGTGGATGTGGCATAGACAATGCACTTATTGAGGCTGAAATCTTTGGAAGCAAAACTGTCCAGTCAGTATTGAGTGGAACTCATTTTGTTAGTTTGTTACAAGGTATGCTCATCATATCTGAGGCTATAAAAACATTGCATTGAAATGCTTTCTGGAACAAGATTGACAGATTAGGTTTTGCATATCTTATCTCAGAAGTGAACAAGGCACAGGGTGTACTTCATTCAAAAGACATAATGCAAAGCCAGGCAATGTTCAATGCACTCAGTTCAAAATCAGAAAACCTGAAAAACAAGTTTGTATACTTTGTTAAAGACTGTGAAGAAAAATCAGAACTTTGCAAGTATTGGGGAAATGTTTTATCTATGATAGCTCTAGTGACAAACTTGGTACATGCTGATCTCGAAGGTGATTGGGAGCTGCTTGGGAAGACTGTGGAGTCACAAATTACTGTGTTTCGTAAATCTGATTGCATAAACTACCTGAGATATTGATCCTGGCATATGGAAAGAGTGAAGAAGCTAGAGGTGGAAAAATCATACCTCTATAAAAAATGTAATTCAAAAACATTTTGTGGTGAAAGACAGAGAGGGAAGGTGCAGTGCTGTGGCTCCAGATATGAAACTGGAACAGACGATCCAGAGATCAAAGAAAAGCTCCAAGGGAATTGTTGGTCAGGCACGTAAAAGTGAATGTGTTGCTCAATGGTAGCTAGTTTAACATGAAACCCTTTCTATTTGCAATGTTTTCAGAGAGATGACAAATTCAAAATTAATGGACCATCGTGAAACTTCCTCACCACGAACCTGTGGGAAAGAGAGGGTAACATTTGAATAAACATGTTGACAGCCTTCTACATTCCATGCAGCAGCAAGGAAACCTCTTTGAAGTGACTGAGCCTGTGAGACTACACAACTTTGTGACCAAACAATATGTGGAAAACTATATAAATACATGTCCACTAGATGTCTTGGGACATGGATCAAAACTATACGCAAGTCTGAAGCAGGAGAGATTTGTATTGAAAGAGAAAACATTGTTTGACATAATCACTAAAGCTAAACTTCCACATATTAATTGCCATAGTAGGGGTTTCATCCAACCAGTCACTTCAAAACAGGTTACAAAAAAACAACTTTTGCAAGCACATAGAAAGATGTATGTATCAAAAGAACAAAAGAAAGGGGTGAATGTATTAAAGGACATTCTGTTGCATGATTTTCTTCCAACAAATGCATTACTTGATGGAGATGCTACAATCAAACCAGTGAAGCACAAACTCGTAGAAGAGCTCAAAATAAACTGTCACCTGAAGAATTTCAATTAGAAAAGGTGTCCTCATTGAAAACTGATTTTGTGGACTATATGTCACAATTACGAATGGTCAAGATTTCATCCATGCAAAACTTCGTAGAGGTCATTCAGACTGTTCTACAGCTATCAAAGCCAGTGTGCACCTTGCAAGAACTGCACATTGTATTTGACAGTTATCTTGAACTATCTGTGAAAGAATGTGAGAGAATCAGATACATTTCTACAAGTGGAACAATTTACCTTGCCTGAATCAAAGATTCAACACCTATACCTGTGCAATCTGATAAATTCTGGTTATCATCATCAAACAAGATGAACTTGGAGCTGTTAACTCGCCAAGCCATTACTGATGCTTCAGTGAACACTGAAATTCCAATTATTGCAAGTGGAATGATTGTCAATGAGGAGTTGGTGCCTGCATAGATATATTCAAAAGGCACAGGCCATATTGTTCAAGAACTTAACAGCAAATTGAAGAAAGGTGACCTTCGTATTGTGCCACATGTTGAGTGGGCTGTTCGAAATAGTTCCAATCGAGTCACTGTACTGTCAAATGACACAGATGTTTTTATTGTGCTACTTAGATTTGTTTCAGTGATTATAAGTCAAGAATTGATAAGTTATGGAAGAGGCAAGAAAAGACACTTAGGGCCTCATTACGAGTTTGGTGGTCCATGGACCGCAATGTTGGTTGTCCGATCGTCAACATGCTGGCGGAGAAGACCACCAAATTATGACATTTGGCAGTGATGCATACAGAATCCTGCCAAAGCACTGGCAGTGTGGTCAGACTACTGTGGTTGATTAGAGCCACCACCAGTCTGGCGGAGACCATGTTTCAGCTGGACTCATTACGAGGTTGCACACCGCCAACATTTCTGCTGTGGTTGGACCACCACAGAACACCAGGTGGAAATGAACAGAATAAAAGGAGACACTCACCTCCAGGAAGCCATACTCATCCGGAGCCGCCATGGAACCACAACTAGACGTCATTTACTGCTCTTGCTCACAGAAAGACAACAGAATCAGCGCCAATGAGGAACACAACAACCGTAAATACACGCACTCACCTGTTACAGTTGTAAAATGTATAAATTGGAAATGTTACGTAACATACCACAAGAAGGGGGTGCAAGGGCTATACTCACACGTAATAGTACAGTGACACACACACACTCATATACAGCACTAAATACACCCACACAAACACAGCACGCACAATGCAGCCAGCACACACACACACACACACACACACACACACACACACACACACACACTAGACTTCAATAACACAGCTATGCACGGCAACACAGCAGAGACCCAGCCACCCAAATTCACATACAGTGTACGAACGCATAACAATAACACCACAACCGCACAAATATAAACACATGTCAAACACTTACAATCAACACTGGCCAGGGACTACACACACATACAACACAATATACGACCATCTGTGATGAAACACACGCAATTATACCATCATACAACCTAGCAATCGACATACACATCAAACACACACATACAGTACACCACACCTATGATGCCATACACAATACATGCAGACTCAAACAGTCTAAACTCACAAAGCCACACAGTACTACAACAAACACATATAAACACTAACACAACACACCACCATGATAACAACATTTCAGCTATATCCATATACCCATCACACAAGCAGCACACACACACACATACACACACAAATACTGCCACACAACCAATGTCAGCCAGGAACAACTCAAACCTAGGAAGGAAATGCAGGACAAAGATGTAACCAGAAAACCAACAACTGTTTGTTTATAATATATTATTGTTTTTAAAAGCAAACAGAAGTGCAAGGCCATTGGCTAGACCATAAATACAATATATGCACCAAAGGCACAACATTGTGCCCCAACTTGACTCCTGACTGCCATGTAACCTCTACGGGTAGAGGCATCAAAGTGGCAGGCAGGCACCTCAGGGATCCATAGGGGTGGGGGAGGGGGGTTTGGGCTCAGGCTTGGGGGGGTTATGCTTTGGCTTGGGAGGTGGATAGACATTTTTGGGAGGGGTGGGCTTCTTTTTGGTGCGGAAGGAGCATGGGTGCTAGCAGGGGGTAGGGGAGGCCTTGGAGGTGGAAAGGATGACCTTGGGGAGGGAAACTGTTCTCTTAGGGGTGTCATGGGAGGGAGGAGTTGGGAAAAGGTCAAACTCGGAAAGGAAAATTTTTTTAGACACACTGGGACGGTCATTAGAAGGGGGTTAGCGTGTTGAGGGTGAAGGAGTGGCTGTCTGAAGTTTAGGTGTGGATGTCTTAGGTGCATGTTTGTGGGAGGTGTGCTTTGGGTGGTGTGTGTCTGTTGGGTGGGTGACTGAGGACCTTTATGTGTCTGGGGCTGAGGGGGGTGGAGGTGCTGGGGGATGCTGTGGTGGGTGGGTGTCAGTCTGTTGGGGTGGTGACTGAAGGAATGATGGATGTCCTGCATGTGGGTGTGTCAGTGGTTGTGGTGTCTGTGGGTGTGGTGGCTGGGGTGGATGTTTGAGGGTCTGCTTGGGTGCTGTCTGCAGGTAGGATAAGTGTGGTGGCTGGATCACTGAATGTTGATGTGGTGTCTGCAGGTATGTCAATTGTTGTGTCTGTGATGCTGGGGGTGGTGGAGGTGTCAGGGCAGGTCGTGACTTTGGGATGTTGTCTGTGTGCGTGCCAGTGGTGTGTCTTGTGGTGCTTATGTTTGTCAGTTCTACCCTTGGATGTTGAGGTGGATGCATGCCTGTCTTTTGTATGCTTTGGCTGGTTTGGGAAAGGAGGAATTCGGGGTGGGAAGGGGATGGTGGAGGGGGGACGGTAGACAAAGGGTGACTGGCTGCCATCAGTGTTGAGGCCAGAGCCTGAAATGATCTCTGTAGGCCAGCCAGTGCACTCTGAATGCCCTCCAGGAACGTATTGCTCTGTTGGATTTGAGTTGTCAGTCCCAGGATTGTATTCACAATGGTTGACTGACCCACGGAGCTCAACCTCAGGAGGTCAATAGCCTCCTCACTGAGGGCAGCAAGACTAACAGGGGCTGGGGCAGAGGTGCCTGTGGCGAAGGAGACACCCACCCATTTGGATGAGCGGGCACAGCCAACTGGGTGGGGAGCTACTGGGAGGAGGATGGTAGATTGGGGGGTGGTAGACAGAGATGGTAGTGGGGTGGTCCCAGATGGGTTCACCACCACTAGGGAGTGGCCACTGGAGGAGAATTCCGAAGAAGATGTAGTGGATCCGGTCTCCCCATGGCACTCCTCTCACCCTCCGGGCCACTGGGTCCCTCACGGTCAGTGTTCTCATGACTGGAGGTCTCGTGGCCAGAAGCTTCCCACTTGGCTGTGCCCCATCACCTTCACCTGCCAGTGCTGATGCTGAAAAACTGAAAGTCAGATATGGTCATCACATTCACAAGATAACACTTCCATCATACAGTACACATAAGTCACATTACATCCTGTTCACCAACATCCCCAGGTAGTGCCAGTAAAGTGCCAACATCATGTCACAAAAAAATATGATGTATGTCCCTTAATATGAACATTGATCAACAACAGCTAAGCTATCTGACTGACATCCACAACACCACGAATGAGGTTGACCAATCACACTGACCATACCATGACAAGGCAACTTTGCCATATGATACACGTTCCCTATCCAACAATATACGAGCCGGCGCCCAGAAGGAAACTCGTAATAGGTACCGCGGAAGGATGGCCGCATAAGCGGTCATGCAAACACAGGACTTTGGCGGATGGCCTCCGCCACCCGCCAAAGTAAAAATGAGGGCCTGAGACTTTTAGTGACATGCATATCCTTTTCCAAGTCATAATTGAGGTAAGGGGATGACATTGCATCAATATGCCATTATTTCCATAGGCATGTCCAGTGTACCATGTTTTCACTATTTCATATGGCATGTACAAGCATCATGTGTGACATATGTATTTACACACTTATAATGGACACAATAACTGATAGACATACCCTCTTAAATTCCTTCATCCTGGTACTACCCTGGAATAATAAGGGTCAGAAAAACTCCAGTGTACCGTCCACTAGCAGACCTGCACACCATGGAGGATCGACATGTCATCCAGAATTACTGCCTGGATAAGCAGACAATCATGGATCCTTGTCGTCAGTTGGAGCGAGATCTGATGCATGCCATTCATCATCCTAATAGCATTCCACCCATTTTAAAGTAATGTCAGTGCTGCACTTACTGACCACAAGCTCCTTTCAAAATACCGTGGCCTTAACTTCTGGGATGTCACAGCCTATGTTCAGTTTGGTCTTGAAGGATGCCCTCTTAGCACTGTTGAAGTGCCTGGACAGCTACATCTAATTTCCAAAACGTGAAGATTTGGCCCATGTGAAGGCTGATTTGAATGCTTTGGCCCACATCTCACATGTGGTGGGAGTCATTGATGGTACCCCTGTAGCATTGTTTCCCCCAAATGGCAATGAACGGGTGTATCGGAACAGAACTTCCACTCCATAAATGTCCAAGTAGACAGTTTGGCAGACCTCTATATTTCCCAAGTATGTGCAAAGTACCCGGGTTCAGTTCATGATGCCTTCATCATGTGGAACAGCAATATCCCACTGCTGATGACACAACAGTACACAGAGAGGGCCTGGCTGGTTGCTAAGTCATATATGTGATGTGTGTCAGTATCTTATCTCTGCTGCCAAATGTAAGGATGTCCAAGATTTATGTTTACACACATGTAATGATTCCTTGTAGGGGATTCTGGCTACCCAAACTGTCCCTGTTTGTTGACACCAGTGAGGTACCCAAACACGCCAGAGGAAGTTGGCTTCAGTGAGGCCCAAGGAAGGACAAGGCATGTCGTGGAGCGGACTTTTGGCCTCCTAAAGGTTAGATTTAATTGCATTGATAAGTCTAGTGGAGCCCTCTTATACTCACCCTCCAAAATGTGCCAAATCATTGTTGCCTGCTGCATGCTCCGCATCCTCACCTTGAGACGTCAGATCTCATATATACCAGATGAGGGGGAGGCAGCAGTTCCAGCGTGTGAGAATGGAGAAATGTCAAGTGAGGATGACAGTGATGAGGATGAAGGTGGAGACAGTGGGCAGATCTCATCAATCAGTACTTCAACTGACTGTAGGTATGTGTTGTTCTGTACAATACTTGACTCAGTGGGTTATTGGGGGGCTTAGAGGTGTTTGAGAAGGGTCTTTGTATGACATCAGAAAGCTCATTTGTTGCTTAGCAGTACATAGCTCAGGTGCGCATGGATATTGTATATGGAGTTGTGACTATCATGATGATCTCCTTTGTTAATGTTTGTCACACTGCACAATCAGTGACACTATTGTATTTAGGACATGTTATTATAGGTCTTCATTGCCATTACCTGGCTATACCTTTTGTATTACATTTCTACTTCGCAGATTTCTTCACAATGTCATCCTCATGTGGTTAATTCTGAATTGTGTGACAGGCAGGTGGGATTTGCAGGTCTGACATGTGAAGTGAACATGGATAGATCTAGGTACTGTACTGCATCATATTGGTGGTGTCTGAGTTCCATGCCCAGACTGTCAGGACAGTGTAATGGTAGTGTACTGTTCCACACAGTAGATCTGTGTGCCATGTTATCTGAGTCCAATGATGTGATATGTGTGGTCTTGTGTCTCTGACACGTCATACTGTGAAATCCATAACCTCAACCTTCTCATTGGTTAACTTGTATGTAGCTGTCACTGTGTTTCCTCATTGCAGGCCATTGTGTATGTATGTCAAGGCTGACATAGGTGAGTAGCATGCCTATATATACCTGACCATGGTAAGTGGAAGGTTCCATGACTGGGGACAGTTGTACTGACCCCTGTCTGTATTATGGGGTATGGTCATTTGAGAGCTATGGTATGGGTATGTGATAAGGCTTTAGCTGATGACACATTGAACCAATCTATTTGCCTATTTGGATAGGGAAAGACGGACATGTCCCTAACTTCATTGGTCTGTGGGGTGCTTGTTATTCACACTTATGGTGAAGCATTACATTGTGAAGCTGTACTGCACTGTGTGATATTTGGCATGTTGTCAACCTATGTGCAGAAAAGTGCAATAAATGGGAATAGGAGTGTGCCCTTTTGTATAATTGTACATATATCTGACCCAGATTCAACAGTACATGTGAGATGGGACTTAATAGATTTGGTATGTAGTGAATCCTAGTTCGTTTTAATGGGAATCAGGAGTTAGCTTACCTTCGGCTTGCAGACTCGTGCCCCTGTCACCTAGTGACTTTTACCCTACTTAGATTGCTCTGTTCTAGCGCATTTATTTAAGTAAATCTTTTAAGATGGCTGCCTTGTTTTTAGTTAGGTCCATGTTTTAATTTTGTATTAGTGCCACCGCGCTAGAGCGTCAATATCAAGCGACAAAGATAAACAAACTGTAGGTGTTCACATTAGGTACTTTCCTTTTTCACTACTTGGAGGGAATTGTTTATATAAATTACAGTCCCAAGCATGTCTTGTTATCTACTATTTGGGAACAGACCTACGTCAGGGGTACAAGCAGATCTGTATAAATACTTCTCACTTAGACAGATAGTCAAAGGGATTCTGACGAGATGCCATCGCTGCTATCGATGCCACACGTTGCCTTGACGCTGACCCTGTCTTTGTGTCCCTACTGAGTCTGAGCTAGAAATCTCATTACAAGGTAACAAGGGTTTGGGGGCTCTTCTCATGGACATGGCATTGGCAGATTAGGTTTTACAAGACTAGCTCTCTTTTAGGTTAGTGGTTAGCTTCACCTCATTAGGGTATTATGACACAGTACACACTTCACGACATTTCATGATATTGCAAGATGGAGGGGGGTCTTTGTACTAATGCTCTTGTCTTTACCACTCTGTTTCTTACATTATTCATCATCCTAATCATTGTAGCCCATGCAACCTATCTTAGATTGCAGTCTTGTTAAAATAAAACCTATTGAAACCTTACTGCATCTTCATCATTGCCTGTGTTTGATTGAGACATGTTGTTAATGTGAGAAAAGGGTAATCTCCGTTTAACCACGACATTCCCTGAGATGTCACACTCTTGAGCCTATGCGTAAAGGCTCCCACAAATCACCTTTTACTGTTTTGGGTGAGGTGCTGCTTGTGAGCCGGGAGGGTTGGGACGACAGTTGCAATTTGTTGTAGGATTGGCATAGTCGCATACAAACATAAGTACTGTCATCCTTAAACCAGCAGTCTTGCCTAGAGCAAGAGTCCAACTACGACAGGTGCATACGTAAATATCATGTGTAAGCAACACATTTCACAGTTAACTGTTCGTAATGGCTCTCAAACATGATATGTGGTTTAGCGGTGTTTATTTACAAGTGCACAGGAAAATTAAAAGCAATGGAATCAAACCATGAAGTGCAAACAGTGAAGGGTTCAGTCATGGTGGATGTAATCATCAGGGTAGTTGCTACAACATTTGGAGTCTCAAGTCCAGTGTCCTTGTGCCATTGGAAAATGGACAGTGGTCGTAAAACAGTCAACAGGGTGTATCTGTTACACACACAAGGGGAACCAATGAGTAGAGGATCACTTCCTGGCAGTGGTTGAAGTCTTGGCATCTGCTCCTCCTGGATGTTTTGGTGGATGTCCACGTGTGTGTGTGGGTTCATCAGCTACAGAGGCAGTGGTGTCTGAGGCATGTCCTTCCCCTAGCAGAGCCTTCATTCCACTGGCTGCCATAGATGTAGAAGGGGCTGATGCTACATGGCCAATTGAAGGGGTCTGCTGTTGGGAACATAACCTACTCAGGGTAGTATTAGTGTCTCTCAGCACCCCTGCTAGGGAGGCCATGTTGGCATTGTGGACCTCCCACTTTTGCATGACTTCCTGGTGGTTGTTCCTCTGCAGCTGCTTTATCTCCCCATCATCGCAAGTATCTGGCCCATCATGCCTTGGGACTGTTGCTAGGCTCCCAAGACTTGGGAGATGCTGTCCTGGCCAGTTGTAACCCTAAGAGCCTCAATCCACTGGCCCACACCATCCCTGCCACACACCCTACCCCCACATACCTGTGCTCCTCCCGTTGATACCAGGACCTTCATTGTCTGGGTTTTCTAGTGGTGACTCTGGTACCTGTACTTGGGGGCACCTGATGGTTGTAACGGTCCTTGGAACACAGGTTTGGGGGCGAATGGTTGCTTGGGATGTAGAAGCAACAGGGCTGAGAGGGGTCGATGTAGGCAGGGTGAAGCTGACAGCTACAGACTGATCAGGTGTCCCAGATGGGCATGAATCATCTTCAATGTCCTCACATCCAGGGGTGTTTTCCTCACTGAGGGCTTTATCCAGCGGGGGAAGTGGCTGTCTCAGGTGTCCTCTCTGTGGTCACAATGGGTAGATGACCTGTTGAAGAAGTGGAACAGACAGAGATTGTAATGCAACATGTGGTATCAATCTTTGACAGGTAGATATGCTTTGAGCCATGTACAGAAAGGCTTTGCTTGATCTCCCCATATGACAGTGACAACTGCTTTCAAATCTGGAGTACAGCTATGTGAGATACAGGGAATTCCTATATCATACACCTTGCTAAAGGATATCAGATTAGCTTGGCCTTTGGATGTCTGTTGATAGACTCATATCTTGTCTGGTGTGTAGCTTTATATTGTTCATGTTACCTCCCAGTAAGCAGTAGTTCAGTATTGAGTCACCAGACAGCTGCAGAATGTAAAGTGGAAACTGACTTGTCCATCAGCTTAGGAGTAACCATTTTACCTGGCCATATATATCAGGTTACAGTTCAGCTAGTACAGCATGCTGCAGACATGTGTGTTCCCCCCAGGTGAGTATCTTTCAATGGGTGATGGGAGGTAAGAGGCCCATTTTAGCAGAGGACACAGCTGTAGCTATGTGCTGGTGATATTGTACTGGCAGATACCCATTGCATTGCTGTTGTTGCCCTAGACGGTAAAATTGTGGACCATTCAGGTGGGTTGAGTCGATTGTGTAGTTGACATGCAAGGCTATTTTCATTATGGTACACTATTCTGGTTTCCTTAATGGTAGAACAGTGCCTGTTGGGAGTTGTATTGCAGTCAGTCCCTGTACTACCCACGCCATACACAGACACTGTGTCCCCAGATGAGTTTAGTTGACGTGGTGTGCCAGAGAGGGGTATTTGGACAGTTAGACACAGGGGTGGTGAATGTGTTGGCTGTTAAGATGTCAGAAGGTGATCAGTAAGCATGCAAGACAGGTCTTTAGGGTAACATTTTCAGGGTTGTGACTTACCCGACTCTTCTGCCCCAGGTATTCCTGTCAAGCCCTCAGGATGCAGGATGACTAAGATCTTCTCCTCCCATGATGTGAACATTAGGGGAGGAGCTGGAGGCTCACCGCTAGTCTTGAAGACTGCCAGCTGGTACCTGGTGGTCATGGAACACAACTTCCCCATAAGGTTGTTTCACCTTTTCCTGATGTCCTCCCTTGTGCATGGATAGCTGCCTACAGAATTTACCCTGTCGACTATTTTTTGCCACATCTCCATTTTCCTGGTGTAGGAAAGTAGCCTCTTTCTAGCATGGTTACCCCCACTTTTGGCCTGTTTGTGAGTGTGTGTCAGTGTGTTTTTACGGTGTCACTGGGATCCTGCTAGCTATAGTGCTCATAGATAAAAACCTATATGTCAGTGTGTTCTGCCTGACTCACTGGGAGCCTGCTAGCCAGGACCCCAGTGCTCATAGTTTGTGGCCTAATGTGTATGCCTGTGTGGTGCCTAACTGTGTTACTGAGGCTCTGCTAATCAGAACCTCAGTGCTTATGCTCTCTCTGCTTTTACATTTGTCACTGTAGGCCAGTGACTTCATTTACCAATTTCAATTGGCACACTGGACCCTCCTTATAAGTCCCTAGTATATGGTACCTAGGTACCCAGGGCATTGGGGTTCCAGGAGATCCTTATGAGCTGCAACATTTCTTTTTCCACCCATATGGAGCTCAGACAAACTCTTACACAGGACTGCCATTGCAGCCTGCGTGAAATAGTGCCTACACTATTTCACACCCATTTTTACTGTACTTATGTAACTTATAAGTCACCTATATGTCTAACCTTCACTTGCTGAAGGTTAGGTGCAAAGTTACTAGGTGTGAAGGCACCCTTGCACTAGCAAAGGTGCCCCCACATAGTTCAGGGCCATTTCCCCAGACATTGTGAGTGCGGGGACACCATTACAGGCGTGCACTACATATAGGTCATTACCTATATGTAGCTTCACAATGGTAACTCCGAATATGGCCATGTGACATGTCTAAGATCATGGAATTGTCCCCCCCCATTCCAAATCTGGTATTGGGGAGCCAATTCCATGCATCCTGGGGCTCGACCATGGACCCCAGGACTGCCATACCAGCTCTCTGAGGCTTGCACTGCAGCTACAGCTGCTGCCACCTCACAGACAGGGTTCTGCCCTCCTGAGCTCTGGGCAGCCCAGTCCCAGGAAGGCAGAACAAAGCATTTCCTCTGAGAACAGGGTGTTACACCCTCTCCCTTTGGAAATAGGTGTTACAGGCTGGGGAGGGGTAGCCTCCCCTAGCCTCTGGAAATGCTTTGAAGGGCACAGATGGTACCCTCCTTGCATAAACCAGTCTACACCGGTTCAGGGACCCTTCTCCCATGCTCTGGTGAGAAACTGGACAAAGGAAAGGGGAGTGACCACTCCCCTGTCCATCACCACCCCAGGGGTGGTGCCCAGAGCTCCTCCAGTGTGTCCCAGACTTCAGCCATCTTGCTTTGCAAGGTGTGGGGGCACTCTGGAGGGCTCTGAGTGGCCAGTGCCAGCAGGTGACGTCAGAGACCCCTCCTGATAGGTCCATACCTGATAAGGTAGCCAATCCCCCTCTCTGGGCTATTTAGGGTCTCTCCTGTGGGCTCTCTTCAGATTCTGCTTGCAAGTTTCCTTCAGTAATCCTCTGCAACAACTTCAGCATCCTCTGACCTCGGATCAACCGCAGCCTGCTCCAAGAAACGCTGTAACTGCAACAAAGTGTCTACAAGAGGCACTTTTCTTCAGCAACCTCAGCTCCAAGTCAGCAACTGCAACAGTTTCCATGGTGTGCATGCTCTGGGGACTCCCTGTCTTCATCCTGCACCAGAAGGACCGAAGAAATCTCCCTTGGAGTGACGGAGTCACTCCCCTGCTCCAAGCAGGCACCTTCCAAGGTGACGTTCTGTACCCTAGGACTCCCCTCACGGCAACAAGCGTGCTCCTAAGGACACAGAGGGTGGACATCATCGACATAGACTGTCCTGAGATCCTGTTGACACAATTTGGAGGAGGTAAGACCTTGCCTTCCCTGAGAACGATGGTACCCCTGTGTTTTGTGTCTTCTTCGCCTCCCGAGGCCTCTGTGCACTCTTTGCAAAATTCCTTCATGCACAGCCTGGCTCAGGTCCCCAGCACTCCAGCCTGTGGCGCTCAACTCGCTGAGTTGTTCTCCAGCGGCGTGGGACCTTCTTTTGTTGTGCTGCATCAACTGCATTTTGCACCTCCTTTGAACCTGGATCCTGTGGCTTCTGGGGGTGCTGGCTGGCATCCTGAGGGCTCTCTAAAGTGCTTAGAGCCCCCTCTTCCTCCTCAAACAGAGTTGAGGCCCCCAGGTCCCTCCTGGGTCCATCCAGTGCCATTTTGTTGAAAAAAGCTCTTTTGCTGTAGCCAAGGCTTGTTGGCGCCTTCCAACACGAAATCTCATCTGCAACAATCTTTACATTGTCGGACATCTTTTGCATCATGCAGGAACCTGCTGGCATCTTCCTAGGGTGCATTTCTGCAGTCTTCAACTAACTGGGAACTCTTCTTTTGCACCCTCTTGGGTTGGCAGGGGCTCCTGTCCTTCCTGGAACTTCTTTCAACTTCTGGACTTGGTCCCCTTTCTTTGTAGGTCTTCAGGTCCAATAATCCAGCAGTTGTTCTTTGCAGACTTGGTTGGCTGCTGCAAAATCCCCAAAATGAGGTGTAGTGTGTCCTAAGGAAACTTGCAGTACTTTACTCCTGCTTTTCTGGGCTCTAGGGTGGGGTAATTTACTTACCTTTACTGTATTCTTACTCTCCTAGCGATTCTGCACACACTACACTTATGTAGGGGGGAATTTGTGATTTACATTCCACTTTTTGAATATATTGTTTGTGTTGCCCCTAGACCTATTTTCTCCCATTGCATTCTATAGGATTTCCTACTGTTTGCATTGCTCTATGACTATTTATTTGTCTAATTTCGGTGTCTACTGTATATATTGTGTATAATACTTACCTCCGGAAGGAATATTGTCTCTAAGATATTTCTGAAACTGTGTCACCCAAATAAATACCTTTATTTTTGGTAACACTGAGTATTGTCTTTACTTGTGTATAAGTACTGTGTAACTATAAGTGGTATTGCATGAGCTTTGCATGTCTCCTAGTTCAGCCTAAGCTGCTCTTCTATAGCTACCTCTATCAGCCCAAGCTGCTAGAACACTACTACATTCACTAACAAGGCATAACTGGACCTGGTGAAAGGTATAAGTAACCAAGGTTCCCACTACAAACCAGGCCAGCCTCCTACACCTGGCAATAGAGGTTTGTTGGACTTGGGCTCCAAATAGGTGTGGTTCTGTTCAGATGATTTCATCCACCATGACCCTCAACTCATCGTCTGTGAAGCTGGGATGTTTTGTGGGGACATGGTAGTGGTGGAAGACAAAATGAGGTAAAAAAATAAATGGGTGATGAGGTGTGGGTGCTGTGTTGTGAATGGGTGACAGGTGGTGTCTGATGTGTGGTGAAAACATTTTGTGATGTGCATGCGGTGTAGATGTGGGATGAGTGGTATTTGGAGTGGTGTTGGGTGCCTATTCTATGGTTCCTAATTTCTGTGTGCAGCCTCTCTTTTACTGTGTATGGCGTTTTTGAATCAAAAGATTGTGGGGTGCGAAGGGGTGTGTTAAATAATGCTGTTTGTAGGTGTGTCAGGTGTGCGGACATGTGTCAGGTGTGTGGAATTCAAACTATCCAGTGTAGTGTAGTGTATTACTGTGTAGACCGCCGACCACCGCGGTTCACACCACCATTGGTTTTCTGCCATGGGAGAACCACTTTTGTGATTTGTGGGTCGTAATTAGTTAGGAGGATATTTGATAGGCTGGCGGTGCTGGTGGTGGAACTGCCTCTTTCCCGCCCTCCAGAATCCTGGTGTTGTCAGAATTTTGGCTGGGTTTAGGCAGTCTTGCCTGTGTATCTCGTAATACAGCAGTCTGTATAACCACCAACATAGCGGTCTTTTGACGGCCGCCACCACGGCAGTCATACCGTCAGACCACAAAACTTGTAATGAGGCCCTTAATCCCACTTCATATTCTATATAAGAAACTTAACCCAGAGATGTCCAGTGTTGTTATCATGGCACATATTCTTACAGGCAATGACACTACGAGCAAAATTGGTACAAAGCTTTGAGCTTTAACTGCTGTACCTGTGAAGTTTATAAAAGGATTTGCTGAGACAGAAGAAGATGGTGTCTTTATAGATGTAGAAAAATACCCTGTGCAAGTTCTGACTGTCACACTTTTGACAATCTGTGGTACAGTGAGTTCAAGAGATCAGTCAAGCTAAGTGACCTTCCAGCGTTTTCATATTCTGTGCCTGGACACATTAAAGGAGCGTTCTGCTTGATCAAATGATGTGTAAATGCTTTGGATCATGCACATGTAGAAAAGATCCATGTAAATTTATTTGGGAAGATATTGATGGGGTGCTAAAACCTATGAAATATTTAAAGCCTCTACACCCAGAACTTACACGTACATGTACTTGCAAAATCTGTGCTACAACGTCCCTGTCAATAAGCTCTTCTCAAATATTAAACATTCTGCAAACTTACCACAAGCAATTGCCAAAACAAATAAATAATGTAAACTATGAAAATGTGTCTAAAGCAGGTGTAATAAACTTTATTTTTTTCATATTCGTATCATAAACATTGTGTGGTGTATACATCAAAGGATAACAAAAAACATTATTATTTGTTTCATTTCTATATGTCTCTTCTTCCTCTATTATAGTCTCAATTTTGGAAAATGGGGC
Organism: Pleurodeles waltl; assembly: GCF_031143425.1. NCBI lineage: Eukaryota > Metazoa > Chordata > Amphibia > Caudata > Salamandridae > Pleurodeles > Pleurodeles waltl. The sequence goes on from NC_090442.1 coordinate 460,751,510, forward strand.
AAGGGTTGCTCGGGGGAGTTATTTTCTGTCTCTATAAGACTACTTGACCAACAAAACCTATGTTTTGACACCAAAATGAAGTATATAGGTCTAATGGTTCCTGGAATATTACATCATCACTGCATAACATCCACTATTTTTAAAAATGTCATCCAGAAAAATTTGTCCCGGCCCAGCTTTGGTCAGTGTATAGTATTACCTGGCATGATGAAAGTGGGGCGCAATCACACAGTAATAAGAAACACAAAATCAGGTTCGATTAAGATGAATGGCAGCTCATTTGCATGTAATCAGTCAATCATGTAATTTAGCAAATATTGATAATGTAGATGCCCACTGTATGTTTTCATAATGAGTTGACTGATAAATTCTGATATGTGTGGTAACTTCTGTTTTCGCATGTTTCGGAGTTATATGCTTTGCAATAAAAATGGCGTCTTCTGATACATTTTGGCAGCTCTGGAGAGATGCCCAGTAACACTGGTGCATGTGGATGTTGTTGGGTAAGCACCAACATTTTCATGTAATGCTCCATTTTAGAGGATAAACTCATAACAGGTACTTTATTACATATAATATACCCTACAGTATCTAAATAGCATACTTAATGCTGAGCTAGTCGGAATGAGGACCTTACTCAAACTTACAATTGTGCACAGCATACATTTACTGTCCAACACCCTGCTATAGCAAACACATTAAATGTGATGTAAAAGTAACTGTTATAACACATGTTTGGTTACTACTTCATAAAAACCTCCTAAAGGCAGGACACAAAATTAATTTAACAAGTCTTTTAGGTACCCATCAAAAATGTAAAAGGTGCTTGTACAGGTGCAGATGTCATGGCTCTATATTTTGTACTTTGACATGGTGAGAGTGTCATGTAGACACTGGTAAAATGTGCATAGACCTTGGTGTAAAGGAATATCCTGTGCAGTCGCGGTGGAAGGTGTGCTTGCAGGTAAGGCATGCGAAGGATCCATGGGTGCGTTTCGGGTTGGCTTGGAAGCAGGTTCTAGAGCGTCCCGGGTTGAGTGCGTGGAGGGCGGTGGAGTCGTAGCGGTGCTGGGGGGTTTGGGAGTGCTGGGGGCCAGGGGTCGTGGCGCTGGGCGCGGTCCAGGCGCGGACGGGTGCAGACGGGCTTGCCTTTGGCGCGGCCGCCATAAGAGGGAGGAGGGGTCAGCTGGGGGTGGGAGGGGGGGCGACGAATGGGCGAGGGGGGCGGGGCCGAACAGGTGGTGGTGGCGGGAAAGCAGAGGGCGGGGTTGGGGGGTCAGATAGAGGGGAAGGGAAAGAAGATAGGGAAGAGATGGATTACATAAGAAGAGAGGAGTCAGAAGAAAAGAAGAGAGGAGTCAGAAGAAGAGAAGAGAGGAGTCAGAAGAAAAGAAGAGAGGAGTCAGAAGAAGAGAAGAGAGGAGTCAGAAGAAAAGAAGAGAGGAGTCAGAAGAAAAGAAGAGAGGAGTCAGAAGAAGAGAGGAGAAGAACACAGAAGAACACAGAAGAAGAAAAGAACACGCAGGCAATGGAGTGCAGGAGCAGAAGAACACAGAAGAACACAGAAGAAGAAAAGAACACGAAGGAAATGGAGTGCAGGAGCAGAAGAACACAGAAGAAGAAAAGAACACGCAGGAAATGGAGTGCAGGAGCAGAAGAGCACAGAAGAAGAAAAGAACACGCAGGAAATGGAGTGCAGGAGCAGAAGAGCACAGAAGAAGAAAAGAACACGAAGGAAATGGAGTGCAGGAGCAGAAGAACACAAAGGAAATGGAGTGCAGGAGCAGCAGAACACAGAGGAAGAAAAGAACACAAAGGAAATGGAGTGCAGGAGCAGAAGAACACAGAAGAAGAAAAGAACACAAAGGAAATGGAGAGCAGGAGCAGAAGAACACAGAAGAAGAGAAGAACACAAAGGAAATGGAGTACAGAAGGAGAAGAACACGAAGAAAATGGGGTGAGGACGAGGTGCAGAACACGAAGAAAATGGATGTCAGAGGAAGGGCAGAAAACAAAGAAAAATGGACAGAGGGAGGACAGCAGAGGTATGGAGAAAAAGTTGGAAGAGAGAGAGTTCAGAAAACAGAGGTGAGTAACGAGGGGCTGGACGGGGGGAGCGCAGGGAGTACTTACGGTTTTGCTGGGAGGTGGCAGGAGCCTGGGCAGGTGGAGCTGCAGCGGCGGGGGAAGCGACCTACCTTAGGGTCAAGGGTTGCTGAAAAACTCACCTATCCTTCCTTCACCCACCCCTCAATACTAAAGCTGACTTCCACACTTGAACCCTAAAAAACTCTTACACTCCTTTACCTCCACCCTGAACCCTAAACAACCCTAAAGTCTTACCTTACTTCACCTCTACACACCCTATCCTAAAATTCTAAAACAAATATACCTTAGCTTATCACTAAATGCTTATTTTCTCCTGTTGTGTAAATGGTTATGTTGTAAATGCATGTAAACAAGGATGTGTTAAAAAAATTTAATCTAACTGCACATCGTGGTTATACATGCTTTGTAATGGTAGTGCACTGGTGTAAAGGCTCTTTACGTCCAGTTCTAAGACCAGCACCTGACTCATTTTTTTAGCAGAAAATTCCAAAAGTGTTATTCACCTCGATACAAAGAACGTGTAAGCATAATAAGGCATATTTACAAGCCCCTAGCGCCACTGCAGTGTCACTTTTTGTGATGCTCCGGTTGCTCTGTGCACTGTGCCATATTTACAAGGCGGTGTCATGCTGCCTTTTGTGGCTTAGCGCCACCTTGTAAATACTGGTCCTTCACATGCAGCACTTTACATGGAAGGGGCATGCAATGCCCACAGCAACACCCATTGCATTTTGAAGCTGCCCCAAATTGACGAGATTCCGCCAGCGGGGTGATGTTAGAATGGCGCAAAAAGGAGAAATTGAGGCATTTCTCCTCATTTTTTGCTCTGTCTATGTGTGCTGCATTCTGCAGAAGCACCATTCAAAATACTAACATAAATAACTACAACAGTTAATACAACTAGGTATATCTCCAACACAAATGGAAAGAAATGAAATGCTGTATCCAAAATAATATACATAAAAATGTATAAGCCTCAATCCAACATGTTAACTGATTCGGAGACAGCAATTTATAGATATTTGTCAGGCTGTTTGGTTTTAAACTTTCTAAGAACATCCCACTGTATATTTATATATATGGATCATTGTAAATATTGCACAACACTGCACCTTTGAGCACTACGGCATCTGCACTTTAATTGTTTTTTGTGTTATCTATCTACATACTTTGAGAATAAATGGAGTAAAATATTGTGTATAACAAGAGAGAGTTGTATTCATGATATGTGAAAGAGAGTCCCAAGGAACGATTATTGTTTATTTGCATATTGATGAGGTCAGCAGTTTGGAGTTGGAATAGTAAATTGAACTGCTCAGAATCCAACACATCCTCGAATGTGGTTAAGTTGATATTCAGAATAATAAATCCAAACCACATCCCAAACACCAACACTTTCCTCAATGTAGTTAACTTTAGAGTTGAACTTGTACTGCTAAATTTGACGCCTCCGAAAGGTCAACACTTTCTCCAATGTGGTTAAGTTCGGAGTGTCAGATACTTTTTCTTAACATCTTTTTATTTTCACAGTTTTTTACTGTGCATTATTTTTCAATAATGACAGTTTTTGAAATATTTTTTGTCAGCGAGATAATAGCAGTTTGTACTTCAGAATAATTGTTATTACACATATGATATAGTTGTAGTGTAGATACATGTGATACATGTGTAGTTGGAATTGTAATTCTTTACATTATTTTTTTTATATACACACACAAATATATTTATCAGAATTTTGCAATATTTAATTATGATTACAACATTTTTGTACTTTTGTAAACATAGAAACATTTTGTATAATTTTAACATGTTCTTGATTATTTAAAAAAATATATATATTTTTTTTTTTACCATTGATTTCTATACAAGTCTTTTTTCATTTTTATTTTTTCACCATTCTTTCCATTTTCTTTCATTTTGTAGTTTTTCTTTGTCATTTTGGGCTTGTGGTTGCAGTTTCCAGTTCCTAGTGTCTGATTTAGAAAATACTATTTTAAACATATTTTTTATCTGTCGAGTGGTAAGAGGGAGCTGTTTAGACTTAGGGTCTGATTTAGATCTTGGTGGTAACGGTCCTGCCACTGGTTTTCTGTCAGTGTTGTTGTTGTGTGGTTGCAGTGTGGTGTGTAGTTGTGCTTGTGTGTGAATGTGTTTGTGTAGATGAGTGTGTAGTTGTGTTGATTGTTGTGGTGTGTCACGTGTGGGTGTAGTGACAACAATGTGTGTTTGTTTTGTCATGGATATATGGCAATGTGTGTTTCCGGAATGTTCGTGTTGTGTTGTGGTGGAATGGGAATAGAGATAAATGTGTATGTAGTGTGTTGGATTGTGTGTAGTGCAGGGTGACACATAAGGGTAAGCAACAGTGTCTAGCTCTGTTCCATGGCAAGTGCCATTCTCCAGGTCCAGCGACAGTCTCCATCAGAAATCCACCGTCAGTACACTACCTGCAAGACTGTGATATCTAAATGGGGTTCGTGGGAACCTGCCAGCCTGATTGCTAGGAAGAGCACTCCATCGTGGCGGTCTTTGGCTCACCCGAAATAGATCTGAAAACGGTGGGCAGAACACCATCGACTTGACGGTTCTTTCAGGTCTGCCGCCACCGCAGATTGGAGGTAGCATCACCAAGATCTCAATCAGGCCCTTACTTAGGATAGTGTTTGTAAATGGATTTTGTTTATTGTATTTTAGTGCAGTATGTGTTAGTTCATAGTACTTCATGGCCCTTATTGTGAAATGTTATGTTTAATTGTATTTTATGTGTGTGTTCTATGTGTTTCATATTGAATTGCATGCTTATTTACTGCATTAGGGATGTAATAGTTTTGTGGGTGGATTCATATGATTTTTCCATTACAGGTTTTTATTTTAACATTATTTTTTCTCAAGGAAAAAGAGCAGGTTATTTTTTTTACCAAAATTAGTTTTTATTTTTCCTATACTTTTCAGTTTTCGTGGAGCATTTGTGTTCTAATTTTGCGGGTTTCCAATGGATTGCTTGTATAATTAGACTCGTACTGGATGTTCTATTTTTGTATTTTTGCTCTTTTTATTAGTTCGTTTTTTGGTGATTGCACTTTTTGACCATGATCTACAGAGCTTCAGCTATAAAATCATGTTATTTTAATAATTTATTTTAATCGGAGGGCAATATAATTTTTTTAATCTTATGTTTCTTTATTATAGAAATCAAAATAAATTATTCTATATAAATATGCACTCACACAGTCTATTGTTTTATGGTATTAACATATTTGCAGGTGGGAGAAAAGTGTTTGTTTAGGTAAAGTAGGGTTCCTGGTGTTGAGTCTAGATACGGTAAGCCTGGGCTGTTAGTAAAGAGTCTTAAGTTGACTGCTAGGAGTTCACACATTTTTTTAAGTTTGTTTGGAGACTTTTGGTTTGAATTGTGTTAGAGATTGTTCCATTCTTAGCTCCTGGTAGCTAAGTATTTGTAACAACTGGTAAAGTGAACGATGACTTTTTCCCGGTGTTACGTGGAAAGAACTGTGCCACCCTTCCACTGCATTGCTTCATTAGATATGGTGCTGTCAGAGACTTTTCACAAAGGAATTGAATACCTATGTTGGCGTCTGTGCCCTGATCGGTTTTGGTGACCAACACAAGTATCCTCAAAACAATCCATTAGTAGAGCTAGTTTTAAATAATAATATTGGAAACTAGCGGGCTTCAAGTAGCCTGTTTAGTGATTTCTGTTGAGGGGCGTGTGCTAAGGCTATTCACTTTTTTTATTTTTTGTGCAAATTCTAGGTAAATGATATATTCTATGCTCAGGGTGGAATTTTGGAGATGCCATTGACCATGTATTGTTCATATTAAACTGAATTGTGGAAGGCAAAACCTAATAGTGATATCCACCTCCATGTATTATTTTTACCATTATTGCGGTTGTCATATAATAAAAGGGGGAGCCTCTAGCTTCCTATTTTTAGCTTCTTCTGGTGTTTCCTAGGCTGTTCTATGTGTTCATGTAATGAATCTTTTTATCATTGTTGTGCCAGGGAGTTGGTGTGTTGATTGTTTAGGAATAATTAGCATTAATAATTTTAAGTATTGTTCCTGTTGGTTCTTGTGAGCTTATACTGGCCTCTTTTAGGTCCTGTAAAATATTTGGTTATGTTCTCTAATTCTTTCAGTTATTTCCAGTTATTTCATTTTCACTGGTAGTCCTGCCGTAGCATGCGTTTGAATAACATTTGGTGAATATTCAGTTGGTATGTGGGAAGTTTTTATGACTTTCGGGTGCATGGGTCCAGTGCATAGCAAAAATGCTAAACCAATGCAAGAAAAAGGTGGAGAGGATAGAGAAGTATTAGTGATTTTGTGTTGACATTTTTTATCTTTAGGAAAGGGTGGGCGCTGCCCAGAAAGGGTATGATAATGACCCCACTGACCCTGAAAACAGGCACAGTCTTTCTGCCCCCTCTGGGGGAAGATGTGGGTTACTTCCCCTAATATAACCCTGGGTGCAGAAAGCCCATTAGAAACCAGGGATTTTTTTTTATAAAACAGGGGTGGGGGCTGACCCGAATGGGCAAGGCAAAGCCCCCACCCTGCTCCCACAAATAGGAACAGTTTTTCTGCCCCCCCCGGGGGCAGATAGGGGTTATTGCCACCAATCTGCCCCGGGGGACAGAAAGCCCACTAGGCACCAAGAATTATTTTTTTCAGAAAGGTCTAAGGGTGGGGACTGCCCAGAATGGGCACAGCAATGCCCCTACCTCCCCCAAAAATAGACACAGTCTTTCTGTTATGAGCCCCAATCTGCCCCCAGGGGGCACAAATCCGACTAGACACTAAGGATCTATTTTTTTATGAATGAGGGGCCATGCCCCAAGGCCACATAAATGAGGACCGTAGTCTTTCTGCCCCCTTGGAGGGCAGATAGGGTAATTATACCTGATCTGTCCCCCACCAAGGGAGGTTGGGGCTGTCCACCATGGGCATGGCATTTCCCCACACCCCAAATAAATTGGGACGCAGTCTTTCTACCACCCTGGGGGGCAGATGAAAGTACTCCCAATCAGCCCCCTAAGAGGGGCAGACAGACCACTAGACACCAGGGAATTAAAAAACAATTAGAGGGGTGGGGTGTGCCCGCCACCATGGGCATGGTTATGCCCCACCCCAACTGAAGGGGGCAGTTGCCCATGCAGACTGAATCATCTGATCTGAATAGGAAGCAAGAGGACATTTGATTCCTTTGTGTGTTGATTTTACATATGGGCCAGTAGAGCTTGGCTAACTTCCAATATTGTGCCACTTGCAATGGTAAGCAGCAGCCAATTTTGGACTTTGGTACGCTGCCATCTGGAAAAACCTACCATACTCAGATACTTCTGAAAAGTAATCATCTGGGGGAGTCCAGGGTGGTGTGTTTCATATGCACCCCACACCATTTTCTTACCCACAATGCCCTACAACCCTCCAACTTTGCCTGAAATAAAGCATTTTTTCTTTACATTTGTGTGATGGAAACTCTCAGAATCATCAGGAATCAACAAAATTCTTAGCGCTCAGCATTGTCCCATCTGTACTGAAATAAACTCTGCTCCACTTGTGTGGGTTCCCAATGCAGAGTCAACCTAAAAATTTATGAAAAAACTGCCTTTTCAGACCTGCTTTGATTTCCTCTCAATTTCTACACATTTTGGCCATTCCCTGTAGCAGGCACTTGGCCCACCTACAAAAGTGAGGTATCATTTTTATGAGGAGACTGACGGGAAACACTGGGTGGTAGGAAGTTTGTGACCCCTTAGATTCCAGAACTTTCCATCACAGAAATGTGAGGAAAATGTGTTTTTAAAACAAATGTTGAGGTTTGCAAGAGATTTTGGGTAACAGAACCTGGTTAGAGCCACACAAGTCACCATATCCTCGATTCTCCTAGGTGTCCAGTTTTAAAAAATGTACATGTTTGCTAGGTTTCTTTAGGTACTGGCTGAGCTAGAGCCCAGAATCCACAGCTAGTGACAAAGAGTCAGTTTTTAGCCCTTTTTGCATTTTGTGCACACTCCTGCTGTGGGCACTAGGCCTACACACACAAGTGGGATACCATTTTTATCGGGAGACTTGTGGGAATATAGAATGGTAGAACAAGTGTTTTACCAATTCTCTTTCTCTGCATTTGTGCCTTCCAAGTGGAAGACAGTGAGTAAGAAAGAAGTCATTTAGTCATTTAAAAAAATGCCCTCTAATTCACATGCTAGTATGGGTATCCCCAACTTCAGAAATGCTTCCAAATTACATATCTTGTCCCCATTTCAGAAATACATATGTTTCCTTGACATCTATGTTTTATTCTCTATATTTTGCCAAATGAATTACTGTATACCAAGTACACAATGAAAAAGCATTGAAAGGTGCAGCTCAGTTATTGGCTCTGGGCACACAGGTTTTCTTGATGAACCTAGAAGCCCTATATATCCCCACAACCAGAAGGATCCAGCGGGCATAATAGTATATTGCTTTTGAAAATCTGCCATAGTTAGAAGTTACTGATAAAAACATAGATACAAATGGTTGTTTTTTTTCAACTCAATTTCAACATTTTTTTATTTCAACTGTTACTTTCTATATGAAAACCTAAAAGGATGTACACAAATGACCCCTTGTAGAATTTAGAATTGTGTCTACCTTTCAGAAATGTATACCTTTCTGGGATCCACCATTGGTTTTACACCCATTCCTATCACTAAAAGGAAATAGGTTGAAACCACAAAAAAATAGGGAAAATAGTTTATGTCCCATTAAAATGCCAAAATTATGTTGTAAAATGTTGTTTTCTGATATAGGTCTGCCTGTTCCTGGAACCTGAGAACATGGTGATTTTAGCACACAAACCCTTTATTGATGCCATTTTCAGGGAAAAAAACAGCCGCTTTCTTTTGCAGCACTTTTTTCCCATTTTCCCCAAATAACAAAATTTGGCTATATTTAGGCTAATTTCTCGGTCCCCTCCAAGGGGATCCAAAAACTTTGGATAGCTTAAGAATCCCCAGGATGTTGGAAAAAAGGACACACATTTGGTGTGGACAAAACATTATGGGAGCCTAAGCGTGAACTGCCCCGAAAAGCCAAAATAAACTTATCACTGGGGGGAAAGGCCTATCAGCGAAAGGGTTAATTGGATAAATATTTTGATCATCTGGATGAGGAAGAGATGAAAGTTGCAAAATTATTATCCAATACTGCACAGATACCTCTATGCTGGGTAAATAATATACAGTATCTGTTGGAAATGGGGTATTTGATTGGCAGTGGTTTGCACTCTGTCCAAGAGGCACACTCACTCTAATAAGGGTAAGGGAGTCCCACAGCTAAGATAACCCCTGCTCACCCCCTTTGTAGCTTGGCACGAGCAGTCTGGCATATCTCAGAGGCAATGTGTAAAGTATTTCTACACAAACAGTAATACAGTGATAACACTGCAAAAGGACTACACACCAGTAATACAAGACCAAAATGACAAAACTCCAACATACACACATCACAATATATCTTTTTAAACGTTTAGGCAAGTCTTAATCCATAGGACTCAAACAAAGTACCTGGGATGCATCAAAAACAAAGACGATGCGGCCACGGAGAGGTGAGGTGCCGGAAAAGCATAGTGATGTTTTGGTTCCTTACTGATCAGGGGAGGTGATGCATCGATTCTTTCCTCACAGGCAAGACAATGCATTGGTTCCTTACTGGCGGCAGCTGAGGTGATGCGTCAATTATTTCCTTGCAGGAAAGGCCATGTGTCAATTTCTGGACATGCGGCCTCGGTTCCTTACTACGGTGCGGGTCGCTCAGGGATGATACATGGAAAGTCTAGATATGCTGTGTTGATGGGACCACAGTGAAGTAGGTGCTACATCAATTCTGCAGCCACGAGACAGGCACTGCTTCAAGTCTTCAGCCGCAGGCTGATGCTGCATCAATTCTTCAGCCAGGAGACAGGCGCTGCATCAATTCTTCCGGTACGGTGCATTGATGTCTGGATTGTCTTCTTCAGATCACCGGCTTGCAATTCCAAGTGCCCAGGGACTAGAGATGGCACCACTTGGCAAGTTAGGACTCTCAGCGGAAGAGCCAAGGCATTGGCAGATAAAGTCTTTGATGTACCTGAGACTTTTAAACAGGAGCCAAGCTCAGTCTGATCCCTTAAAGAATCTTTGGCAGCAGGATGTAGAAAGCCAAGTCCAATCATTTCACTCCCAGGGCAGAAAGCAGCACGCCAGCAGAACAAAGCAACAGACAGAGTGGCAGTTTCTCCTACAGCAGCCAGCTCTTCTTCCTGGCAGAATATCCTCAATCCGGAAGTGTTTTAATTATGTGGTGTCAGAGGTCCAGTACTTATATGTATTTCTGTCTTTGAAGTAAGCAAACTTCAAAGAGAAGTCTTCCCCACCCTGGCCCCAGACACACTCAAAAGGGTTGGAGGCTGCTTTGTGTGAGGACAGGCATAGCCCTATTCAGGTAAAAGTGTCAGCTCCTCCCACCACTCTAGCTCAGGAAGACCCATCAGCCTGGTGATGGGCCATCCGGATATGCAGGGCACACCTCAGCTCCCTGTCTGACTTGCTAGAGTGAATTCACAAACGGCCCAACTGTAATTTTGACCTAGACATGCAGAGGCACAGAATGGTTAAGCCATAAAATGCCCACTTTCTAAAAGTGGCATTTTCAAACTTACAATTTAAAAAACAATTTCACCAAAAGTTGTATTTTTAAATTGTGAGTTCAGAGACCCCAAACTCCAGACCTCCATCTGCTCCCAATGGGAAAAGACACTTAAAAGATATTTCAAGGTAATCTCCATGTTACCCTATGTGAGAGATAGGCCGTGCAATAGTGAAAAATGTAATTAGCAATATTTCACTATCGGGATATGTAAATCACATCTGTACATTTCCTGCCTTTTAAATACGCTGCATCCTGCCCTTGGGGCTGCCTTGGTCCTACCTTAGGGGTGACTTACAGGTAGTAAAAGAGAAGGTTTGGGTCCTGGCAAGTGGGTGCACTTGGCAGGTCGACATGGCAGTTTAAAATTACACACACAGACACTGCAGAGGCAGGCCTGAGACATGGTTGCAAGGCTGCTTATGTGGGTGGCACAATCTGTGCTGAAAGGCCCACTATTAGCATTTGATTTACAGGCCCTGGGCACACCTGGTGCACTATACTTACTAGGGACTTACTAGTAGATCAAATACGCCAATCATGAATAAGCCAATCACCAGTACAATTTAGAATGGGAGCACTTGCACTTTGGCACAGACAGCAGTGATAAAATGCTCAGAGTCCTAAAGCCTGCAAAAACGAAAGTCGGCGCAGGAGCAAAAACAGGAGGTCAGAAGCAAAAAGATAGGGGAAACTAGTCTAAAAGCTGACAGATCTAACAGTATCCAAGAGGAAAACATCAATCACCAATATGCCTTATAAATTGAAATTGTTGCAAGTGAAAAACAACTGTAAACATTGCTTTAGTGAAATATGTTTGCATTTTGGTAAATTATGCAGGACAAATCTGACAAATTATGCAGAATTATTTTCCACCTCAATGTATGTGTTGCCCTTAAACTGAGGTAAGCATGCACAAAGCAAGAGAATCAATCCTAATCAGATACTGAGAAACTTGTTAATGTTGGCACCTGTGCATACTGTAACTTAATATTACAGGACAGTCATCAGTAGAGATAGAAGTAAGAGGAGAAGACTGGGTATGAGCCAGTCACACATCTATTTGGTTCAGGTTGACAGTCTAAGGTGTCACAAGGGTCATATGAATGTTGCACCTCACACCATACATAATTATGTGGAAATAGTAGGGAACGTGCTGTGTTTTCAACACGCAATGGAACATAATTCCACTTATAGTGAAGACGCTTTTCATTTTGTATATCTCTTTTCAATCCAAGTATGTGTGACGGCGATAAACGGATATTTCCAACATCTTGTTTAGGATTATCCTACAGTAGTAGTAATGGTTCTCCACTGCTTGGAATCTGCACAGGGAATAAGTCCATTATGTGGATGGCAAGCAGGTCTCTGAGAGAGACATTTTCTCTCATTTGATCTAGCATGGGTGGAACACAGACACGTGCACAAACATTCCCACTTCTTTCACTGTTTTACAACTAGTTCCCTGCAAATGTGTGCCTAATGTGCTACGGTGGTCCGGTGGTGCAGTGCTAAAATATTACTGTGGCAACACCAGTGATACCACATATTCAGCATAAGCAGTGTGCACTTCTTATTCTTCCCAGAGGTTGATTACTACTGAACAAGTTGGCCCACAAGCGATAATGTAGCACTAAATCAATTTTTGTATGTAATAGGTCTACCTTACATCCTTGATGCAAGGTACCCCAACCAAAAAAATCAATAAGAACAAAGATAATAACATACAGTTGCACATCACATTAAAAAAAACTGCCAGCACTACCTTCAGTCTGCTAAACGTTTCGACTTGAGGCACATCAGCAATCAATCACTTGTGGATTTTCATATCATGAGGCCCTTCAGCTCAGATATACTGACACACATGATGCACAAGTGATGCACCCTTCACAACGCATTAACAATAGGTTCAACCCCGCCTCCCAACAACGAGATATATTGCTTTAACTAAACTCTCCCTTATGCTTTAGCCCCTGGCTGCGTCTCCCCTTTTGCAGCGAAATACAGTCACCCCCGAAAAGATCTGTCATCCTGCTTCACACTGGCGAAAGCGCAGTCCGGGCTAGCTCACTATTTGCAGGAGAGAAAGGACACACCAAAAATGAGTGCAATCCAGGCCTTTCCTTCACATGCACAATATGGAAGGGACACGAGCACCTTGGCACCAAGCAAAGGGATAGTTTTGACTTTAAGAAATATGCAGATAAAAATGTTAGTACAGTAGTTTTAATTAAATGCTCACTAAAAATATAAAAATCTGCACATTTATGCTTTCAGACTCAGGACAGTGTCGAGAACTCGAGTGTGCGTCATATTTCCCAAATATTCGAAAACTTACTAAAAATCAATTAAATGTGAATGTGCTTCAGTTTAAAAACTGAGGAAAAAACAGCACTCTTACAAATAAAGAAGGGTTGCGTTATTTGTTTTGATCTTTCTGCTCCTACTTTTAATTCATTTTAATGAAAATAACCAATGAAAATTGAATATTAAATTCAAAGGCCGCAATGTGTAAAAATATTAGATGTGGCCAGCCATACACCCTTTGCTAAAATATTGTGCTGAAGTTGGGGGTCATCCATTGAAATGTTGTCACCCACATTTTAGGACGTGGTCCTCCAGCACTAGGTTCAAGTTCCACAGCCCAACAAGCCTAGACCTTGCTAGAATATGGTGTTACGTGCTTGTCCCTCATAGGGAAACTCTATGGGCCTCATTACTACTTTGGCAGTCTTTTGTAACCAAAAGACCGCCATGTTGGTGGTAATCCGACCGGTGTATTAAAAGTATCACTGTGAAGTCTGCCAAAAAACTGCCAAAATTCTGAAACTGCCAGGACACTGGAGGACAGAAGAGAGGCGGTTCCACCACCAGTACTGCCAGCCCGACACAATTTCACTCACCAAACTACGATCCACAAAACACCACAGTGGTTATTCCATGGTGAAAAACCATTGGAGGTCCAAAATGTGGCAGTCACAACTCACTTCTGTCAGAACACAACACCACATTGGATAGTTTGAATACTCCACACCTGACACACCTCCACACACCAGACGCACCTACTCACAGCACTATATAACACACCCCAACGCACCCCACATTCCTTTGCATCCAGAACACCATACACATACACCAAAAAGCCAAATAAATTTTATTTAGCTCTTGTACACCATAGGCGGACATACGCATTTCACTTAGCACACACCCCACATCAGCACAACTATCACAATACACACACCACTATCCGCTACAACTGTCTCCAACTCACATTGCAGCATCCACACCTCACCAACTACCCAACACTGCACCCTTACACTTGCCATACCCCCCACACCGTCTACACAACCACAACCATGTCCCCACAAAAACATCCATGTTTCACCAATGACGAGTTAAGATCATGGTGGATGAAATTGTAAGGGTAGAGCCACAACTGTTTGGCGCACAGGTTCAACAAACATCTATTGCCAGGAAAATTGAGTTGTGGCAAAGGATAGTTGACAGGAGCAATTTTGTAGGCATTCTTCCTCACACAAGTGAGGACATCAGGAAGAGGTGGAACGACCTATGGAGGAAGGTGCGTTCCATGGCACCCAGGCACCATCTAGCCTTACAGAAGACTGGCGGTGGGTCCCCACCTCCTCCCGCTACCTTTACACCATGGGAGGAGAAGGTTTTGGACATACTGCATCCAGAGGGCCTCACAGGCATACCGGGGATAATGAAGTCTAGTAAGTACCCACAATGTTTATGTCACATAGTTGTCTTGTCCTGCTTGCTTCCTCACCACCCACACCCACCCTAATAAACTATTTTAGCCACTACACCTCTCACCAAATCACCTAATACCCCTCTCCGGCATGCCACCTCTCCACTGAGCCCAACTGCCCTTGGAGATGGCACACTACCTACAGGCTAATCATGTCACTACGACTCTCAGAATGCACTAACCCATCATTGTGAAAACCTGGAATGTGCACAACACATCACATGTAATGCATGTACAACCCAATTACTAGCTACATCATCTAGATTGTTCCAGTGAGGACCAGAACATGGCAATGACAGCAAAGCAATGGCACACTCACAATAGCAACCAAAGCAAAACACAGTTACAATTGAATGACCATTTCTACTGTCCACAGATAAAATATCCTAAACCAAAAATAGACTGACCAGGTTTGGAAAGTAAGATGGCTGAGTCGCTGCACATGCACAACACCTAGATACCGGACAATTTTCCATGCATATCTACATACTGTGTTTCCATTAGGACTTCATTGTGCAGCTTTGATGTGAGACATCTAGCAAGCCTGACTATTCACTAGGTAACAGAGGTGAACAGTCATGTCAATAATCAGACAATAACAGATCCCTTCTGCAGGGCAATTGGTACCAACCAAGTATAACAACTCTAGACATGGAGTATGGAAATCAAGTTACAGAACTGTATGTACAACAAAGGGATGCTGTGCAGCAGCTGTCAATGTCATTGCAGGAAATCACGTTAGGCCACTGTCTGCATCTCACACAAATGCAACTAAACACACATTTTTATCTGAACTCCGTGTCTCACTCCCTCCACAGGTAACCTTGCCATTGCCACCATGGAGAGGATACCTGAGACTGTCAGTCCCCCTTAGGATGAAGGCCCCAGTGAAGACAACAGCTTTGAATGTCTAGACACTCACGAACAACCTGGCCCATCGGGACACATGGTCAGTCAACGACTCTCAGCCTCACCCTGTCCACATTAACTCCTACTAACCATGTTGCATCTACATCACAGAGAACCATTTGCCCCCAAACCTTTGTCCCAAGGACTATATCATCTCCTGCGTGCCCCACAGTACAGGTACCTGAGTCTCACCTTGCCACCCCTGACAATGATGGACCTGCAACCACTGGGACTGGGCACACTGTGCCAGGGGCACAGGCACGCAGGGTAGGATGCGTGGGAGGGATGCTGTGGGACAAAGGATGGGATCTCAAAGGGACACTACTGGCAAGGAAACCATCTCCCAAGTCTTGGGAGCATACCAACGTTCCTAAGACATAAAGGGCCAGATCATCACAATGTTGGGGGCAAATCAAAGGCTGCAGAGGGACCAGCACCAGCAAGTCATTCAGCATTGGCAGGCACAAAATGCCTACATGGCTACCATTGCAGGGGTGCAGAGGGACATCAATACCACCCTGATTAGTTTCTCAATACAACATCTGGCGGCCTCCACTAGCAATGTGACTTCTGCCCCTTCAACATCTGCAGTTGCTTGTGGAATGGTGGCCCTGCCAGGGGAACCTCATGCCTCAGACACCCCTCCCTCTACAGGTGAAGAACCCCCCTGCAAACGTGGCTGTCCACCCAGAAATCCAGCAGGAGCAGATGCCAAGACCAAACCCACTGCCAGGAGTGAACTTCTCCTGATTATTCACCCCTGTGTGCCACACATACACCCTCTTGACTGTTCTGAAACCTAACTCAATTTTCCCATGGTACAAGGACACTGGACTTGTGCTACCAACTGGTGTAGAAGCTACCCTGATGAAAACATCCACCATGACTTCACCCATCACTGCTATGTTCATATAGATTAGTATTATGGTTACAGATTCCCTCCTTATTTACACAATAAAACACACTTAAACACAGGTACTGTGTATGTGTCCTTTATTATCCATGCACAATAGTTATGAATGCCAATTTTGGTGTGGTAATCCCCCTTATATCGAATGGGCATTGTAATGGATAGCAAATGGAGACATCATCAGCAGGAGACTCTTTACAACAGAAATGTTACAGGACAGATGTCAAAGAGGTTGAAATCCAGATCTATACAAATGTATAGTTATTATTGCAATCAGCACATACAGCATGACTGAGAGTACCATCAGGATGTATGCAATGGTGTCATAAAATGCATAGAAACAGGATACAGAGTTTAGGCTCATGGTAATCAAGCTACGAAGGAGGGTCCTCTGTGTCACCTGGTATAGGTTGTTAACATACCCATACCATAGCTTCTAATTCACATATCCCATGAAACATACAAAGATCATAACAGAGGAACCCAGTACTGAAACCATACACTAGCATTAGCCCCATACTTACAAGTTTATCACTCACCTATGTCAGTCTACAGTGACATGCACCTTGGACTGCAAAGTCAGAACAAAATGACAGCTCGATCCAATGGCGATCACTATTTACTCCACCTATTGTGAAGTGAGAGGCTATGATCCAATCTTAAAACATGTGCCAGACACTCCTCCAGGCACATTATACACTATTTGGCATCCTCCTCTACCCCACAGGTGAAGGAAAAGGAGAACCCATTCACCACCCCCACTTAATGAAGGTGAAACCATCAAGCTTACACCCCACTTAAACTAAACTGTTATCAGGTATCTGTCATGTGCACCTCTCATGTCTGTCAGCAATTCCCATCTGCTTCTGACACAGTATTCCTCAAGCCAAGCTTTCCGAGCCAAACAGGATCTAGGCAAATCTGTGAGTGAAAGAGGATAGGACATTGCACATAAAATACCTCATATCTGAGAAATCATTACCAGAAGTGTAAGTTATCATCTGCTACAACAGTACATGTGAATGCAGAACAACCTGTCCTGTACCCAATACAACCTTTCAGTCTGCATTCACAACTCACTCATAGGCAGTGGAGGTCATTACACCCCCAAAGAAGAAGCAAGTAAGGAGGTGTGATGCCAGCCATCTACATCTGGTTGTACACTTACAACTGAACAATAAGTCTACTTTACATACCTGTATGTCAGTTGAAGTACTGATTGATGAGGTTGGCCCTAGAGTCACCTGCTTAATCTTCTTCTGGCTCTTCATCACTTGGCATATCAGCATTAGCAGCCACAGCTTCAGCTGCCTCCCTCTCATGTGCTATTAATGGTATCTGACTTCTCAGGGCTAGATTGTAGAGCATGCAGCAGGCAGCTGTTATCTGACATGCCTTTTTGGGCGAGTAGAGGAGGGCCCCTCCAGATAAGTCCAGGGACCTAAATCTTGCCTTCAGGAGACTCAAACGCCAGCTCAGCTACATGCCTTGTCCTCCCATGGCCTAGCGGACTTCCCCTGTTGTGGTTAGGTACCTCACTGGTGTCAACAGCCAAGGACGGTTTGGATAGCCAAAGTCACCTGTGAACACATTGTGAAAACAACACAAACATGTATGTGTGACATGCTATAATGTGATGGCAGGAGACATAAATCGCAAACACACAGTTCCATGGTAATTTACCAACCAGCCAGACCCTCTCTCTGTAGAGTTGTATCATTAGCAGTGGGACATTGCTGTTTCTCATGATGAAGGAATCATGCACAGATCTGGGATACTTGGCTGTAACTAGAGAGGTGTACTGGTCTGCCAAACACACCCCCTGAACGTTGATTGAGTGGTAGTTTTTTGTGTTCCTTTTCACCTGTCAATTTGTACTGAGAGGGACCAAGGCTACATTGGTGCCATCAATGGCTCCTACCACATGTGGAATGTGTCCCAGCTTATAAAAGTTTTCCTTCACATAGGCTAAATCTGCTCGGTAGGGAAAGCTAATGTAGCTATCCAGGTGTTTCAACAATGCACAAAGTACATCCTTCAAAACCAGACTAAACATGGGCTGAGACATCCCTGTTGTAAGAGCCACTGTATTCTGGAAGGACCCTGTGGCCAAGAAGTGTAGCACTGACAAACCTAAAACAATAGGGGGTATGCTATAGGGATTGTGAATTGCAGGCATCAGATCTGGCTCCAACTGATCACTTAGATCCATGATGGTATTATGATTCAGACGATATGTCTGAATGACATGCCTTTCCTCCATGATGTGCAGGTCTACTAGTGGACGATATACTGCTGGTTATCTTACTCTCCTCATGGCAGGATAACTATCAGAAAAAAGTAAACATACAGGGAGTGCAGAATTATTAGGCAAATTAGTATTTTGACCACATCATCCTCTTTATGCATGTTGTCTTACTCCAAGCTGTATAGGCTCGAAAGCCTACTACCAATTAAGCATATTAGGTGATGTGCATCTCTGTAATGAGAAGGGGTGTGGTCTAATGACATCAACACCCTATATCAGGTGTGCATAATTATTAGGCAACTTCCTTTCCTTTGGCAAAATGGGTCAAAAGAAGGACTTGACAGGCTCAGAAAAGTCAAAAATAGTGAGACATCTTGCAGAGGGATGCAGCACTCTTAAAATTGCAAAGCTTCTGAAGCGTGATCATCGAACAATCAAGCGTTTCATTCAAAATAGTCAACAGGGTCGCAAGAAGCGTGTGGAAAAACCAAGGCGCAAAATAACTGCCCATGAACTGAGAAAAGTCAAGCATGCAGCTGCCACGATGCCACTTGCCACCAGTTTGGCCATATTTCAGAGCTGCAACATCACTGGAGTGCCCAAAAGCACAAGGTGTGCAATACTCAGAGACATGGCCAAGGTAAGAAAGGCTGAAAGACGACCACCACTGAACAAGACACACAAGCTGAAACGTCAAGACTGGGCCAAGAAATATCTCAATACTGATTTTTCTAAGGTTTTATGGACTGATGAAATGAGAGTGAGTCTTGATGGGCCAGATGGATGGGCCCGTGGCTGGATTGGTAAAGGGCAGAGAGCTCCAGTCCGACTCAGACGCCAGCAAGGTGGAGGTGGAGTACTGGTTTGGGCTGGTATCATCAAAGATGAGCTTGTGCGGCCTTTTCGGGTTGAGGATGGAGTCAAGCTCAACTCCTAGTCCTACTGCCAGTTCCTGGAAGACACCTTCTTCAAGCAGTGGTACAGGAAGAAGTCTGCATCCTTCAAGAAAAACATGATTTTCATGCAGGACAATGCTCCATCACACGCGTCCAAGTACTCCACAGCGTGGCTGGCAAGAAAGGGTATAAAAGAAGGAAATCTAATGACATGGCCTCCTTGTTCACCTGATCTGAACCCCATTGAGAACCTGTGGTCCATCATCAAATGTGAGATTTACAAGGAGGGAAAACAGTACACCTCTCTGAACAATGTCTGGGAGGCTGTGGTTGCTGCTGCACGCAATGTTGATGGTGAACAGATCAAAACACTGACAGAATCCATGGATGGCAGGCTTTTGAGTGTCCTTGCAAAGAAAGGTGGCTATATTGGTCACTGATTTGTTTTTGTTTTGTTTTTGAATGTCAGAAATGTATATTTGTGAATGTTGAGATGTTATATTGGTTTCACTGGTAATGATAAATAATTGAAATGGGTATATATTTTTTTTTGTTAAGTTGCCTAATAATTATGCACAGTGATAGTCACCTGCACACACAGATATCCCCCTAACATAGCTAAAACTAAAAACAAACTAAAAACTACTTCCAAAAATATTCAGTTTTGATATTAATGAGTTTTTTGGGTTCATTGAGAACATGGTTGTTGTTCAATAATGAAATTAATCCTCAAAAATACAACTTGCCTAATAATTCTGCACTCCCTGTAGTATGATAAATACAGAATGCACACATCTATTACACCTATTTACATTCCTTACACCTAACGTCTGTCAAGGACGGCTATAACATCTAACATATACAGTACCGCATATAGCTATGTATCCTATATGACCCTCCTTCGTGCACATTGACAAACATAGCAATGGGATATAACTGTTGTAACTACTGTAACTGTCAATGTGTGTAAGACTTAACACATACATATATCTCACATATTGTTGGACTTATTCGATTTTTTCTGACAAATAGTAACCTCTGAGTAGCTGTACAGAGCTATACCACATGTCCTCACACAACACAGATTATATAACACATATAAACAATATGTCACCCAAATATGAGGGCAGTACGTACAGATGTACAGCACAAAAGGGGATTAAGTATATGACGCCGATTAGGAAACACTACAATACATGAAATGTGCTCAGAATGGCAGGCACCTGACCTACTGTACTGGACAGGTGGAATTGACCTAAGTCCGCCGGCGGAAGTCGTCATGGCAGTAGGTGGTCATGACCACGGTGTAACTTGCCATTTGAAGATATTGCTGCCTTTGGCAGACTAGGGCCAGTGGTGATGTCTGGCAGCAGTGACGGTCATGTACGCGGCGGCCGTGGCTGCCACCTTCTGCAGTATGCTCACTTGACTCCTGACACTGCTGCCAGCAAGACCTCCACTACCTGCCCTGCTGTGTACTGCCTCTAATAGGGCCCCAGCCTTCACCCCTGAAGAGCTTGAAAAGTTAGTGGAGGAGGTCCTACCCCTGAATGAACAGCTATAAGGAGCACCAGAGGAGCAGGTGAGTCCAAAGTCATAGCAATGACACAATAGGTGTTGTGTTTGACGGTGTACCATTGATGTGAACTTGTCAAGGTGTTGCTGCATGCAGATGGTATATTGTGAAGGTGTGAGAGCAGAGAGGATGGGTATGTGTGCCAACTTGCTGTGACTGATGTGTACTGTCCACACCTATTGGTATGATGCATGTGGACATGACTTTCTCCTTTTGTCTGTGTCATCCAAACAGGGCAATGCCCATCAGAAGAAGGGGATTTGGCGTGCCATCGGCAAGCAAATGCGGATCCTGGGGGTCCACAGCCGGCGGAGCACCCATTGTAAAAAGCAGTGGGAGGACCTGAGACGCTGGTCCCTAAAAGACCGCTGAGGCCCAACTGGGGATATCCTCCTAACGAAGGAGGGCTGCCCATTGGACCCTGACCCCTCCCAATTGCCCTTATTGTGGCTGTGGCCTACCCTGAGGTAGATGGGTGTTTGAGGACAGCACAGCAGCCACAACGGGCTAAGTACTGACTGAATCCATGTACTTCACTCTGATAGTTTGGTGTATACTGCCTCAGTATACCAGCAGTGATAATGTAGTAGGCGCTACAGGTATGTTGACTACTGGGAATACATAGTCCTCCAGTTGCATTAAAAAATATAGAGAACTGCCCTATGGGTTGTGCATAGAAACATGTTGATCACCTATGTCCAGCAATATGTATAACTTCATGTGGAGATGCACATTTGACAGAGCCACATGTGTTCCTCTCCCCAGCCATATATATGTCAGTAAGGTGCTGTATCATCCTTCCCATCCAGTGTTCCCAGGTCCAATAATCCATTTAGTGTTTAATGTAGCTCTAAGGTGTAATATCACTCCCATTAAAATGGATCTGCTTTATGTGCAACATTGGGCCTGACATATTAGTTAAAGATCCTAGTTAGCCAGTGTCCTGAAAGAGTTGTATACTTAATGTGAGGCTGGCATCCCATTCAGGCAATTGGTGTGGCCAATATAGTGCTGTCCATATGTGGTTTGGGGAGATGTCCCCATTGTCAACCCAAAATCATACAATGGGGTATGTGAAGTTTGTAACGAATGGACACCCAACAAATGGGGACTTGTGTTGTGTATTAGCCCTTTACATTTCTTGTCATTACATTGACATGTGGACATATAACTTGTGTCCCAATGCCTTTGTTGTAGATGAGGTAAGTGGATAGGCAGGTTTACCCTAGACAATGTGCTTTGTCCATGCTAGATATGCAAATGCCATACCTATAACAGTGCTAACATATGGTATACCCTTCCTACATCATGTCTCAAAGGATACTTGGTGGCTGATAATAAATAGTGTGCTATTCTTTGCTATATTTACTTTAGCTGTTGTGTGTTGTTTGGACAGGGGTTGGTCTTGGCTCACCTCTTTTCAGCCAGATTTCATGGTTTAGCTGTACTTCCATTTCACATATACCTGTTGTTCCTGTGAAATAGCAGTTGTGTATGTGCAGGTGTCATTCATGTGTACATTGGTTTTCAGTGGGGTAAGTGTTTTGTCAGTACTTTGCTCATGAGAAGCACGTGTCAGGACAGCTGTAAGTGAAGTATGTGTATACATATAATGTTGTGGCTCTGAATTAGCATGTCAGGTGGAATGTTATGAGCCCTCCTAAAATATTGTGGGATATCAATGGTTTGTTGCTGTAACTATGCCCTCTGTGATTGTCTGTGGATGTATCATGTGCGCTAGGTAGCCCACAGTTGCAGCACATGGAGTCATGGTGCATTTGGCAATGTCTGTGAATAGTGACTGCACAGAAATCCTGTCAGATTTGGTACATGTATTGACACAGCTGTCCTCCAGACATGGAATATCAAATTGAGTTGGCCACCTTATGGGTCTGCCACATGTTGTGTATTCATCAGTGTAGGTTGCCATTGTATCAGGTTTGTGCAGAAGGATCATCGAGGCATGTGATTGGCATTGTGTGGCTGTGTCGTATGTGATGAGAGATGACATTCCTTGCATGGAACATGACTTTTGATGATGGACTGGGCAGGTGTGTAGTCGGAGTAGCCATGACATGATATTATCTGTCAACTGCATTTCCTTAGACTGATAACATGAAGGACAGTGATGAGCTGGATGGTGATGAAATATGTGCTTTAGCTAGGCCATGATGAGTATACTGCCTTAGAGTTACAGATGATTTGACAAGATTGTCAAGCAGTGTTCAAATGCGTGGCTTATGATGTCGGTGGACATATGAAAAATTGGGTAGTTTGAAGTATCATATTTATACATGATCTGGGATCTAAGGGTTTAAAACTGAGACTTCCTCGGCAGAAGATGTAAACCTACATTTGTGTAATGTGTGTATGTGAAGAATGTGATGACCCTCTCTCTCCCTCCCTCTCTCTTTTTTTGTAGAGCATGCAGCTCAGGTAGACGAAGGAGAGGGGGCACAGGCGAGTGGTTATGCTGCCGGCCATGGGACCCAGAGTGCTGAGACTACCGACAGCGAGGGACCCAGTGGCCCGGAGTGCGACCGGGGAGACAGGATCTACATCATCATCCTTGGAATCCTCCGCAGTGGCCACTCTCTGGTGGTGGCGGACCTTTCTGGGACACCCCAGCACCATCTTTGTCTGCCACCCCACTTTCTACCACCACCCTCCCTGTAGCTCCCCACCCAGTTGTCCGTGACTGCTCACCCAAGAGAGTGGACGTCTCCTTTATCACAGGCACCCCTGCCCCCTCACAACCCTGCAGAGTTGAGGAGGTTATTGACCTCCTGAGGTCGATCTCTGTGGGTAAGTCGACCATCGTGACTGCCATCCATGGACTTGCAACTCAAGTGCAACAGAGTAATGCATTCCTGGATGGCATTCATGGTGCACTGGCTGGCCTACAGAGATCCTTTCAGGCTCTGGCCTCCACACTGACGGCAACCTCCTCTTCCCCGTCCCAGGCAAAGCACACAGACAGACAAACATGCATCAACTTCAACATCCAAGGGTAGCTCAGACAAACACAAGCACCTCAGGACACACCACTGGCATGCACAAAAGCAACATACACCTGCAGACACATCAACAGCCACAACCTGCCCTGACATCCCCACCACCCACAGCATCCCAGACGTGACACCTGACCCACCTGCAGACACCACACCAACATTCACAGATCCAGCCACTACACCTATCATACCCACAGACATCACAACAACAGACCCCCAGACATCCACCCCAGTCACCACATCTGCAGACACCACAACCACAGACACGCCTACATGCAACACATCCACTGTTCCTGCAGTCCCCACCCCAACAGACAATCACACATCCACCACGGCATCTCCCAGCACTTCCACTCCCCTCCTCCCAAAACACATAAATGCCCACACTCACCCGCCCAACAGACACCCACCACCCACAAGCCTATCTCACACACACATGCTCCCAAGACATCCACAACTACACCTCTTACAACCACTCCCTCCCCCTCCACACCCAAACCCTTTTGCTATGACCATCCCCGTATGTCAAAGAAATCTTTCCTCTCTGAGTTTTCACTTTTGCCTACTCTCCCACCCGGTGATACCCCTAAATGTTCTGTGTCCCTCCCCAAGTCCGTCCCTTCCACCTCCAAAACGTCGCCTGCCCCCCCCGCTAGTACCCATGCCCCTCCCCCTGCCAAGAAGTCAATCCCTCCCAAGAGTACCCAACCCTGCCCACAGCTTCGACCTAAGCCCCCCAAACCTAAACCCAAAGGTCCCCCTTCCTGCCCCCATCCCTGAGGTGCCTGCCTGCCCCCTTGATGCCCTACCTGTGGAGATTACATGGCAGTCAGGAGTCAAGTTGGGGGCACAAGCATGTGCTTTGTGTGCACGTTGCACTCATATTAGTTGGACTGACCTCTTGCCTAGGACATTGATAATTTATTTATACTTATAATATATATTAGGACCAACCTGTTGTTGGTTTCTGCGTTATATCTTTGCCCTGCATTTCTTTACTTAGGGCAGTTTTGGTCTTGGCTGACATTGTGTGTGAGCATTTGTGTGTCAGTGGTGGTTGTGCTACCTGTTTTGTTTGGGCAGCATGTGTGGTTGTGTGCATTGCATTTGTCCACCAGTGATGGGTGTGTTGTGTGATGGCCATGTGTAAGTTGTGGACATGCTATTGTGTTGGTATTGTGTGGTGTTTGTGTTGACAGGTGTGCAGTGTTGTGTGCCTTTGTGTGCTTGGACTGTGTGCATGAGTGTGTGTGGAGGATGGTATGTCAGATACTTGTGAAGTGTGTTTGCGGAGTATGCCATGTGCTGTTTCTTTTGGCTGTGGGATAGTGTGTGTTTGTTCCCTGGTGGTACATGGTGTTGTATGCATGATTTTTCAAGAGGTATTGTCTATTGTGTGTCCTTGACAATGTTTTGATGATGTAGCGATTGTGGTGTAGTTGTGCCATTTGGTGTTGTGTGTGACTGTGCCAGTGCTGTGTAGCTGGAGGTTGGTGTCTGTTTTAGACATGTGTGTGTGATGGCCGTAGGGTGTGGACCATGAATGTGCAGGTGTGCATGTGGCTGTGTGAGTGTGTGTGTTGGTGTGGGGTTACGTGTGTGTGTCGCCCTCACCACCCGCTCCTGATTTTTATGTTGTGTGTGCGTAGGTACTTTGACAAGTTACAACACTAACAGGTAAGTGTGTGTACTCATGCTTGCTGTCGTCATCATCGTCGCTGGTTCCGAAGTCGTTGGGCAAGCAGGAGCTGTGGGAGGACGTGTAGTTCAGGTTACATGGCAGCTCCGAATGAGTATGGCTTCCTGAAGGTCAGTGTCTCCTTTTATATATTGGTTTCCGCCTGGGTTTCCATGGCGGTGCGACTGCGGCGGAAACCTTGGTGCATCCTCATAATCCGTCCGGTGGAAACACGGTCTTCACCGGCCTGCAGGCGGCTACCGTCATCCGTGATGGCCTGACCGCACTGGCAGAGCCGGCAGTGGTTTGGCGTCATTCTGTTGGAAGTACCACCATGGTCATAATTTGGCGGTCTTCTCCACAAGCCTGTAGGCAGTTTGACCGCCACCACCAACATGGAGGTCCTGAAATCGCCAAACTCGTAATGAACCCCGATGTCTGGTAACAGAAGACTCAGTGATTTGATTCAAGCTGCGAAGAAGGGAGAATCACTGACACACCCCTGTGAAAATGAGGCCAAGGATTAGAAAAGTTCTTTATTTGCATTGGAAAATGAAGGCACGTGGGACTGGGTCGAATTTCCTACAATGTAGGACGTTGGCTACTGTGTAGTAAACGGATTATCTGTCGGCTTTCATAGTGGTAAGCGCTCATTAAAGTTACTTTAAATATTATAGTCCAATCCTAGATTTAAACTGATTTGTCACTTCCCTGTATTTCTAGTTTTTCACTAAAAAACACTGTACCATTAACTCTGAGAGAACAGTGGCTAGTATGCATTCGTGGATCTCTACTCGAGTCCAGCGCCGTATAAAGAGCAACAGAGCGAGCTACAGTTAATCAAGAACTGTTATCAACTCGTCACACACTTATCAAAATCTGTGAACAAGGCAAGTATGTTTGTTATTTTTATGGTGTCTATGAAAATAAATTTAACTGGATCTCGCAATATTATTATGGTGGATAAAATCAAATGGCCCATGGAAAAAACTCTTCGACTATAATCTGACATTGGCAATATAAGTGTTAATGGGCAGTGCAATATTGCACTTGACTTTCAATTTTTTGAGTGGATGGTTTCAAGATATATAGTAACCAAAATGTTATTTGCATTATCAGTGAGAAATAGTCTGCTTCAAATGTATATTTGTTGCCCCTACACTATTCTATCCCTAGAAATAAACTTTTATCAATATACAACTTAATTTCTAGAAGCACATTATTGCAAGTATCTCTCAATCGTGTTTTAAAACTAAAAAAATATTTTGCCACCACTGAAAAGTCCTAGTACAATCATGAAACAAGAAAGACATAAATCAAGGACATATGTTAATTCGTAATCATATCTGGAATCTGTCAGGGCCTGATTTATCAAGATTCTGACGCAACGTCACCTTTAAGGGATCCCGGCGGACCAGATCGGCAGATATAAAGAAAAAGAAGAAAGGCATCAAGGCGCAACAGGAAAGGAAATACGAGAAGAGGAGACAGAAATAAAAGGAGGACTGAAGGGCAGAGTATGGTGAACCGCGAGACTTAAAAGAGAATCCCTGAAAGTAGAAATCACACGAAAAAGATGACACAAAGATAGGAGAGGCAATAAATGGATAAACAAACTAATGGAATTTGACAATACCTAATGAGACTATGACATCAATATATTTCAGTCCGTTATTTTATTATTTTATTTTATTTCAGGAGAAATC
This sequence comes from Pleurodeles waltl, assembly GCF_031143425.1. Lineage (NCBI taxonomy): Eukaryota > Metazoa > Chordata > Amphibia > Caudata > Salamandridae > Pleurodeles > Pleurodeles waltl. Next base: position 460,779,019 of record NC_090442.1, read on the forward strand.
TAGGCAGTTGAACGGGTTTACAAAATACCTGAAGGTTCAACAAAGAAAGACAGGACATCTGCAAAGAAATAGAAAGAGCGAGCAAAAGAACGGGAGTCAAGAGGGAGAGCAAGGGGGCAAAAGAAAGTGAAGCAAGACAAGAGTTATAAAGAAAAGTTTTGTCATACTCACCCGAACAGCAGTTCTCTTGAGGTGGACTCCTTGTTCCAAGGGAGAGCGAAGGTGGACATTAGAGACCTCGGCAGCTGTGGAAAGTGACGTATGAAACACTAAACCTCTTACTGGAAGGAAAGAGCTAGACGTGTGGATAACTATATACAAGAATTTAAAAGTATAGGCTGACCATAAATTTAGATAAAAGATTATAATTCATATGCAATAAATAGCCGTTTCACCAAATTAAAATATCTCAGACTAATTCCATTCCACAACAGAATCTTGGGTTATTTTTCGCCATAGTTTATTTTATTTTCAGTTGTTACATCTGATTCATTTTTCAAGAGGGAGACAGCCTAAGACAAGTAGTTTGTGAGTCTGACGTTTTGTGTCTGATGAGGTGGATTCATCATTGACGATTGGTGACATCTTGCAGTTCTATGTTATGAAATCAGGTGAAGGGGTCCCCTTAACCTAGAGTGCTGCCATACGTCAAGCATTAGCAGCCTCAGTGCTTCAGCACTTGACAGTAGTAACAGCACTCCCTCCCACTACATTTCAAAGCCATTTACTGCGGTGGCCTAGTGCCAGACCGGGGAATAAGCAGTAAATTATAATCAGGTTGAGTAGGGGAAACACCACATCTTACTTGTTCAGCTCCCTCAATAGGATCACACAATTAGGCTCATCTGATATCGCTCAAGTAGGCTTCGGTATGAACACAAAATGATTTTTATGACCAGCGCCTTTGCTGTTTTCTTCCAGAGACTTCAAGTATACACATTTGGATTTCTGCGGGGTCTTCTCAACTTGGAATCTTTCTTCCATCAATAAAACATGTATAATTGATCTGCACATTACTAGTACCCATTTTGAAGTGTCTAGTGCTGACTTAGGGCCTGATTTAGGTATTGGCGGAGAGAATAGTCAATCACAAACGTGACAGATATCCTATCCTCATTACGATCTCCATGGGATATCACGGGATCGTAATAAGGTAGACTGGATATCCGCCAAGACCTAAATCAGGCCCTCAGTTTGTCCAATTAAAGTGAAGGCGTAATGGCTTCTGCAAAAACTCAAGAAAAAGATTGAACAGTTGGAATGAAAAAGCCTTTGCAACTTTTACTGTTGTTGTTCTTCTTAATTGCACTCAACTGAAATACCAGGAGGAAAACCACAAGGCTGTTGCCTTCTTGTGCTCTAAGCCTGCAGATCTACTTTAAATAATCACAGTTAGTATCTCCAATTTTACCACAGAGCTAATTTATAGACACTGGATTAAAGTCGGGAAAGGATAAGAGCCTGTTCGCTCCTAACAGCATTATCTTTGTGCTGTAGTAAGGATTTTCATTCAACTTGTAATAGATTGCAGCTTCACGATAACTGTGATGGTAGGGACCCTTCATTTAGAAGGGGTTTAAAAAGATAGCTTCACTGGATGTGATTCCAACTCAACCTTTAAGCAAAGGCCTCAGGACTTGAGTAAGGGACTCCTCTGTGACTCTTTGAGGAACCCCCTGGCCTCTATCCTCATACTATGTAGGTATTCTATCTTCTATTTCAGACCGGAAAGGCCTACTAAGGCGCAGTCTGGTAAGGTGAACTATAGCTCAGTCTCTGAACATGGCCATGTTCTGCAATTCCTCTCCCAAGTCTGTCATCTTTCATTCAGGACTGGATCTGCCTTTTCTCTTATACCTGTTATTGCTCCAAACTTTTTTCCCTTGGCCAGCATTTCCAATTACTCCTCTAAGGACTTCACTCTCAGTATTGTATGCTTTTCCAGTCATGCCAGCATACAAACTAAACATTACATGCCCCTCGCCCCACCCAGTTCCTCCGTTGCCTCACCTGCAATCTCCATCTCTCACTAGGTAGTGGTGATCTGGGATCACCACCGCTAGCCACAGACATCTTCTCAATGCAGTTGAGGATAGAGGGGCAAGGGTCTCTCCATGTAATCACTACTGGAGGCCACCACTTCAAAACAAGGCCCCCACCGGGGTACCATGTTCCCAGTCACTGGTTGCTTCACCTCCAGAGGGTCAGGACAGCCAGTTCTAACCCTGGCCACTGCCATGTTTTAGACGAAAAATAAAAGAGGGAAAGAAGCAGAGAGCAACCCTTTTACTATGGACCAAGGATCTGGAAGTCCCTGCCAACAAAGATCTCATAGCAACATGTCTGGAAGTAACCACATCAATGCCTTGCCTCTGAACATACAAATAGAACGAATTGTCCTGACTTGTAAGCCAGTCTTACTTACGTTCATTGTGCACCGGACTCTTTCTGGTAGAGTGCTTCATTGCTTTACAGCTAGTATTCCTCAAAGTAATTTGCATTCATACTTATATGTGTTTCTTAATGAGCACAACACGGACACGTTTGCCAGAAGGTGTCAATATATCTCCTTTTTAAAAGTGGATTTTATTATTACTGTCCAAGCGAAGACTTCAAAAACTACGATCCCACTTACTGTGAGAAATCCATATTTCTATAACCTCCCACTATAATTGCAGCATACTTCTGAAGATTTGTAACATTAAAAGTTTGTATTGCTAAACTGGAAATTAAGGCACATCACAGGTCTAGAGTTTGAATACCTGTTCTGTCTGCCAGTTTCTCTCTGGGGCTCTTTACTTCCTTTTGTGACTTTTAGGCACTGAATGGAAGTGATGTTGTGGGAACCCATCGTCTGTATTTTTCTTAATCCACTCTATGCCGATTATAGAATGTTGGTTTACCGTCAGGTAAAGCACAGAAAGTGAGATGCTCTGCAGTATTAGCAGTAATACTGCGGGTTGGCGTGTTACAACTTTAAAGTTTGAACGGACTGCTCCCTCCTGACCATTCTGGCTGCTGGGATTGTACTGACTAACCCAAGACACATCTAGATAATGTATCTTCAACAAACCTTGCTTTGAGAGATAGTTGTCATGGCCAGTGGTGAACAAAGAGCAACTTTAGAGCCTCAGGTGCATATCGCTTATGAACAGATATACAAGGTCATGAGAGATATGTGGCTTTAACAATCACCTCACCTACTAGCAAATCAAGAAATAAACTCCCACTGCAATATAGTACTAGCTGAGGCCATCAGATGTAATGTGCCTCTTACCACATGCCCGGGTCACCAGCCTTTTGTGAAATAGCTTGCTGCAGAAGGTGTATACCACATAACCAGGAGAAACCACACTGGAAAGGTATTCAATGGAGTAGCACAAAATGTACATATGTAGAAACTAGGAAGGCTGGGGCCTTATGACATTCCATGAAAGTGAGCTCTGAATAATTGTGTAGTGCTTCATATAGGGCCTGACATCACAAAGAACTGGTCTGCTAATAGGAGGAGAGGCAGAAGAATGGGAAGGGAGTCTCTACTGAAAAGGGAACTACACAAGCTTGCTTCTAAGACTGAGCAGTGGGTCTCACATGAAACTAGAAGGGACATTCGTCCCAAAAAGGAGAAGCCTGAACCCTGAAGCTTCTTTTAACAACTCTTGCAATCTTGTACAGGGAAAGGTAGGATGATTAAGGGTCTCTTATGAAAGGACCTATCTGTAGAAGACCTTAGCATATGATTCAGACGCGGGCATAGTAGGAGAACCACTCGAACCTAATTCTTTCATTGGCTGATAACAGTAAAGACATCTCTTTACTGTTTACTGTCTTGTGACAGTTCCCGAGATCATGCTGCGATTAAAGTTGCAGGTTGGCATGAGGTTTTAAATGCTTCTATAACTGAGTGACCATAAAATTTCCAAGAGTTTGGTCACCAGTGAAGAATTTTAAATTCATGGAAAATGGCTGACACTGGAAGGTCCACTAAGGGATTTCTCAAAAGAGATTTAAACAACCTAGCTATCACATAGTCTAATCCCATACAATTCTTAGAATAGCTTTCAAGAAAGTCTTTTATGAAGACGTTTATGGGTGAGCCATGTCTTTATAGGCCAGTGGGTAAGGTATCCTTATGTGAGGTTTGCACTGTTTATTAGAGGAAAGGGTTACGTTGCTAAAATTTCCCTGAAACAAAGTCAAGTGGAATCCTATACCAAGGCCCTGGAGGTGATGCAATTATGTTGAATATTGCTTATTATATCACCCAACCCTGACCCTTATATTGTGAGCTTTGTTCAGGCATAAACTATGAGTAACTTCATCTTTAAGCTTTATTTCGGCAAAAGGTCATAAAAGCACCACACATAAAATAATGAAACACAGGTTAAGAGACAATAAAATAATTAAAACAGGATGCCCCTCCTGCAGGACATGATTCCACAATATAAAAAAATACATTTCATAATAAACAATAAATAGGCATGTCAAAGTGCAGCGCTCAGTGAAATTGTAACCTACAGGTTTATGTAATAAGATGCAGGATCCGTCTCAACAAAATCCATAGCGCAGACCTACCCACGCTGCACCCCCGCTATCACTCAGCTCGCTTCCCTTTAATCTCTTTTGCTCTTATATACCAAACACTCCTCAAAATGTTTTAAACAGCTCAAGCATACAAGGGGCTCGGATCCCGACCTCAAAATTCTCAAAGCAGTTGCACTACTGCATGTGCTTAGAACCCTAGCAACAGGTCTGATCCAATTTCTGCGCAATCCTAAGTAAGCCTGACATGCAAGACATGGCCAACTGATTCCTTTGTTAGCTCAAATCCAGGACATAGTGGTGATACTGGGGAACTTGTCACCCAGCTACTCGTAAGAATCCTCAAGGGGAGGGAGCCACATCTAGACTGTACATATTGCTTTCTATCCCTTGTACTAGAATAACATCTAATTAAGACCCTGGTGGCAATGGGATGTTATTATTTTGCATTACACCACTAGATAACAGTATAGGCGTTTTAACGTAATGAGCTGGGATATTAAATGCATGTGTTATTATTATTTCAATTAATCGAAATTGAAAGAAGTCTTGCAGTGTGCAGCCAAGACCGGAAATGAGAAAAGCAGTAAAGGTGCTTAGTGACAGAAACGGAAAGAAAGTGGTAATGATGGCTGAATGGCTTTGAAAGCAAAACAGAAAACAAGGGTTGGGTGGGAGACAGAGAAGGAATGGTGGACACATGGTATACTCCGCCCCATACATGTAAACTGAAGTTTTGCTAATGAATATGCAATTATGATTAATGTTTTCATCTACAATGTTACATTATAACTTTTAACATTTTCATATTCTGAATAGCCTTCTATACTCTGTTTGAATAACGTGAGGGACAATTTTGCTGTCAAAGGTGTACAACCTATGAAATCTCTGTAAGATGATGAACAACACTGTAGCTTGAGGTCCTTGTAAACACTTCTGGGCTCAAACAGAGACAGTGTGTCCTATTACTGATAACGCTCTGCCTCTAGGGCAGCACATAAGAGAAGATGGACTGGCTGATTGAAGAAGCTAGTCTATCTTTCACAGATCAGGCAACACCTGGCTAGCACTTTCAAGGGAGACCAATATTGCACTGCAAGCGAGTGCAATGAGTGATTGCACCTGCCTGCACACGGATTTCTGTTGGGACCCCATTCCCCTGTCAACAGGGCAACCCTTGGAGGGTACACTGACTCGGTGACACTTCTTTGTGGCACTGTCAGTGAGGCTTCAGTTGGCCTCTTTGCCGCTGCACCTGCTTCCATAGTATGGTCAGATATAGAAGTTACGTGTTTCTTTCACTCATTTTGATGGGGCCATGTTCCCATGCAAATGAGGGAATTGTAGGAGGCTGGTCTGGTTTGTTGTGGGTACCTAAGGTACTTACACCTTATACAGGTCCAGTTATCCCTTATTAGTGAAATGCAGTCAGTGTCTAGAAGCCAGGCTCTCAAGGGGTAGTGTGGATGAGAAGCCAAGGCCTAACTAGGAGACATGCAAAGCTCATGCAATACCACTATAGTCACACAGTACTCACACACATGAAAGAAAATACTCAGTCTTACAAAAATAAAGGTACTTTATTTTGGTGACACAAATGCCAAAAATACCTTAGAGACTATACTCCCTCAGGAGGTAAGTAATATACACAGTATATACACTAGAATGCAGAATTAGCTGTAAAAACAGTTAGAAAACAGTGCAAATAGTGAAAATCACAATAGTTAGAAATGGGCCTGGGGGGACCCAAACCATATACTGAAATAGTGGAATACGAAAGTTGGTTTTGCACCTAGGTAAGTGTAGTGTATAGAGGGGCACTGGGAGTATTCAAAAACACCAAAGGTAAATAATAGAACCCACCCCAGAGCTCAGGAAAGCAGGAGTAAATCACATGAACTTTCCTAGACCGCACAAGAACACGTGATAGAAGAGTTTGCAAGAACCAGAAGAGACTGCAAGACACCAAAAATGGATTCCTGGACCTGAAGACCTGTGGAAGAAGGGTACCAAGTCCAAGAAGCACTGAGGAGTCCAGGGAGAACAGGAGCCCCTGCTAACCCTGTTGAAAGTGCAAAAGAAGAACCACTGGTGAAGAAGAACTGTCAGTACTCCACCCACGCATCCAGAAGACGGATGTGGTTCCTGGTTGGTGTAGATGATGTCCCATGCCAGATTGATGATTGCAATCTGGTTTGTGTCGCTGGATTCTGCCAACAAGCCATGGCATACACAAAGCTCGCGGTTAGCCGAAAATGGTGCTGGCCGGGACCAGAAGGAACCTGGTGGCCTCTACCCAGGAGGGGGAGACAGAGGAGGCTCTCAGCAACTTAGATAACCCTCAGAAGACCAGGTAGCGTGCACAGGAGTCCCACAGCACGGGGACAAAGGAGGTGCAAAAGGAGGCCGATGCAGCCGTACACAAAGAGATCCCACACCACCAGAGAACCATGCAGGAGGCTGCGCATCACAGGAAGGAGTGCTGGGGGCTGGAGCTGCACGATGCACAAAGAACTTTTTGGAAAGATGCCAACAAGTCTTGGCAACTGCAAAACACATGGTGCATGGAGGTACTGTCTTGCGTGGGGAGGGAAGCTCTTACCTCTATCTGTATTACAAAAGGGACCACACAAGCATCTCCTGTCCCTACTCAAATATCAAAGTGCCCCAGTGTGAAGAAACGGACGCACATGCTTGTGCCGCCGAAGAACTTCATGCAATACTGCCCCATGTTTGTAAAATCTTTGTAGTGTAATATGTGGCTTGGCTCTCTAAAGTTCTGATCCCCCTAGGCCAGAGAATAATTCTGTTGATTGAGCAGCACACTTGTAAAATAAGATAGCTCTGATTTTGAGGATTCATGCCTTTATCATTTGTATAACCTGATAAATAGATGTGGTATTATAAATATCGCACTATATCATCCACGTCACTTAAAAGAACGTTTTTTCTGTTTGAAGTGAATCCCTGTAAAGTCTTTGTGACCCAAAAAAATAACTTTGCTATTGATGAAGCAGAAATGAAGGTTTTACATTTATTTGCGCTTAAACGTAGTGTTGAAATAATCATGTGTGACTTTAACCGAACTAATAAAGATTGTACGGGGACAAAATGTGCCCTCAGAGTAGTTTGCCAACATTTATAAGCGTGCTTTATATAACGTGATGTATTAGAATTGCACTAATCCGACATAATTATAAACGTGTGCTACGATTTGCTTGCTTGAAATGCTTTAGCTTAGCATTACTTTAGTGGAGGCTTTGGCCTAGTTGCCTGGTCTCACGGTTTAGATGCTCGTATTTTTCCAATGTGCTAATAAACGTGTATTTTTGCTTGAAGCTGTACTTTTCCACTGAGATCGTTCACATGCTTATCTTAAAGTTTCGTGCCAGCTTGGCATTTTTTCTCTTTACTCCAAGGTCGATCTGCAGGTGTGGACAATGGAGGCTCTGAAAGTGAGCTAATTGGTATAAAATGTTGCAACTTGCGTACCCATCTCCAAGGATAATGTATGCTTAAGTAAAAGCTTGAGAACTGTTGTTTTTGATTGGACAATTTGAAGCTAACCTATGAACCCTCCAATGGAAGACCCTACTGGATTTGAACTGTTGTCTATAAAACCCAGGTGCACGAGAAGAAAGTAGCCATTATTGCTATTACCCGCCTTTTTGCAGCCATTACCAGCTCGATACCCGCCATTTTGTAGACTTCGTAGCTATTATGGCCCACCTTGCTGCGACGCCATTTTGAAAGATACTTTGATGCTTTCTCTAATCGAGAGAAAGAGACTTTAAATGATTCTTACCCTAGAGACTTTAACTTTGATTTGTCCCTTTGCATGAAGTAGTAGTTTTACCTTGCCGCCGTGAGGCAATTGCCCCGTCCACCCCTGCCCCTTTGCCCCGTCCCATGCTGATCGAAACGGTACCCATGCTGATCGAGAAACGGTACCTGTGTGACGAAGACTTCCTTGAATGCTGATCGTAATTGGTAAATATGAAAGGAAATTGTACAATTGCATTGTGTTTCTTTTAGGTAACCAACTGCTGATTTTTGACAAGATCCCTAGTTAGGAGTTTTCTAAATTAATGTTGCTAAATTGTTTTTTGCATGAAGTCCCACATGCCGATGCTAATTTGAGGTTAGATGAGGATTCCTTCTGTTGCACGATGCAATTTTAGACCTTGTTATGCTGACTAAATGTATGCAATTAGCTCGTTACAGATCATAGTATTAGTGATTTGCATTGCTATTATCGAATGCCTTGTTATTCAAATGCTGCATAGATTGCACTTGTTTCACCGCTATGGACAGCTATTAATGTTCATTTATGTTTATCATTTGGTGTTGAGACACATTTATATTGTGCTAGCTTTATTAATATAGGGAAATAAATTCATTAACTTTGAATAAACTGGTGTGGTTATTCCTGACTGAAAAGTCAGGGTTCGCCGAAATGTATTCTGGATTAATTGTCAAGTGTTATGTTGATCAGGGTATTGCTTATGTTCGTTATTGATTATTGATTTGATGCAATTGATCGATATAGAGTACGGAGAGTTCCACTTAGTCAAAAGATTCATCGGCCTAAAGAGCGTCCGAATACAGGTAAATTATTAGTACGGACCGCTCTATCAGTAGATGGTAGCAGAGGACGGTTTCGTCTTTTGGGACCCCGTACTCTTAAAGTACATGGTGTTGAATTAACGGTTTCGACTTTTGAGACCCCATTCGAGAAGTTGAATTAAATTTTTCTTGGATAAAATAGATTGACAGAATGATGATGGGCTAGGTCCACCGCGACTTTCCCGGGATCTCGGAGCTTGCGAATGGAGAGAATGGAGGTGTGGAATCGGCGTTGGCGGTACTAGTGATGGTATGAGTGAAGCTAGGGTTTTGCGCTTGCACAGCTTATTGCCGCAGGTTGGGTGAAAAGGTTGCGAGGATTTTTTATTTTTTTTATTTTTAGAGGATAGCGGAGGTGCGACTCCGAGTGTAGAAGTAGAGAAGTCGTCGAACTTCATAGAAGTAGCGGAGGTACGACTCCGAGTGTGAGAGTAGGGAAGTCGTCGAACTTCATGTGCGTGTGGCGCTTTGTGCATAAAAAGGTCCACGTGGTTGTTGTTGTTGAGACGGGCCCTGCGAGGTCAAGAGACTCCGGAGTATGTTGATCCATGTTGTGGTCTGGGCGGTTTAGTAGGTTGATCGGGCGTGGTCAACGAGTCGGTACGTGTGTTAAGGGAGTGAAAGGAACTTCGACTTCGGGCTTTGACAAGATTCTAAGTGCACTAGAATAGATCATTGACAAGTTGAGAGCAGTCTGCGGGTCAGATTTGCTTGCGAAAGCGGGGACCGAGAAAGATGGAATAACTCCCGAGGCTAGTGAAAAATCCCTAAGGTCCTGAAGCGATTGTGCTACCCTTCCTGTAGTAAACCGACAGATCTGTTTTATTTTTGGTAGCTCGCGATACATGCAAGAAGTTGTTACGAGAGGAGCTGAGTGAAGGAGGACTAGCCGCGAGGCTTTGTCAGCCGCAGTGTGTGTGAGTGTGACGTCACTAGGAGCCGCGCTGGGATAGGTTGGTTGGAGAGAAGGGTCGCGCACGGATTGGACGCAGTCCGTGGGGCTCGTTTGGAAGGGGAAAGGCAGGCGAAGAGTATTCCGGGAATTAAAGTCACCTACTGATTACAAATTTTGTGAAATAAAAGGCGAGAAAATGAAATTTTTTAAAGCATTAAGGAGTGCGATGAAGGGGGAGTCTTACATTAAAGCGAGCGTAGGAGAGGAGACGCCGCCCGAAGGTACACCAGCTTACATTGTAATGGAGGAAAAGGGGGTAGCTCCGTGCCTTTGGCTAAAGCAATGGCACAAGCTGACAGAGAAGCATGGGAGCGTAGCATTCCCGATCCATGGGACATTCAATATAAGGATACTAGAGAATTTGAGATTCACGATGTACGACATGAAGGTACCTCCAAGGCCAGCACAGTTCGAGGCTCTAGCAATTTGGGAACTGATGGCTAGACAGCAGCAGCAAAATAAGTTCGAGAACAGGATAAGGAAGGTAGAAAAGACACTAGCGGACGCTAGGTGGGATAATGCACAGAAGGTGTGGAGGTCAGATGTACTGCAGGGGATAAAATTGTTTCCCGCAATTACTAAGGAAGAAGAGGAGACAGGTAAGAAAGCTACCTGTAAGACAAACAGGAGGTGTTCCAAGGATAGAGAGGACGAGGAAAAGTTGAGAAGGGAAGAGGAGTTAGAGGATGAGGAGTTAATTATGCAATTGCTGAACGACCGTCCACCACCTTATGCAGAGAGTGGACAAGGTCCAAGTACCAGTTCTGCCCCTCCGGCATCGGTACAGAACGGTGAAAGTCAGAGTTCAGGGGCTTCACCGGGATCTAAGGACCTGAGTCTACTGTTCACCCCGCAGATACCGCAGGTTAGGAGAATATATCCAGATGTGCCTATGCTGAAACAAGCAGAAAATTATCAGCTGCAGATCCCAGGGTACTACAGCAGTGACAACGGTGCAGGAATGATTCTAGATCCAACCGTAAGGGGAGTACAGAATGGTCACAACCCAACACTGGCACAAGCTGAATCAACACAGTTTTTGATGCCTCAAAAGCAGATGCAGGGGGGAAACACACATGCTCAGATGACGGGGAGTCAGATGGGCATGCCGGCAATGATGACCCGTAGTGTGGGAATGAACGTGCCTCAGAACATGGGAAATGGACAAAACCCAGATGCGATATCGCTACCCATTACTGTAGGTCCACCGGTACCTCTGTACAGTCAGCCTAATTTAGGTATGAGCGGTCAGGGATCAATGCTGCAGAATGGGACAGAAAGGAGGTGCATAGAAAACACTCCAGGGATAACTCCGATAGCGGCTCAGCCAACTGGATCTGGGTCCTTGATGGAGTTTAGTCCCATATGTGCTCAGTCAACACTGGTGAGGTCGAGTCCCCCACTGGTGATACCGCTGTCATCGAATACTGAAAAGCTGCTGCAACCATCAATGGCAGTCGATGTGAACGCTACACTGATGGGGTTGAATGTGCAACAGCTGACACAGTGGTTCAATAGTCTAAATTCCACACAAAGTTCAGCCAGTGGAAAGGGAGAAGATTATCTGAATAGGGTCAGGTTGAACATGGAAGCACAAGAATTGGTGGAAGGGACTATGGGTGTGAATAGGTTAGAATCCTACTCGGAAGAAGAGCTGAGGTATCTATGTCCCAGGATAACAAAAGAAGTGAAAAAGGTACACAAAAGCTTGCAAGAAGTAGCTGACAAAAACGGGGTTGATATAGACAAGACGAAACACTTGAGCAGGAGCTATAGGTTGGATTTCGGGACCACAGATTTTGAACACATGAGGTCAGCAGGCATGAAGGCGCACCTTAGAGAATTGCTGCAGAGTGCACAAGTGTGGAGGTGCTTAGACAAGTGGGAAAGCAGATGGGTAAAGAGGAAGGAAAAGAGGAGGGACAGTGCTACAGAGCTCAACGAGAAAAGACCACAGAGTAGCGAGGCAGTAACCATGTTACCAATGAGGGAGACAGCAGGGGGAAAATTAATACATGTACCATGGCACAGAAGCGACATTCAGTCTTTTACGGATGATTTTCCCAAACTGAGAGAGAAGCCGATTGAATGGTATCAACAGACTGACAGGTTTGTGAAGCTTGCAAAATGTCTTTGGGAAGACCTGAACACTCTCTTTGAGATTGTGGTTCCAGCAGATTTGTGGGAGGATTGCAAAAGAGCTGTAGGTTGGCCGACAAGTGAACCAGAAAGAGACAGGGATACGGGTGCACCATCACCTATGGTGATGAGCTTGTACTACAAGGTGATTGAGCATTTGAAGACGAAAGTTGCCGCGAAAAATGTGGATTGGCAGAAGATCGATCGAACGGCCCAAGAGGCTAAAGAGTCGATTCATAGTTACTATGAGAGGTTGTTGAAGGCGTTTAAGAACTACAGCGGCACGGAAACAATAGAGGCGAAGGATATGCTTCATTTTGTATTTAGATTTGTGGAAGGGCTGAGACCAGAAATAAGTCAGATGATAAAGTCGCATTTGATTTGTTGGCAGTCGAAACCTATTGATGAGGTGTTGAATTATGCGAAATACTGTAGCGACGAAATTGAAGTGAAACAGAAAAGGTTGAAAGAGAAGGTGATGATGATGCAACTTAAAGCAGCCCAGACAGGTCTGCAAGGTTTGCAAGGGATGCAAGGGTTCCAACAGCAGGTACCGCAACTGCAGCCGCCCATGCGCATGGGCACGGCCATTGGCATGGGCACGGCAGGGGCCCCCAGGGGCCCCGCGACCCCCCCTACCGCCATCCTGTTCATGGCGGCTTTCCCGCCATGAACAGGATGGCGGTAGGGGGGGGTCAGAATCCCCCATGGCGGCGCAGCAAGCTGCGCCGCCATGGGGGATTCTGAGGGCAGCGGTAAACCGGCGGGAGACCGCCGGTTTACCCTTTCTGACCGCGGCCAAAGCGCCGCGGTCAGAATGCCCTGCGGGGCACCGCCGGCCTGTCGGCGGTGCTCCCGCCGACCCTCGCCCCGGCGGTCGAAGACCACCGGGGTTAGAATCAGCCCCTATGTTTCTCTGGGAAATGCATATGCGGATCAAGTCGCAAGATTTTGTGCCTTGAACTGTATATTACTCAGGGATGAATGGAATTCGATAAGTGAGCCAGAACTCGAACCAGCTGAAGCATTTGCCTTAAAGGTCGTAGATACAATAGATGAACTAAAAGCATTGCAGAATAACGTCAGAGAGGATGAGAGGGATTCCTGGATTAAATCACAATGTATAAAGAGACCAGATGAATTATGGGTTTCAAATGAGGGAAAATTTGTTTTGCCAAACAGTCTCTTATCACAGCTTGCGCGGTTCTATCATGGGCAAGCTCACCTAGGGAGAGATGCCATGATAAGATTGTTCAAAACTGATTGGTTTAACCCCAGATTTCGTCAAGCTGCAGAAGCAGTTTGCCATCGATGTGTCACTTGCCAGCAGATGAACCCGGGGAAGGGAACGCTTGTGAACGCGAGCCACATTGGCAGAGCCAGTGGCCCATTTAGTCGAATGCAGATAGATTTCATTGAGATGCCTGTGCATGGAGGTCTGAAGTATGTGTTGGTGATTGTGTGCATTTTTAGTCACTGGATTGAGGCATACCCCACACGTAGAAATGACAGCCTTACAGTTGCAAAGCTATTGTTGAGAGAGTTGATACCACGTTTCGGATTCCCGATCTCTTTAGAATCAGATAGGGGAAGTCACTTCAATAACGAGGTGATAAAGTTACTTTGCGAAGCGCTGAACATTGAGCAAAAACTGCATTGTAGCTATCGCCCTGAAGCATCAGGACTGGTGGAGCAGATGAATGGTACACTGAAATCAAGAATGGCGAAAATATGTGCATCGACAAATTTGAAATTGCCCTTGGTGCTAATGTCAATGAGAAACACCCCTGATAGAAAGACTGGATTGTCTCCGCACGAAATTCTCATGGGCAGGGCTATGAGACTTCCTGCAGTTCCCGCAAACGCGCTTTTGAATATTACAGATGATATGGTGTTAGACTACTGCAACGGTCTGGCTGACGTGGTTCGCTCTTTCTCTCACCAGGTGGAAGCAACCACCTTACCACCGATCCAAGGTCCAGGACACGCACTGAAAGCAGGTGACTGGGTCGTGGTAAAGAAGCACGTGAGGAAGTCATGTCTGGAACCCCGTTGGAAAGGCCCTTTCCAAGTGATCCTGACGACAACTACCGCCGTGAAGTGTGCGGGGGTTCCCAACTGGATCCACGCCAGTCACACAAAGAAAGTGTTGTGTCCCACAGATGAGGAAGTTGAAGCGCTGAAACTGCCAGTGCCTGATAAAACAGTGCTGAGTACTGAGACAGAACAAAACCGAACTGAAAGCGAACAGGCAGAAGCAGGAGAGAGAGAGATATTATTGGAGGACGAAGAGACAAACTCACTTGGGGAAGACCAAGGAGAAAGTTCAGACAGCGACGAAGAAGCTGAAGGTGACAAAGAGCCTGAAGCAGCTGAGGGTAGCAAAGAGCCTGAAGCAGCTGAAGGTGACAAAGAACCTGAAGCAGCTGAAAGCGATAAAGAGCCTGAAGAAAGTAACGGTGACGAAGGGCTCGAAAAAGGTGAAAAAGCAGGAGAGCCTGATCAGAGGAGGGCTTTCCCAGAAGCAGACGATACAGAAAAAGAAAAGGAGAACGTGATTGATTCCCCAGGAGGAGGGGACAAGGCAGAACAGAACGAAACAGTTCAAACTTCTACAGAAAAGGTCGCAGGTCCATCAAATGGACACGGTGCAAAGAGGAGACTAAGTATATCACCAGTAAAACAAAGGACTGGAGAAGGTTTGAACGACGGAGAAAGGCCAAAAGTGAAAGAGAAAAGAAAGGAAGTGTCTGTCGTGGTACCAACTTCGAGTGAAGAAAAAGACTTGACAAAAGAGGAAAGTACCAGCGAGGCAGAATCGAAAAGAGAAGCAAAATTGAAAAGGAAAAGGATACCGAATAGGAGATATTCCGGTCCAGAATGGGCGTATGCAGTCAATGACGATTGGACTGACGAGTTTGTATCTCTAAGCATCGAGAACGAAGAAGAAGAGATACCAATAGAAAAGAAAAGTTTTATGGACAGTGTTGATTGAAAGGGTGATAAGTGACATCGCTTGCTACAATATAACGTGAAACAAACAACCAGCTGAGACATTGCTAAACCGGATGAGACATTTGCTAAACCGATAAAGACTGAGTTATTGCCGAATTGAGACAAATGCTGCTAACCGATAAGTGACTGGCCTCTTGAAGAAGACTGTGTGAACATTGCGCTCGTTCAGCTTTGTAACTGAATTGCTAAATAGTTTCTTTATAGGTGCTTCTAGCTCTCTGATTCTATACAGATCATGACGCAAAACAGTAGAAAGAAGTATTGTAAATATGTGTGTATAGGCTTGATAATTGCATGTGTACTAATAATAATGGCAATAGTGCTTGCAATGCATGGAAAGGGTGAGAATGAGAAAATTGACGCTTCTACTTTTGCTCCTGTTACTGTCACTGAATTAACCGCATTGAAAAGATTAGAATTAGATGAGAGACACTTGCATGATAAGAAGGAGCTTTCATATAATGTTTTCTATCGCTTGCTAACAGAATATGTTGAGACTATGGATGCGAAAGATTGTTATGTGTGTACACAGATACCGACATCAGTAAAGGAAGGGGTGACTTATCACCACATGCCTCTTACATACGGGATTACATGTAGTATAGTAATGTCTAGATTTTATGGTCAAACTAACATACAGTATTTTTACTCAAATTATGATGTTACCTTGGCATATGTTCCTATAATAGCGCAGCTAAGCCAGATTGCTAAAGATTGGGATGCTAAAATAATGAGGGAATTTTTCGAGCCAATGCTACCTTTTGAAACGGCTCACGCTCATAGGGAAAACCTTACCTGCTCGCTCTCTGCAGTAGAAATAAGCTTTTTAGATCGTACAGATGATAGAAGAGCACAAATGAATGCGAAATTAGAAAAAGAGCTACATAAGAGGACTTCAGTAGATAATTATGATTTTGCCGCAATAAAAACACAAGGGAGAATTGCTTTAGATGCTTGGCATGTAGGGAAATTTTGTATATATCGAGGTGAATCCTATTATGATAACATTTTTGTAGGAGCGAGTGAGTGTAAACATACGTTTATCTTTAAGGCCAAATGGACATTCATGATGAACAGACTTGACCCTGTCATTCCAGGTGTATATTACATTTGTGGGTATAATGCCTATTATCGTCTTCCAAAGGGATGGTGGGGGAGATGTTATTTGGGTATAGTGTTCCCAAAGGTTTATCAACTGGATGACCTATCGATGATTCAAAAGACATCTGGATCCCATCGTATCCAGAAAAGAGAGACCGCAGCTGCTGTGGTAGGAGATATATTTGGAGCCATGATTCCTTCATTGGGAGTTGTGTTGAATTCCATCAAAATAAGAAAGTTGTCTACTATAGTGGATAACATGTTGACAAAGTTTTCAGGTGCTATAATCCTGATAGATGCTGAACTTGCAGCGGAAAGAGCTATGACTCTTCAAAATAGGCTTGCTTTAGACATTCTTTTAGCAAAGGATGGCGGCGTTTGCAAAATGCTTGGTGCACGACACTGTTGTACTTATATTCCAGACAATAGTGTGAAAATTAAAACTATGCTTGCTAATCTAACAAAAGAAAGTGCAGATTTGAAGGAATTGAAAGAACCAGGAGTGTGGGAGAAGGTTGGAAAAGGACTTGCTTCAGTGGGAAATTGGATAGGAGGAATTTGGAATGGAATATTACTAAAAATAATACAGGGAATATTAATCGTACTGATTTGTATATTTGGAATTTGGGGAATAAAAAGGGGAATAATAATGATTATGGAAAGAATTAAAAGAAGAAAGGAAGAGAAAATAATGAAAAGAATGGCGGAAGAATACAAAGCGAAAACTAGAGAAATTAAAAGGAAAAGAGAACTGACAGAATTTTAATGGAATAAAATTTGTGGGCATGGTTTGGTGTGATGACAAGTAGTCATCAGAGGAGGGATTGATGAAGCAGAAATGAAGGTTTTACATTTATTTGCGCTTAAACGTAGTGTTGAAATAATCATGTGTGACTTTAACCGAACTAATAAAGATTGTACGGGGACAAAATGTGCCCTCAGAGTAGTTTGCCAACATTTATAAGCGTGCTTTATATAACGTGATGTATTAGAATTGCACTAATCCGACATAATTATAAACGTGTGCTACGATTTGTTTGCTTGAAATGCTTTAGCTTAGCATTACTTTAGTGGAGGCTTTGGCCTAGTTGCCTGGTCTCACGGTTTAGATGCTCGTATTTTTCCAATGTGCTAATAAACGTGTATTTTTGCTTGAAGCTGTACTTTTCCACTGAGATCGTTCACATGCTTATCTTAAAGTTTCGTGCCAGCTTGGCATTTTTTCTCTTTACTCCAAGGTCGATCTGCAGGTGCGGACAATGGAGGCTCTGAAAGTGAGCTAATTGGTATAAAATGTTGCAACTTGCGTACCCATCTCCAAGGATAATGTATGCTTAAGTAAAAGCTTGAGAACTGTTGTTTTTGATTGGACAATTTGAAGCTAACCTATGAACCCTCCAATGGAAGACCCTACTGGATTTGAACTGTTGTCTATAAAACCCAGGTGCACGAGAAGAAAGTAGCCATTATTGCTATTACCCGCCTTTTTGCAGCCATTACCAGCTCGATACCCGCCATTTTGTAGACTTCGTAGCTATTATGGCCCACCTTGCTGCGACGCCATTTTGAAAGATACTTTGATGCTTTCTCTAATCGAGAGAAAGAGACTTTAAATGATTCTTACCCTAGAGACTTTAACTTTGATTTGTCCCTTTGCATGAAGTAGTAGTTTTACCTTGCCGCCGTGAGGCAATTGCCCCGTCCACCCCTGCCCCTTTGCCCCGTCCCATGCTGATCGAAACGGTACCCATGCTGATCGAGAAACGGTACCTGTGTGACGAAGTCTTCCTTGAATGCTGATCGTAATTGGTAAATATGAAAGGAAATTGTACAATTGCATTGTGTTTCTTTTAGGTAACCAACTGCTGATTTTTGACAAGATCCCTAGTTAGGAGTTTTCTAAATTAATGTTGCTAAATTGTTTTTTGCATGAAGTCCCACATGCCGATGCTAATTTGAGGTTAGATGAGGATTCCTTCTGTTGCACGATGCAATTTGAGACCTTGTTATGCTGACTAAATGTATGCAATTAGCTCGTTACAGATCATAGTATTAGTGATTTGCATTGCTATTATGGAATGCCTTGTTATTCAAATGCTGCATAGATTGCACTTGTTTCGCCGCTATGGACAGCTATTAATGTTCATTTATGTTTATCATTTGGTGTTGAGACACATTTATATTGTGCTAGCTTTATTAATATAGGGAAATAAATTCATTAACTTTGAATAAACTGGTGTGGTTATTCCTGACTGAAAAGTCAGGGTTCGCCGAAATGTATTCTGGATTAATTGTCAAGTGTTATGTTGATCAGGGTATTGCTTATGTTCGTTATTGATTATTGATTTGATGCAATTGATCGATATAGAGTACGGAGAGTTCCACTTAGTCAAAAGATTCATCGGCCTAAAGAGCATCCGAATACAGGTAAATTATTAGTACGGACCGCTCTATCACTATCTGAGGCACACAACTGTAACACTTGTGTATATTGAGAGATAGCTCTAATCCTTTAGGTGTGTGCCTGAACCATATCTGTAGCCTTAGGAATAGCTATGGTGTTTGTATCATCTTTGCAACCCAGTGACAGGCGCTGCTTATCGAGGTTGAAACCTGTAATGCCCATGGGCGTAACAAAGGCCCCTCGCAACCACCGCGGTGCAGGGGAGGCCCCAAGTTCCAGAGGGCCCTCTCAGCACCGTACCCGGGCCTGAGAGCTCCTGAATAAGTCCGGAGGGGGTCCCTCTATATACTTTGCAAGCCCCCCCCCGAGTTTCATTACACCAGTGGTAATGCCTGTTTAATCTTTGGGGGGTCAACCTTGTTTGAGCTGCATGCTAGTAACATGTCAAGCCTGAAAGATTACCTTCCAGATTCTGAAATTATTTGTAACGGATAGCCGTGCGGTCTTATGAACATACATGTAATATCTGTGCAACTAATGACTTGGAGAGGACTAACACATGCATTTAGCATAATTTTGCTCCCTGAACAAGTTGGGTTAAAGTCAACAATTAATTGGAAAGCCATATCCAACCTGCTGATTTTGGCAGGAAAGTTCTCCAAAGCAGGCTCCCTGCTCTGGCTGTTGTAAACCACTTAACACAGGCGTCAAGGTACAAGCACCTCTTAACTGCCTGCACTTCTAGGGACATACAGCCCGTGTTACTGCGTTTTACAGCCCCTGCAGCGCTATACTTCTCCTGACCCCAAGTTTCTGAACCCTTCACAGAGAGGTGACGGGATCTGCTTCTGCACCTTACACTTCCTCCATCTCTAGAGTATCCCCAGTCCATGGGCTTACACGTCCTCCCGCCACTCCCAGCCCCTAGACCACACACCACCTGCGAGGCAGTCTCATCAGAGTGGTTGGGCCTTTGCCCTCCGGATGGCGACTCGTACGGAGCTCCTCCCTTTGGACCTAATGCGACTTTCAAACTACTTTGAATGTTGAAAGAAACTCGAGACATGGTTCTTCAAGCTTCGATTGGAGCTGCGAGATGGATCAAGTGCATGCAGTATCTTACCGCCAGGGAGCCTGTTGGCAACTCTGAACCTCATAATTAGTAAAATAAAAATAAAAACTGCTATTTTCCAAAGTCCTAATGTTCTGACCCCAGTCTTTGAACGGTACGGTGCAGATGGACCCTGCTCTCAGGCAGCCCCGTGCTGTAAGTGAATACAAGCGCCGCGCATTACCCCATCATCCAACATCTGCTCTGCCCGCTGACAGCGCATATGCGACCCCGGCCAGTGATGGGGTCTAGACAATGTGTCCCGCTTGGTATAAGAGGATAAAAAATGCAGTAAAAGCTCTGGGTGCTTTTGGATCGCGAAGCTGATGAATAATTGAAGCAAACATAAGGCACGCGTTTGGAGAAAGTGAATAAAAGCACAAATGACTTGGGCAGGCATAAATTGATACTTAAGTACTACATCAGCAGCTGGCAGCGCTGTGCCTCAGAATAGAGATATAAATGAACATCTGATAGGCAGACGTGTGAAGACGGAAGTGTTTAATGGATGCAAGAGGCCATCCCCGGGAAAATGGTGTGCTGCAACTTAACAACCTAGTACCTTTATTTGTGGAATTTCAACCCTTTCAGGAAGTGTTTAAAGTGTGTAGTAGACCCTTAAAGAAAATAATTCATTGTTGTTTAGAGTTGGAGACCTCCAAGTTGAAGCCTACCAGTCAGTGCAGCTTTCTTATTTGCTAAATACTTCGCGGGGACATTCTGAAACCTTTCCTGGGAATGCATTCCCACCCATTGCTTACCATTGTCTTTTGTAGCTCACAGTTGCTTGATTTCTATTTTCTGGCTTTATTTTTAGGCTATGCAATATGTCTTTGCCCCTCCCGTGGAGAAAGCCTTTTTACTGTATTCGCCCATGAGTGTTCACTTTCTGTAAACAGGCCTTTAAATTTTCATCTTGCCACATTTGCTGTGTGTTCAAAGATAGGTTGAATATCAGGTTCTGTCTCTGAGGTAGCATGGTGTTTACTTTTCTTTCTATGACTTAAAGTGAGAGGATTTATCTGACAATCTTGGGGTGTGAAACGAAAGACTTCATTCTACACACAATAAAACCTTAATGTTTGTAAATGAACTGTGAACATATATCAGAATGGGAAAGTTTAAATGAAGCACTTTTTTCTGTAGTTCTGAAGTATGCTGGAAACCAATATTTTAATAGAATCAATAACAAATCAATACAACAGATGATGCCATTTCCACAAATTATTGTTTGTGTGCTGTGTCGTTTTATTAGTAAAACTGTATGGCTGTGCAAATGTAATGGTCATTTCCCCTGAAACTTTGTTGTCTATATTGGCAGTCCACTCCCATACTATGCAGAGTCCACTCAATGCCACTCCACTCTATGACACTTTATGCAACGCTTTGTCCCTCCACTCTACGACACTGCTCCACGACACTACGCTACTCCACTCTACTTCACTCTATGTCACTCTAGCTGATCTACTCCATTCTACTCTAGACTACTCCAGTCTATGTCACTCCACTCTGACACACTACTCTACAACATTCCATGCCACTCTACAACACTCTACTTTACTCTACACCACTTCACACTATGACACTCTACTCCACACTATGCCACTCCACTCTAGGCCACTCTACTCTATGACCCTCTAGTCTGTGACACTTCACTTTATCCCATTCCACTCTGCTACACTTAACTACGCCACTTTACTCTAGACCACTCCATGACTTACTATGCCAATCAATGCCACTCCAATCTATTGCACTCCAGGCCACTCTACTCCACATTGTGCCATTCCACTATATGACACTTCACTCTACAAGACTTTGCCACTCTGGCACTCCACCTTATGCCACTCCAATATTTGACACTACACTCTACAACACTCTATGACTCTGCTCTATGACACTCTTCTTTATGGCAATCTATGTCACTCTACAACACTCCACTCTACACCAATCTACAACACTATATACCAATCTTTCACACTCTGTGCCACTCATGACACCTCAGGCCACTTTACTCCAGTCTATGACACTACATGCTACACTATCCTACCCTGTCCACTCTACCCAGCTCCACTCCACAGCACTCCACTCTACGCCACTCCACTCTGTGTATCTTCATTCTGACACTCCACTCCACTCTCGACACTTCACTCTGTACCACTCTACTCCACTTCATGCTACTCTTCACCGCTCATGCCCTTCACTGTACTCCACTCTACACCCCTACTCCACTCTATGTCTCTACTCCACTCTGACACTCCACTCTATGCTCCTCCAGTCTATGACACTCCACTCTACAACACTCTATTCCAGTCTTTGACACTCTCTGCACCTCCACTCTATGGCTCTCCACTCTGTGTTACTCTATGACATGCCACTGTACAAAACTCTGCACCACTCCACTCTGCATCACTCCATGCCACTGTACTCCAACCCTCCCGACACTCCACACCACTTCATGCCCTCCCTGACACTCCACACCACTCTATGCCACTCCACTTTACACCACTCTACTCCTCTACGGCACTTTACGGCACTCTCCACTTTACTCCACTGTAGGACACTTTACTGCACTCTACTCTCCAACACTCCACTCTATGCCCCTACACTGTACATCCCTCCACTTGATGACATCCCACTCTGACACTTTACTCCACTCTAAGACACTCTACATTACTCTGCGCCACCCTACTATATCCCATGCATGTCCCCTCTACTCCATGGCACTCCATTCTACTCCATGATACTCTACTATCAACACTCTACTCCACTTTACCACACTCCTCTCCACTCTGTGCCACACCTCAAGCCCCCACTCCACTTTAGGCAACTACATGACACTTTATGCCACTCCACAACACTCTACTCCACTTTACGCCACTCCATTCTATGACACTCCACTCTGCGGTACTCTCCTCTATGCCACTAACTTTAGCCATGCTGAACAAGAGCCATGCTGGTGCACAACATGCTTAAAACACATTGGCAAAAACAACAGCTCTTGCAGAGCCGAGATGTATTAGCTTTGCCAATGCTTATTCCTTTTAGAAATTAAAGTATCCTTGAATGGACAAAACATTTTCAGAAAGTATAAAGACACATGTTTTATTATCCAATACATCAATACAAAATATTCAGAACATGGACACAAACATTAATAGTGTACTACCTGCCTAGTCTACTACATTGTAGACTGCCTTCATTGTCTTTGCACTGTACAAATGAAAAAATATTGAATCAGGATGACGTGCATTTATGCACTGAATTATATTAGTATTTGATAAGCAGTCCATCCTGTATAATCTTTCGTTTGTGAATCTCTGTATAAAGTCAATGCACACTTTCATGTCCCTCCTGCGCTTTCTATTACTTCACGAGACCAGGTTCTGAATATTTAGTAGAAGGATAGTTCCAGTAATACCACTGGTGCTATCTCTGTGGGGCAGGATATTTCATACTTGGATGTGCACCCCGATTTAGTACTTTCCTCACATATGTGATGATTATTCCATTTCAATGAAACTCTATTTCAGGCCCTGGAATGGAGGACACCTGGAATAATCAGGGGAGGTATTTCATTTTCAACTTGCTAAGGTTTTCCCATCTTCACTTAATGAACTTCATATGTTTGCCAAAGGTTAAAAATTACATGCCTAGTGTTTTTCAGTTGTAGATTTCACCTGCTTCAAGCAGGTGATGTCTCTGAGTGAAAGGGTGAGGGGAAACATACAGGAATCAGCACAGAAAGACTGAATTTCACATGTTATTCCAAAAACCATTGGATACCCAGTAACCCTGCCCACCAGGATTCCCTGTAACCCGAATATCTGTAATTCACTAGGAGTGGAGGATTGGAGAAATAATGGGTCATATAAAATAGCAAAAAAGTGTCTTGTACAATCTTTTTATTCAAATATGTCTCCTGTAAGTAAAATTGGTAAACTTAAAAAACTTTGCTAATTAGTTGAAGTGCGAAGTTGTCAAGCTTTGTGGGTGTGAGTGAACTTTCAAACTTGACCCACTTTTGGAAAGCACAAAGAATCACCTTGCACATCATATGTATTTAAAGCACTTATGGAACTGATGAAACACCTAAGCATCTAGGGCTAAATATGTTTGTTTCAGAGATTAGGGTAGCTTTTAGCCTTTCCATGTTCACTAATTTAATTAAGAATCCAATTTGGAAACTGATCATTGTTCTCCGGAAGCACATCAGAAGGAGACAATTCAAAAATTTCTTGTTTGGTGGATTACGTGCATGGTCACCACAGACATACCAACTGAAATATAGCAAGATAGAAAATGGGAGAAAATGCCCCATTTTGCATGATCACCAACATTTTTATGGTCTGAAACTGATGTTTTTGTTTATTTACCTTCTGCAGTGCAACTCTGGTAACCTCAACACCAGTGCATTTACTCTGACTTCTAAAACATATTGAAATTGACTATGCTTCCAATTAGAACAGTTAACTAACACATAAGTGCCTATTGTATGGTACAAAATGTACTCACAGCTTGCAAACTAAATGTCACTAGCAGATGGCAGCACATATTGGTCACCATAAAAGTAACAATGCAAAACACGACTGTAGGCCTGCCACTATTAACCTGGATTCACAGGTTTAAATTGCAAACATGAACTGTCAAAATAACTTCTTTTGATAGGCCTTAACCCTTATTTGAAATGTTATTACATCACCCCTAATTAGGCCTTGCATGCCCCTAAACAGGGTGCATAATATTTAAAAGTAGGACATGTAAAAGTTTAATGTTAAACATGTCCTTATAGAGACAATGGCCCTCATTCTGACCCTGGCGGTCTTTGACCGCCAGGGCGGAGGACCGCGGGAGCACCGCCGACAAGCCGGCGGTGCTTCAATGGGGATTCCGACCGCGGCGGTAAAGCCGCGGTCGGACCGGCACCACTGGCGGGGTCCCGCCAGTGTACCGCGGCCCCATTGAATCCTCCGCGGCGGCGCAGCTTGCTGCACCGCCGCGGGGATTCTGACCCCCCCTACCGCCATCCAGATCCCGGCGGTCGGACCGCCGAGATCCGGATGGCGGTAGGGGGGGTCGCGGGGCCCCTGGGGGCCCCTGCAGTGCCCATGCCACTGGCATGGGCATTGCAGGGGCCCCCGTAAGAGGGCCCCTAAATGTATTTCACTGTCTGCTGCGCAGACAGTGAAATACGCGACGGGTGCAACTGCACCCGTCGCACAGCTTCCACTCCGCCGGCTCGATTCCGAGCCGGCTTCATCGTGGAAGCCTCTTTCCCGCTGGGCTGGCTGGCGGTCTGAAGGAGACCGCCCGCCAGCCCAGCGGGAAAGTCAGAATTACCGCCGCGGTCTTTCGACCGCGGAACGGTAACCTGACGGCGGGACTTTGGCGGGCGGCCTCCGCCGCCCGCCAAGGTCAGAATGAGGGCCAATGTCCTTAAAGCTATTTTCACTGTAGCAGGGTTAGCTGTTTCATAGGCAAGCATTAGGATATATTATTAAATCTATCTCCACCTAGGAACCAGATAAAAAGTTAATGTTTAGACGTTTCAAAATATTCATTTCAAATCCAATTCATAGGTAAAGTCAGATTTTTTTATCAGATTTTTTCACCTTTAACCTACCTAAATCACCTAGAAACTCATTTGCCTGAGATTCCAACTATCACTCGAGCTCAATAGCTCCTTGATGGGGTGTGAATTGGCTCCCAGAGCTGAGATAAAGGCCTTGGATGTGGAGAGAGATTCACCTTTTCTTTGACAGGGTGGCCTGGTGGCTGTGGCCACCCACTTGCACAACTTCAAAGGATGCCTATCCTGTCACCGGCAGATACAGTGCACCCCCGTGCCTGCCACCCTTTTGTTTCCCTAGGCAATCAGGCTCCAATCCCAATGGGAGAGGAGCTGCCACTTGAACTGGTTTTGAGTGGCCACAGAGGAGGGGTTGCTCATTTCCCTAACCACACTGCTAGAATGGACACAGGAGCTCTGAACAGGGGACGAATGGCTCTGCCATGTTGGATTTAGGGAAAGGGCTACTTTGGGATTGGTTGTAGTAAGGTTCAAAGGAACTGCTGCAATAGTGGGTAGGGTTATCCCTGGGAATCACTTCCCTATTGGTTATAGAGGGGACAGGAGTCACCCCCACTCACAGATTAGTGTCAGACATATATTTGGCAACCCTTGGCTCACTCTTCAGAACACCACTATACCTTTGTAAGACAAAAGAAAGACTGCACCTGCTGTTGATACTTGTTAGGGGAACCCTATAGACTGAACATGCTCCCACTTGTACCTATGACAACAAATTGGACTCCATCGGTCAGGTTCTGACATTCTGTAAGCTACAGGGACACAAAAGTTGCAAGGAGCTCACTTTTCTGAAGTAGCCCAACTGATCAATTTCAGCTGGACTTGCCCTGGGCCCTGCTGGTGGCTCCTGCTGGATTGAGTCCCAACCCCCAAGTGGTGCCCCCCCCCCACCGGGTCCTGGAGCCTTGGTTGGTGTTAGAGTGTAGTTACCCTCTCCACAAACTGCAAGTAGTAGGCTTAGAAACATTTGCCAACTTTTTGCATGGATAACCAAAAGAGGCATGGGTCACCCTCAAAGCCACAGCCATCAACATCAAATTGTT
Source organism: Pleurodeles waltl (assembly GCF_031143425.1). Taxonomy (NCBI): domain Eukaryota; kingdom Metazoa; phylum Chordata; class Amphibia; order Caudata; family Salamandridae; genus Pleurodeles; species Pleurodeles waltl. The sequence continues at coordinate 460,805,542 of NC_090442.1, forward strand.
CTTTGGTCTCAACTTGCATGCTTGCCCCTCTGAAAGAGATGTGATTCCAAAAATGTTTCTAAGTCAGAACGCAGAGGACTTCAGCAGAGCCCATGCCAAGCACCATCCAGTCAATGTTAAGGCCTTCCTGGGAATGAACTTCGCCAGCTTGGAATTTTACTGCCTTTGTCAATGACCGCACAGGAACCCTGCTCTTCAGCAACGTGCCATTGTCGAGCTCCACTTTGGAACAAGCTTGCAGGTTGTCATGCCACCGACTCATCAACAACCCCTTTTTGTCCATAAAAGTTTCTAAGTCAGAAGGCAGACTTTCCACTGGGATGAACCCAGTCCCTGTATCTAATAAGCAATAAGTCCTAGTCTGCATTAATTTTTGACCCAATCTAGGTGCTAAAACAGAGGATTCCCTTTGATGAATGTGTGACAATAAGGGAAACTCCCCCTTCTAGAGACTGGTAAGGCCCTTCCCTGACAGTTGTCTGGAGATGCATAGAGGACAAGGTAGGAACAAATCTTACCTTGTTGCATGCCAGATATAACAGACATGTGACAGACAGAAGGGGTTAGAAGACATTTTGCCCTGAAGAAAGCCGGGGGATCAATGCTTTGAGAATAAGAATTCCTGGCAGGTACCTCTTTGAGGGCCAAAACATGTTGGCAGATAAAGAGGTGGAGGGATCCATTGTAGATCCACCAGACACTGGATCCCCCATCAGATAGAAGGGGGTGGACCTTTTTTAACCCTATCCTACATCATCCTCAATAAAAGAAATCCCCTGGACATATGTTGAGGTTGCTTTAACTTTAAAATCGTTTTCCCACTCTGGTGGCCTACTGACCAGTAGACACTTTATTCCGATCTCCCTGCCCCAGGAGGAGCTAGCTCTCCCGAGGGCTATGGTGGAGACCACTTGGTTAGGATCATCTCAACTCGGCGGGTTGGACTAGCTGGTGATGAAGCATGCTACTACTAAGTAGGTGAGGCTTTTCCATCCATAAAGAGGATGCTCTCCAAGAGCAGGAGAGAATATATGATGAAAAGCAGGATTTAGACAGGTATATAATAGTGGATGAAGTTTCTGCCCCAGGTTTGGTGAGCGTAAGTCTAGTATGACCAGATATTCCTGGTTAATGTTGTTTTGCTTTTTGACACAAATTTTATTTAAAATCTAAAAATGACTATACACCCGGTTCCCCTGCTCGGACGTTTGTCATTTTGTGCATTAAAGTATTTTCTAATTTTACAAATTGGAATGAAATTTGAATTGCATTGTATTTTTGGCCTTTTAAATATTTTTGGTACTTCAAAATGCTTTTCACTTTTCTTAAGTTAAACATCTCTCCTCTTTGTCACAGCTACCAAGGATTCAGCTCACGTTTAAATTACTAAAGCAGTTACTGGGCCTAACAAAGATAGTGCAATTATTTCTTGTGGTGGACTACCATCCACCTTAACTAATAATCTACTTTCTCACAGGAACGTCAGCTACAAAGATAGTAGTAATTTTTTTTTGCCCCAGGACATGAAAAGTTCTTACTCCTTATCTGGTCCATTTAAAAGTGGAATTTGGAGCAGGAACTGCCCACCCTTGCTGCATAACTTATTTGGATGTCATCCACCATCAGATCTAGCATTAAAGTGGGTTCTGTAGTAGATCCCTTATAGTACCCTGCTGCTTTTTGTATAGTTTCCCACTAAACAAATACAATATACAAACATACATACAAACAACTGTGCTCTACTTATGCAGGTTTGTGTTTTTTTGTAATTTGATATGCCATTGTTTTTTTGTTTTGTCTTCCCTAACCTCTTGCACTTATTATTTAGCATTTCTTTACAAATTCTTCCACCAGCATTCCGGAAGGTATATTATGCCCTCCACCCCTTTTTGGGTTGAAGTGTACCAGGCAGCACAGCTCTCTGGTTTGCTGAAGACATCTTGAGGCCATTCAGAAAGCTTCCCTGGGAATGCATTCAGCCAATTCCTTACCATTGGCTTTTGTGGTTTGTAAATCTCATTTCCTTGTTTTCTATTTGCTGGCTCTATTTGTTTTACACGGTGCCTGTGTTCGTCCCTTGCCTTGCCCAAGTCTTGTTCACTGTATCCTTCCGAGATCTCACCTTCTGTAAACAGACCTTTAAATCTTGTACTTATCTTGTCACATTTGCTATGCATTTAAACACAAAGGTCAAATTTCAGGCTCCTACCAAGGGAGCTTGGAGTTCACTTTTCTTTCTGTGACTTCAAAGCGAGAGCGACCGTAGGAAAGCTAGAGTAAGACAGATTACTATCCTCATGGAGCCCTTGGAGGAGCACGTGCACCTCCTGTGCTCCAGTTTACAAGGCTGTATTATAACCCTTAAAACAGGCCTGCAGTAAAGAAGGTGCACACACTTTTTTGTGGCAACAGATATTCATGTCAAGATTCTTTTATCAAAGCACTGTTGGCTTTTGATTAATGTGTCACTCTAGTGAATGTCTAATGATCTTTCTGTTTACAGTCAGTGAATCAGAGTACCAAACTCTTTTAATAATAACACACACTGGCATGCCAAACGGTGTAGCTGACACAACTATACTTAATGAGTAATAGCCTTAGTATGTTTAACATGTGTAGTAGCACTGTGCCATAAAAATCTAGATAACACAGATTACTGCTTTCTAGAAAACTACAAACAGAAGGCCAGAAACAACTATGTTATTTACACTACAGCCTTAAACATCCTGCATATGTCAAAACATAGTTTTATACTATTTGATGGATGCATGTGTTGTCAACAATGAGATAGGTGAATATGTTCCACTGAAACAACAATGGCCTACCACCGGGGCTGGCTTTAGCACTGCTCACATCTGGTGTGACACTCTACGCCACTTCACTCTATGTCTCTCTACTCTACTCTGCACCACTCTACTCTATGCAAGGGCAGTCTACCCCGATCTACTGTGCGCCACTGCACTCTTTGCCGCTGCACTATACACCAGCACAGTGTAGGTCACTCCATTCTACTCTGTACCACTTCACTCTATGTCAATCCACTCTATTCCACTCTACTCTGCAACACTGCACTCTACGTCACTGCACTCTACACCACTATTCCATGCCACTGCACTCTATCCTGGACCACGCCATTCTACCCTGCACCACTCCACTCTAAGCCACTTCACTCTACTATGAAACAATCTACTCTACGCCATTCTGTGCCAATCCACCTTACGTTACTCTACTCTGCACCACTCTACACAACTGTGCTTTACACCACTACTCTATGGTACTGCACTGTTCCCTGCACCACTCCACTCTACCCTGCACCACTCCATTCTATGCCACTTCAATCCACTCTGAAACAATCTACTCTGTGCCGCTGAACTTTATGTCACTGCACCACTCTACTCGCACCACTCTATGCCACTTCCCTTTCTGCCACACTACTCTAAACCACTGCACTCTGTGCCAATGCACTCAGCACCACTTTACACAAAACCAATGCACTCTATGTCATTGCATCCGATTCAACTCTGTTCGACTTTGCGCTACTGTACGCCACTGTACTCTGCACCAGTCTACTATGTACCACGCTGCTCTATGCCACTCTACTCCATGTGTCTGCATTCTATACCACTCAACTCTGCAAGACTGCACTCTCGGCCACTGAACTTGTTGTGTAGCCATTTTGGTGATAGCTCCATGCACGTTAATTTAGCACACTAGGCCTGCCGTTGTGCACTTTAACCTAGATATATTTTATTCAGCTTAGTTTATTATTTTAACAATAGCCACTTTTGCGGTCTTGTTTTATTTATTTCTATCTAGCTGATTTTGCTTAGGCCAGCACTACATTCTTAAACAAGATATTCTTGTTCGCTCTGTGCTTCTTTCAAGGCTGCAGTAAGATAGGTTGCCAGTGAACGTGGTAAAAGGTTTGTCTCTGGTATTCATAGAAAAACACACATCCTTACATAGGGACATTTTCTTAGAACATCAGCTGTTTTATTATAAAAACAATTCCTCGTCCCTTACACATTAGAGGGAGATTCCAGCCAGGGAACCACAACTGTATGCTGATTGCTGAACGCCTCGATACAGCTGCTTATGCAGACTTCAGGCCTTTGCTCAGGTATGGGGAATTATGTCTTCCCAGAGGAAACTGAAGGGCAGAACTAGAGCTTAACATGCTGTGCTCTATTATGGCCTAGGTAGGAATTATCTATTGACTCTAGTGACAATATGGTAGCGTTATTTCTATGCTTTAATCTCCTTGTCATAATTCTAATCTTGTCATGCTGTATCGTCCTGGTTACTGCAGTACATGCTTTGCTATCTAAGATGCAGTCGCTTCATTAAACCTTAGTGAAACATATACTGCCTCTGTTTGTCATTGTGTATGTGAGACTAATGTAACTGAGAGAAACGGATGAGATCTGAGTGGCCACGATTTCCCTGAGAAATCAACTATGCCATGCGCTCGGCTGCCCCATCATCCTTTCCCTTGGGTAGAGATGAGGCACTGCTAGTTAGCCGGAGCAAAACCTAGATTAGGGCGACAGGCCTTACCTGTAGTGCGATAAGACCCAGTAGTCTCATTAGAATAATGAGAGTCTACACGACAAATTCATGGCCACTCTACTCTGCACCACCGCACTCTACACCACTGCACACTTAGCCACTGCAAGCTACACCACTCTACACCTTTGTTTTCTGTGGCATTGCACGCTATGCCACTCTCCACCACTCTACTCTGCTCCACTCTGCACTACTGCACTTTATGGCACTCTGCTCTGCACCACTGCACTCTACACCATTGCGCTCTACGTCACTGCACTCTCTATGTCACTTTATTCTACTCTGCACCACTGTACTCTACAGCACTGTACTCTGCACTACTCTACTCTGCACCCTTCAACTTTATACCACTCTACTGCACTCTACACCACTACACTCTGCATCACTCCGCGTCACTCTAATCTATTCTGCACCACTGCACTCCATTCCACTCTACCCTGCCCCACTCCACTCTATGCCACTTCACTCTACTGTGATACAATCTATTCTATGCCTTTGCACTCTATGCCATTGTAGTCTACTCTGCACCACTCTACTCTATGCCACTGCAGTCTGCACCACTCTACTCTGCAATACTGCACTCAGCTACTGAACTTTATGCCACTCTACTCTGCACCACTGCACTCTACCACTGCAAGCTATGCCACTCTACACCATTCCACTCTATATCACTGCACTCTACACCACTTTGTTATACTCTGCACCACTGTACTCTACGCCACTGTTCTCTGTACCACTGCACTCTACGACAATCTACTCTGCAAGACTGCATTCTGCGCCACTAAACTCAACTCCATGCTACTCTGCACCACTATACTCTACACAATTGTGCTCTACACCACTGCACTCTACACCACTCAACTCCACACCACTGTACTCTACTCCACCACTCTCTCCACCACTTTACATTATGCCACACCATTCTAGTCTACACCACTCAACTCGACGCAGTCTACTGCATTCCACGCCACTCACTCTGCATCACTCCATGCCACCTAATCCATTTTCCACCACTGCACTCCATGCCACTGCACGATAAACCACTTTAATCTACACCTCTGCACTGTATGCCACCCAGCTCTACACCTCTGCACTCTACCCTGCACAACTCCACTCTACCCTGAACCACTCCACTCTATGCCACTTCACTCTACTCTGAAACAATGTATTGCACTTTATACCATTGCACTCAACTCTGCAACCCTCTACTCCACGCCACTGAACTCTATGCCATTCTACTCTATGTTGCTGCACTGTACATCAAAGCACTCTACACCACTTTACTCAAAACCAATGCACTTTATGCCATTCTACTCTGGACCATTGTACTTTATGCCACATCATTCTAGGCCACTCTACAACACTCTCAGATACTACACTCAATGACTCTTTACTCCATTAAACTCTACTCTACTCCACTATGCAATGCTCTATTCTACACTATGCCACTCTACAACACTACTCCACTCTATGACACTATGCAACTCTCTCTGTGCCACTCCATGCCACTTTATTCCACTCTAATCTACAGCACTCTACTCTACTCTATGCCACTCCACTGAATGCCACTCTACACTACTCTACTCTATGCCATTCCACACCACTCTAGTCTACCACATTCCACTCCATACCCCTCTACACCACTTTCCTCTACACTACTTTACTCTACATCACTCCATTCTATGCCATTCCATACTATGCCACTCACCTTCACCCATTTCATTCTCCTACACTACTCCACTCTATGTCACTCCACTCTACACCAGTCTACTTTGCTTTATTCCACTTTACTCTGCAACACACTATTCCACTCTTCGCAACACCCTCTACGCCATTCCACTCTGTGCCACACCACTCCATGACTCTTGATGCTGATGAAGCGGAAAAAGAAAAACTAACAAACATTTAAATATCATGCAACAAAACCGTATATGCAATGTGTTTTAGCAAAGAAAATTACGAGACAGTAATTTTGGGATCGCCTAACGTGCAATTAAAAAGGTGCACTACATTAAATCCAGCAACTTTGTTTCCCAGTGAAATTTTTGAAATTGAGAATGTATAGGACATCGAGCACGACTGTCTTCAGGTGACTGAATTTTGTACTAAACCAAGACCTGATATCAAAGATACTCGATTGGAAGAAAATTATCAGATTATTTTTGTTGATGGTTCATGTTTAAGAGATGCAGCAGGAATACTGAAAGCAGGATATGGTGTATGTACAATAACTGGTGTTCTAGAAGCATCTTGGCTTCAGGGAATTTATTCTCCACAGGTAACGGAACTAGTAGCCCTTACTAGAGCTTGCCAACTTTCCGCATTAATGAAAGTCACCATTTACACTGACAGTCAGTATGGATTCAGAATAGTGCATGACTTTGGACAATTCTGGTCACAAAGAGGCTTTATGACCTCTTCTGGATCACCAGTGAAAAATGGTGAAAGAATCAAAGATTTGTTACATGCTATCCAGTTACCAGGAGAAGTAGCAGTGGTAAAATGCAGTGCACATTTGAAATCACAAGACTTCGTTTCTTTGGGAAATGGATATGCAGATCAAGTTTTGCGCATTGAACTGTATATTGCTCAGAGACGAATGGAATTTGATAAATGAACCAGAACTTGAACCAAATGAAGCCTTTGCTCTAAAAGTTGTAGACACACTAGAAGAAATTAAATTTCTACAAAATAATATTAGAAGAGATGAAAAACTCTCATGGAATAAATTACGATGCATAAAAAAATCAGATGATTTGTGGGTTTCAAATGAAGGGAGATTAGTTTTGCCAGACAGTCTTTTGACGCAAATAGCTAGGCTATGTCACGGACAAGCACAATTTGGAAGAGATTCCATGATTAGATTATTCAAAATTGACTGGTTTAACCCTAAATTTCACCAAGTTGCTGAAACAGTTTGCCATTGTTGCGTCATTTGCCAACAAATGAACACAGGGAAGGGAACCGTGGTAAATTTGAGCCACATTGGAAGAGCAGGTGGTCCGTTCAGCAGAATGCAACTGGATTTCATTGAGATGCCTATGCATGCAGGCTTGAAATATGTGTTGGTGATTGTGTGTATTTTTAGACACTGGATTGAAGCTTACCCTACACGTAGAAATGACAGTCTCACAGTTGCAAAACTACTGTTGAGAGAACTAATTCCACGTTTCGGATTTCCGATCTCTTTAGAATCAGATAGGGGAAGTCACTTCAATAACGAAGTAATCAAATTACTATGTGCAGCATTGAACATTGAACAGAAATTGCATTGTAGCTACCGCCCTGAAGCATCAGGACTAGTGGAGCAAATGAATGGCACACTGAAATCAAGAATGGCGAAAATATGCGCATCCACAAACTTGAAATGGCCTGACGCGTTGCCTTTGGTGTTAATGTCAATGAGAAACACACCTGATAGCAAGACAGGACTATCACCGCATGAAATACTCATGGGCAGAGCCATGAGACTTCCAGCAGTTCCTGTTAATGCCCTTGTAAATATTACAGATGATATGGTATTGGACTACTGCAAAGGTCTGGCTGATGTAGTCTGTTCTTTTTCTCACCAGGTGGAGGCAACCACCTTGCCACAGATCCAAGGTCCAGGACACGCCCTGAAAGCAGGTGACTGGGTTGTGGTAAAGAAGCACGTGAGGAAGTCGTGCTTGGAACCCCGTTGGAAAGGACCTTTTCAAGTGATTCTGACGACTACCACCGCTGTGAAGTGTGCGGGAGTTCCCAACTGGATTCACGCCAGTCACACGAAAAAAGTGACGTGTCCTACAGAAGAAGAAATTGAAGCACTGAAATTACCGACAACTAACAGGAAAGTATCAGGCACTGAGACAGAACGAAAAGAGCCTGAAAGCGAACAAGGAGAAACTGAAACAGAAGAAATATTCACTGAGGAAGACACAGTCACTCCTTTCGAGGACAACAGAGAAGAAGCTCCAGGAGGTGACGAAGATCCTATCTCAGGTGAAGAAGCAGGAGAGCCTAGTCAGAGGAGGGCTTTCCCAGAAACAGGCGATACAGGAGAACAAGGAGAAAAATTGACCGATCTCCCATGTGAAGGAGACGAGACAGAGCAAAGTCAAATTGTTCCAACTCTTCCGGAACCGGTTGCAGGTCCGTCAAGTGAGAACAACGCGAAACGAAGACAAAGCATATCACCAGTGAAATCAAAGACAAAAGAAACATTAAATAAAGACAAAAGACCAGGCTCGAAAGAAAAAAGAAAAGAAGTATCTATCATAACCACATTGAATGAAGAAAAAGACACAGCCAAAGAACAAGACATAAGCGAAGGAGAATCGAAAGGAGATGCAAAATTGAAAAGAAAAAGAGTAACAAACAGAAGATATTCCGGTCCAGAATGGGCATACACAACCACTAACGATTGGTCAGACGAATTACTATCTCTTAGTCTTGAAAATGAAGAAGCAGAACGACACTTTGGCACTTGAAAATTGAATTTCATGAACATTACCGGATAAGACATTGATAACCTGATTGACTTTGAAACCGATTTTGAGACAAAGCTGCTAAACCAATAAGAGACTAAGCTGCTAAGAAAACCGTGTGAACTTTGACCTCGTTGATCCCATATATATATATCTGCAAATTTGATTTGATAAACTATCTTCAACTTTCTGATTCTCTATAGATCATGACTGACAATACAACACAAGGACGTAGGATGAAATGTTGTAAATACATGTGTATAGGTTTGATATTTGCATGTGTACTAATAATTATGGCAATAATTCTTGGAATGCATGGAGGGAATGAAAGAGACGCGAATGATGCTTCTACTTTTAAAACTACTACTGAATTAACTCCTTTAAAGAGACTCGAACAAGACGAAAAATAGTTACATGACGATACTAACACGAAGAAAGAACTCTCATCTAATGTTTTCTATCGCTTGCTGAATGAGTATGTTGAGACAATGGATGCAAAGGATTGTTATGTATGTACACAAATCCCTACATTAGTATTAGAAGGAGTTACATATCATACCATGCCCCTTACATGTGGAATAACATGCATGTAGTTTGTTACTAACCAGATTTTATAACCAGGAGTATATTCAATACTTCTATTCCAATCAGGACGTCGTATTTTCCTTTGTCCCCATAATTGAGTATTTGAGTAAAACAGCATGAGACTATTATATAAAAAAATTATAGAGGTTTCTTTGAGCCAATTTTGCCTTTTGCTACAGTTTACGCTCATAGAGACAACCTTACATGCTTACTTTCACCCGTAGAGAAAAGCTTTTTAGATCACACTGAGGACAGAAGAAAACAGCTGAAAGAAAAATTTGAAAAAGAATTGCAAAAAAGGACATCTGTAGATAACTATGCTTTTGCCGCAATAAAAACACAAGGGAAATTAGCTTTAGACGCATTACATATAGGAAAACTTTGTAGATATAGACCTAAATCATATTATGACAAAATCTTTGTGGGAACGAGTGAATGTAAACACGTGTTTTTATTCCAGAGTAAATGGACGTTCATGTTGAATGGACAAGACCCAGCTATTCCAGGGGTCTATTATATTTGTGGACTTAATGCCTATTATCGTCTTCCAAAAGGATGGTATGGGATATGTTATTTGGGAATGGTATTTCCAAAGATTTATCAACTAGATGACTTAAAGAAATTTCCGGAGCTGTCTGAATTACATCGTATTGAGAAAAGGGAGACAGCTTCTGGTGTGGTAGGAGACATATTTGGAGCAATAATACCTTCAGTAGGAGTTATATTGAACTCAATTAAAATATGAAAATTGTCTACTATTGTGGATAACATGCTGACAAATTTCTCAGGAGCAATGATCCTGATGGATACTGAACTTGCTGCAGAAAGAGCTATGACTCTTCAAAATCTGCTTGCTTTAGACATTCTTTCAGCAAAGAATGGCGGCGTTTGCAAAATGCTTAGTGCACGTCACTGTTGTTCATATATACTGTACAACAGTAAACAAATTAGAAATATGCTTACAAATTTAACTAACGATAGTACAGATCTGAAAGAACTGAAAGAACCAGGAGAATGGGAAAAAGTTGGAAAAGGTTTTGCTTCCGTGGGAAATTGGCTCAGCAACATTTGGAACGGAATATTAATGAAAATAGTAAAAGGAATATTAATAATATTAATTTGCTTAATAGGTATTTGGGGAATATGGAAAATTATTAAAATATTGAGATTAAGAAACAAGAGAAGAACTGAAAAAAAGAACAAAAAGAAATGGTAAAATTATACAGAGAAAATTCAAAGGGAGAAAAAAGAAAAAGAGAATTGATTGAAATGAAAGAATATTGAAACAGAATTTTGAATAAAATAAAATTTGTGAAGGAAGATTTAGTATGATGACATAACTAGTCATCAAAGGAGGGACTGATGAAGCGGAAAAAGAAAGACTAACAAACATTTATATATCATGCAACAAAACCGTATATGCAATGTGTTTTAGCAAAGAAAAATCAAATGTGTAGAGAAAAGTGCCCACGAAGCAGGTCACCATTAGTTTAAAACAAGCTTAATTAATCATGAAAAGCCGAAAAATGTATTAATATATCATATTTGAAGTTATACTTTATGATTTTCTCATGAAACTGTTACATGCTTAGCTTAAATTTAGCAGAGGCTTTGGCCTAGTTGCCTGGTCTCAATTTTAACTGCGTAATTTTCACTTGTATTAACAAGGACGTGTTTGAATCTTTAAAAGCTGTATTTTTCCAGTAGAATTACTAATACACTTATCTCAAAGTTGCGTGCTAGGCAACTTTCATCCCCTTTGAAGCTCAAGGTCAGTTTCTGCAGGTGCAGACAATGAAGATACTGATGCAGAATTAATTGGCAACATTGTTGCTAGTTATCTTCCAAAACTCCAAGGACACCTTACACGTAGATGAGTATTAAGAGAAAAGACACTATTCATTGGTCAAGGAGAAATCACCCCATGGACATCCAATGGAAAAACCTGAAGAATTTGGAAACTTTTCTTACTTAATCCCACCAAACAAAGAGAAGGCAGCCATTTTGAAGCCATTTTTGAAGACACACCATTTTGATGCCATTGCCACTTTTACTTTGATGACACTTTGATGCTTTTTCTCTATCCCAGAGAGAGAGAGACTCTAAAGAATTCTCACCCTAGAGACTTTAACTTTAACTTTACCCCATCTTGCCCATACGATAACTTTTGCCCCCCCCTTTTTCCTTGCTGCTGCAAGGAAAACTTGACTTTAACTTTGCCCCCCTTTGGAGAAGCCCCATGCTGATCGAACCGGTACCTGAAGGACGAAGACTTACCTTGAATGCTGATTGTATTTGGTAATTATGAAAGGATAAATGTATTTTTCATTGTATTTTCCTTCTTAGGTACCAACTGCTTATTTTGACAGAGCCAAGCTAGAAGTTTTCTAAATTTATGTTGACTAAATTGTTTTGCATGAAGCCCCACATACCAATGCTAATCAGAGGTTAGTTGAGGTATTCATTTAATGAACCGTGCTGAATTTAAATCTTGTTATGCTGATCAATGTATACTATTAGTCAATTTCAGTTGCTTTTATTAGTGATTTGCACTGCTATATCTGAGTGTATTATAATCCAAGATTTGTATAGATTGCGTTTCTTCTTCCGTTATGGACAGCCAGTAATGTTCGTATATATGTATCATTTGACTTTGATACTTACTTACATCGTATTAGCTTTGTTAAGATAGGGAAATAAGCTCATTAACTTTTAATAAACAGGTGTGGTTATTCATGACTGAAAAGTCATAGTGTGTCAAATTACTGTTTTCTAATGACCTAATTTGTTGTTTGATTGCTAATTGAGTATTGGTTATTGGTTATAAATGGTTATTGATTACTGATTTGAGGGATCTGACGACTTCTTCGGATGAGGAGAACTCAACCCGGTCAAAAGGTTCACCGACCTCCGGCGTGTCCAAGTATAAGTAATCTACAAGGACTGGACGCGCTATCAATGCCATTCAACAACACTCTATTCCACCTGCACTACTCTGCTATATGGCCTTTAGCTCTACGACACTCTGCTACCTCCATGCCACTCCATGCCACTAACTGCCACTCCACTTCAGTCTACTCCCCGTCACTCAACTCTACACCATTCAGTACCACTCCGCGCTACTCCATCACACAACCACTCAGCACCACTTTACAACACTCCACACTACTCTTCTTTACCCCACTAACGTTTAGCCATGGTGAGCAGCAGCCACACTGGAGTGCAACATGGTTAAAACATATTGGCAGTCAATAGCACTTGCATAAGTGAGACCTATTGGCTTTGCTAATGCTTCTTAGTTTATGTCTTGTGTCTCAAAATCTGCATGTTTCCTGAAACATTTGCACTGTTTTAATTAAAGGCTGATGGGGAATGAAGTTTGCTGTTGCATGAAAAGAACAAATCGTGCTACTTCGGTAAAAAAATATAAATGTGCATTCGGCGATGCACTGTGCTTCTAACCATCAGCGTCAGACTGGCGGAGAACAAAAGTCCAGTCACAAAAATAAGAGCAGCCCCTAATTGCCAATTGTGAAGTAAAAAGCGTCCACATTTGTAACCGGAGCAGCTCTTGACTTTGTAAGACTTGCTGCCAGGGAGGTGTCTCACGAGTGGAGAACCGCAGGAAACCGTGCCTGCTTCAAGCAAGGCGTATGGTATAGTTAAGGAGATGCTGCAGTGCAGTTCACCATGTTCCTCCCCATCATTAAGATAACATTGTTGACACGTCCCTGCTCTTTCACCCACAAAGTTCGATCGGACCATCAACACAGCCGTTGATGAGATGTTAGCATACCTCAAGCACCATCACATTTAACCCTTTTTATGCTGAAGGCAGTGGTCTAAAATTCAGATTTAAGGGTATTATCGGAACAAACCCCTCCGCATCCACATTTTGCTATATTTTTATATTTTTTAAGGACTATTAAAAGTCTAGAGTTTGACTTGGGATATGGAAACATTCTATGGATAAGCAAGGGTAACTTGGAGATATATATATACCTGCTGTGCTTTAGTCAAGTCAAAAAATTAGCAACTAAATACTGAGCTTCATTCAAATGTGAGCATCTACTTTTAGAGAGTTTTCAAGCACCTTTTAAAAATTTCAAGCAAGCATTGGCAAAACTAATAGGTCTGGTGAGCATTGTTTTTAATTACGGAGTTGGATTGGTAAATGATAAAAATAAATACATCGGGTGAAAGGGTGTTTTTTTCACTTCTTTATAACCTAATTGGCTAAGACCTGGAAGTGACTGAAAACAAATGAACTCCTTCTTTCATTTACATTTATAACATGAGTCATGGATCGGGACAATAAAACCAACCTTCTTTAAAGTATATGTCTCTTCTCTCCTTTTCTGCTCGTGCTAAATAGCTCTGTTATATTAGCAAGTGTGCTGGGGTTATTCGCAGCAAGAGAGAGTCGACTTCCTGTAATTTCTAAAGCTGGTGAATGAAGTGAAAACGTGTAATGAAAACATTTATCATGCACAACTCTTAGATTTATGTTAAACGCAGGTTGTTTATTATTACAAAATGGCACAAAGTAAAAAAGTAGAAAGGAATGAATGTAAGCCATAAACACACTCCCATTGAAACAAGGAATCTTTACCTGAGAATAATTGTAACAAGATAAGAGGTGGTTCGTTTGCGGACACTATGGACGCAGAGGAGAGGACCAGCAGTGTGTTGGGTAAAAATAATTGTACACCAGTCTCCATGTAGGCAGCCACGTTACAGCCTAGCGCCTTCAATCCAAGCCACTTCAAAGGCGCCGATATGCGGGCGATTTAACAAAACAGAACAAATAGGGACTGTTGATACACACTGTAGGTTAAATGAGAACAGTCACGTGAAAAAATCAGTACAGTGGACAAAGCAGCTAGATATAATGTTTACAAATATCCTATCAACAATGCAGCACTCAACACAACGGGACTATTTCCAATAGCCACAGTGGACAAAATAATTTCAGTTCCAACTTTACTGAACAAAAGATGGAAAACGCTTTTCCGCTACTTATTTTTTTATTTATTTACATAAAGTGTGCTTTATGTACCATATTACTTTGACCACAGGGAGGTGGTGGTCCCCAGGACTGTGGGGTAGGCCGCGTGCCCCTCACATACCATATTACATTGTCTCCGGGGAGTTGGTCCCTAGTCCTGGTGGTCCCCAGGACAGCTGGGGTGTGTGTGCCCCCCCCCAGCTATCTTCACCCTGGGGGGAGGGAGCTGGCAGTCCACAGGGCAGCGGGGGGCCGCACGCCCCTCCCTGCATAACATATTACATTGGCCCCAGGGAGGTGGTGGACCCCGGGGCTGCGGGGGTGGTTGCGTGGTCCCTTAGCATAACATTTTACATAGGCCCTGGGGAGGCGGTGATCCCTGGGGCTGCAAATGGGGCGCACCTTCCGCCAGATATTCACAGCTATCTTCTCCCCTGGGGAGGTGGCAGTCCCCAGGGCTGAGGTGGACCATGCAGCTCCCTGCACAAACTAAAATCTTCGCCCCTGGGAGGTGGTGGCCCCTGGAACTGCAGGGGGGGTGTCTGTCCCCTTTGCATTCACAGCTATCTTCACCCCAGAAGATGGCAGAGCCAAGGCTGAGGGGGGACGCTCACCCCCTTCCCACATAACATATTACAAAGGCCCCAGAGAGGTGGTGGTCCCCAGGGCTGCGGGGGGCCGCCCAGCTCCCACACATATCAAAATCTTCACCATGGGGATGTTCTTGGGGCTGTGGGGGAGCTCCACGGTCCCCCCAAATAACATATTACATTGGCCCCAGAGAGGAGGTTGTCCCCAGGGCTTTAAGGGGCTGCATAACCCCCTCCCCGGCATTCACAGCTATCTTCGCCCCAGGGAGGTGGCAGTCCCCAGGGCTAAGGGGGGCATGCGGCTCCCTGCACACATCTAAATCTTCACCCCTGGGAGTTGGTGGCCCCTGGAACTGCAGGGGGGGGGTCTACCCCTTCTGCATTCACAGCTATCTTCACCAAAGGAGATGGCAGAACCCAGGGCTGAGGGGGGCCGCACGCCCCCTTCCTGCATAGCATATTACTTTGGCCCCAGAGAGGTGGTGGTCCCCAGGCTGCGGGGGCCGGTCAGCTCCCACACACATCAAAATCTTCACCATGGGGAGGTGACGGTTCCCGGGTGCTGTGGTGGGGACTGCGTTGCCACCCCTCCCCATTCACAGTTATCTTCACCTCAGGGAGGTGGCAGTCCTCCGGGCTGAGGGGGGCCATGTGGCTCCCTGCACACATCTAAATCTTCACACCGGGGAGGTGGTGGTCCCTGGGGTTGTGGGGAGCCAAGGTGCCCCCCCACATACCTTATTAGTTTAGCCCCACGGAGGTGGCGGTCCCATAGGTTTTGGCAAGGCCAGGAGGGGGGCCCATGCGCCCTCTCCTTATTTTTGCAAAAAGAACAAGTGATGGACGGAATGCTGAACAATGTCAAACATTCACCCCAGTACCGAGGACTGGGCCTAAATCCATCGTTGTTTTGCTGCCCATGCCATTCCAGTTTGGACCCAGCCATATGCAAATCAGTCTTGACCTGTTCCCCATGGGAACAGTCCAGCCCGAACTGCCAGGCCAGGTCTTCCCTGGACTGGAAACAAGCATCCTTGGACTGGTTTTGGGGTGTCACCCCTCCTCAGCCAGGCTAGCTTGAATCCAGTGGCATTGAAAGCACGGGACCCACGCTTGGGCATATCCTTCCCACTTAGGGCAACAAATGCAAAAAGAACAAGTGATGGACGGAATGCTGAACAATGTCAAACATTCACCCCCAGTACAGAGATCTGAGCCTAAATCCATTGTGTTTTTTGCTGCCCATGCCATTCCAGTTTGGACCCAGCCATATGCAAATCAGTCTTGACCCTGTTCCCCATGGGAACAGTCCAGCCCGAACTGCCAGGCCAGATCTTCCCTGGACTGGAAACAAGCATCCTTGGACCTGTTCCCGGGTATCAACCCTCCTCAGCCAGGCTAGCTTGAATCCAGTGGCATTGAAAGCACGGGAACCACGCTTGGACATACCCTTCCCACTTAGGGCAGCAAATGCAAAAAGAACAAGTGATGGACGGAATGCTGAACAATGTCAAACATTCACCCCCAGTACACGTAAAACATAAAACGATGGATTAAACCCAGATATTTTTGACTGGGGGTGAATGTTTGATTTGCTCTGCATTCCATCCATCATCTGTTCTTTTTGCATCTCTCCTTATTTTTGGCATGTCCCTGGGACCTGGCCCACCCAAGTGCTTCATGAAAAAGATGGGAAAATAATTTTTTTTTTAAATGTAGGAAAAATCCACAAATCCGCAAATCCATCCGTGGATTTTTCTGACATTTAAAAAAAAAATGCTTTTATGCCATGGTGGGGGCCCTCTGGAGACCCCCAGCACCAGAGCTAAGGGGTCAAGGTGAAGCTACCCTGGTTCTTTTTATTTTTTTTGCTTTTTTTCCTGGGTCTCTGCTGAAGCTGAGTCCCAAGATGGCTGCCAACACTTCCTTGTTGAAGTATTGGCAGCCAATCAGATATCAGCATGGGGCCAGTTGGATCTGCAGAGTATCCGCGTGCCTAGATATCTATATTTTTTACCTTTAATTTCTCCTAAACTACTAAATGGATTTACACCAAATTACAAAAAGCACAATCTGAGCAACAAGATCTACCTTCTTGCCAAATTTGGTGTAATTCCGTTCAGCAGTTTGGGTGTCTAAAGACCCTATGGAATAATGAATGACGAAAACGCATTTCGGGACTGCCCCTTTTTCTCGGCCTCCACGTGACAGATCACCCTGAAGCTTTCAAGACAGCAGCTTAACTGACCAAAATATACATTTTGAAAATCTCATGAAGATTTGTCCAGCGGCCCCAAGGTTATTGGCAAAGCATAAAACACTCTTCCTATGGCAACCAGGCCCTAACTATAAAACTATAACTACCTACTGGTGACCGCCGTAAATATATATATAGATATCCATACATGTATATTTTTGCATTCATTCATAACTTTTATCTATCGAATTGCGGAATTATGTTCTGATAGACATTTTTCAAAACTAATCAATTGATACTGACATATGCATCACCCATTGAAGCTGTATACATCCTTTGCTGTTTTGACAATAATATCAGCTTAGAGGCGGCAGTGGAAGGCAATAGTCTGTGCAATTCAACTGTTAAGGATTATTTGCAGATAACAAGTAGTTTCAGGGAACATGTAGTACCAGTTGGATAGTGGAGCTTCATGTTCATGTGCTAATTGATTCGTCTTTTGAATTCTAAGAATTGTAAAGATGGCGTTTGATTTGTCAATTGAATATTTAGCAGGTACTTCAAACTATGTTTTGGTGAATACTTTATTTGTAGACAATGTTTGGTTCCAAGTTAGAAACCCGTTTCTAAGCTCACGAGATCACAGAAGTAGCGGGGTAGTGCTGGATATTTAGAGAAGCTTTGTATGACACACACAGATGTTAAATTCCATATAATTTTATCTTCAGCTACATTTGTTAGTATTTATCTTGACACAAATGCAAGTTGTGGAGCAGGAGCAAATAGTTTTTTCCTGTGATCAGATAGTCTGGGTTTAAACAGCCTCGCTCCACAGAGGGCTAAGCCTTTGATTGTTCACAGCATCACTGCAGGACTCCACAAATTGCTGTGTGATTGCTCTCAAAGGGGGATGGAGATTGCGGTTTGGTTAAATTTCTTTGGTCGGTTAATGCCTTTGTCTCTTTTCGGCTAAAGTGATGTCTGGAATAGATTATCATTTCTAATGCTGGGAGTTCGTCGTCCAAGGAGTCGCTGTGCTTGGGCTGCTGGGAGTTTATGTGTACAGTGAGGGTTTTTTTTCTCCTGGTTTTACTTTGACAAAGTGGAGATAGTTATGTTACACTATATTACGTTATTAGCACTTCTATAGTGCCTTCTATAGTTAGTATGTCACTGAGTTGTTTTCTTAACCTGGATGTTGTTTTGTCGTGGTGCTGGCATTTCCCCATGAACGTCAATTCACCAAAATGCCAGGGGTGGCGGAAGTGGCATCACACGCTCTTTGACCTTCAGTGTCATTCATACACACACATGCTTACACACACACATTCACACTTACAGTCTCTCACGCAAACACATACTCACCCTCAAGCACACACAACATGTATTTAAAAGCATCTTTTACTTACTACAGAAGCCAGTGAGGGCCATAGTCCAGCTAATTGTATTTCTATTACACTGATAGTAAATAAACATTATTTACTATTGGTGTAACAACAAAAAAGAGAAAAAACAACGAGAAAGGAGACTCAACCGACGTCTGTAAGGGGCACTACCATTGTGCTCCTGACACTGATTTTGCCACCTCTGAGGCCAGGGGTCGCAGAGACAGTGCCAGGGGACGCAAGGGGCAAGCCAGAGGTCGCAGCTGCGGCGCCTTGTGACCCCTTAATGACGTCCATACATTTCAATCTTCTGGTTGTGTATTGATGTTTGTTTTGTTTTGTATAGTTAGTAGAGATGTGTAAAGTGTCTAGCTTAGTCGTTACTCCAGTTGGTTACTGTAAAAGTGGAATTTGTTCAATTTTTCCAAAGGTCCTTGTAGTGCGTTGTATTTGAATAGTTCTGCTGAAGGGATTTCCTACTTTTCATTTAGTTTAATCGTCGGTTGTCTGTTGCCCACTTTATGTAGACATTTCTAGACAGGATTGCTAGTCTGTTAAATAGCCATGATGCAATGTTGTGTGCGTATTGATGAGTTTTGTTTTATGCTAACTTGACCTAAATGGTTCTCATATGTATATGTGTGAAGGAATAGTGTTTAGTGGCCACTGCGTTGCTAACTATATGGTACCTGTGTCATGTTATGCACATGAGGGCTTAAGGGCATCTGCCTTGTGTGTTCTTGGGCAGGAAGGCAAATTATCATTGTGATTGGAACGGTGCTGTGTAGTGAGTATTGCTCGATGGAAGTGCCAGTACTCCTGGGAACTATGAAGACCAAAATATATGGTGTATCTGGGTTGTGTTAGATGTCTATTGGTAGTTCCGTCCAGCGTGTTCTGTTGTTGTGACAGCCAACAGCATGTCATATCTGTGTTGTGTTGGATTTCTGCAAGATGGTCTCCCTGATTATTTTTGTTGGTTGTTTGTGTGTTTGTGGCTGCCTGTACCATAGCATTCTCTACTTTACGTTGGCAGACCTTTAGGCATTTTCATAATGCTATCCTAGCCAGTTTGTTTTGACCTCAAAAGCAAGATAACAACTAGAAGAGCAGTCAAAATGGTCAAGCTGAACAGAAGCTTTACATATGTTTTAAGGCTTAAATTGCACTCACTATTCCTAAACTTAAAGAGGCTAAATGATGTGCAGATGTTTGCCCCTTTCAAGTTCTCAAAAGATCCCAAAGGTCGATGATCTCCAGTTTGGGATGGCCTTAATCTGGTCAAGTCTCAAACATTAGCCAGACTGACCCCGGGTGAGACATGAAGCGATTGGTAGGTTACCGCCCTGGCAGAAGAAGACTGATGTAACATTCCCTATGTTACCCTACTGCCTTCACCCCTTCATTCAAGTCCAATCCTGTATTTTAGATCCCAGAATCGTTGTTGTTTCTTGATGGACATGAGGCCCTTGGGAGGCTTCCTTGTTTGGAGTGGATAAACTGGTCTTCACACCAGTCATTAGGGACCCCCTCTTTCTTTCCCAGCAGATACTTGCAATTGTGATTTACCTTGTTAATGCCATTAAGCTTTATGCATGAATCCTACCATTTCATTACTCATCACATTTGAGTGTAACACAATGGGCTTTGAAGTGTTGGATTTGGCGTTTTCTTGAAAAGCATGATATACCACATGCAATACAACCTTTGAAATATTTGATAGTCCATATGTCAATCAGAAAGCAGAAATTTTAGTATGATGTAAAGAGCCAGTTTTCGATAGAGACTGTTCTGCTAAGATGGCAGTCATGGGTAATCAACAACATGTGGTGGAATCAAAAACTCTCAGATCAAGCTGAGGTGTTAACCATGAGGCAGACCTCAAGAACTTTGCAGTATTAATTGATACATTTTGTGGCATAAAGAAATGTATATGGCTCAAACCGCCTTCTTCCAAGTGTATGTCTATGGAGCTTTATGGCTCAATGTGACCAATACATCACTTATCCAATACAGGGCTTTCCAATAACAATTTTTTTATCATCAGCTATTAAGCAACTCAAAACTACAACTACCAAAATAAAGCACACACACAAAATGACATACCTATCATTATGAGGACCGGCCATTGACCGTAATGAAGGGTGTATTTACTATTCTAACTCTACGCACGCTTTGATAGTAGGGAAGGTTATAAAGCGGACTGAGGCAAATATAACTGCATTTTTTTTTTTGCTGCACTCCCTCGTAACTACCTCAACACACTATGGGGACCAGTCTTCCTAATGCACTGATCCTCACAAGGACAGTGTTTGTCTGAAACTGACAGTGTTTACCCACGCTATAAGGACTGAACTGGTCCCCACAGTCTGAGCTATTCATGCCCACACACACACACACACATATTTTACAGGGACATTAAAGTTAGGAAACAACATTTAAAAAACCTTAGAAATTCACTGAAAGAAACCAAAGGTTACAGGGATGCTATAGTTAGGAAATGGAATGTAAAAAACTTTAGAAATTCACTGAAAAAAACAAAGGTTACAGGGACGTTATAGGTAAACTCATATTTCACTTGTACAAACCAGTGACATTCAGCAGCTATGAGCTAACTATAACTGACGCCCGCAGTGCAATGCTTCTGACCTCAATCAATCAATCCGAATTTATAAAGCGTGGCTAATCACCCGGTAGAGTATGCAGGCGCTTGCAGGTCCCGGAAGCTTTTTTGAACAGCCAGGTCTTGGGGGCCATTTGGAATTCTGGTAGTGAGGTGATCATCCAGAGGTGCGTGGGGAGGCTGTTCCAGGTTTTTGCTGCAATGTGAGACAAAGAATGTCCTCCACTTCTGCGATGGTACATGCTGAGAGTATGGGCAAGTGAGTGGGTGTGTGAGTGGCTGTATAGGTGAGTAAGGGCCGTGTAAGTAGCTGTATGGGTGAGTGTGTGGCTGTGTGAGTGGCTGTATGGTTACATGACTGGTTGTATGAGTAGCTGTTTGGGTAAGGGAGTGGTTGTGCCAGTGCCTACATAAGTGAGTGAGTGGGTGTGTGAGTGGCTCTATGGATGAGTGAGCAGTTGGGTGAGTACTTGTATGGGTCTGTGGAGGGGTATGTGGGTGGCTGTGTGGGTGCATGAGTGGGTGTATGAGCGGTTGTATAGGGATGTGAGTGGTGGTGTGAGTGCTTCTGTGAATGATCTCATCAGTGATGTCATTTGAGATGTCATCAGTGATGTCACTGACAATGTCTTGAGTGATGTAATATGTGATGTCATAAGTAGTGCACTGCAGGGACGTAAGTTATATTTAGCTCAGCTAATTATTACTGCAAAATTTCACTGGTTTTGTACAAGTGAAATGTGTGCCTAACTATAACATCCCTGTAACCTTTGTTTTTTTCAGTGAATTTCTAAGTTTTTTAAATACTATTTCCTAACTATAATGTCCATGTACCCTTTGCTTTTTCAGTGAATTTCTAAGGTTGTTTTAACATTGTCTCCTAACTATAACCTCCCTGTAACCTTTGGTTTTTAAGTGAATTTCTAACTTTTTTTAAACTTTATTTCCTAACTGTAACCACTAACCTTTGACAGTGAGTGTGTGAGCGAGAGTATAAGGGCCTCAGTAGGTCTGTGAGTGGATCTGAGAGTGCCTGAGTGGGTCTGTTAGTGAGTGTCTGAGTAGGTCTGTGAGTGGGTGTGTGAGTGTCTAAGTGGGTCTGTGAGTGGGTGCGTGAGTGGCTGAGTAGGTCTTTGAGTCTCTGAGTGCATCTGTGAGTGAGTGCATGAGTTTCTGAGTGGGTCTGTGAGTGACTGCATGAGTCTCTGAGTGGGTCTGTGAGTGGTTGCATGAGCCTAGTGGGTCTGTGGGTGGGTACATGAATGTCTGAGAAGGTCTGTGAGTGGGTGTGTGAATGTCTGAGTGGGTCTTTGAGCGGGTGCATGAGTTTCTAAGAAGGTCTATGAGTGGGTGCATGAGTGTGTCTGTGAGTACATGAGTCTCTGACTGGGTCTGTGAGTGGGTGCATGAGTGCCTGAGTGCATCTGTGAGTGGGTGTGGGAGTGTCTGTGTGGGTGTGTCAGTAGCTGCGTCAGTGATTTGGCAACAAAGCAACCACATCTACCCGTTTATCCAACAAGAGTACACAGTTTAACACCAAATGTCTAACCAAGAAAAGTACTTTCTTCTGGTCAGTTAGTAAGTGCAACCTTTGGTTAATGTTTAGTGTGTTTTATATACTACAGCTGTGTAATGGACCATGAGGAAATGTCTCCAGCGACCTTGTGTGTATTTGGCATTGTGATTGCTCCTTGTACATCTTTCTTCAGAATTCTGTGATAACATGAATCCTCCTATAGAGAGACCAATGAGACTACAAAGACATACATCTTCCTATGTAACATAAATGCTTCTTTGTTTGGTCCTCATATTCCTCAGCATCAAGAACGTACCACCAAAATCGGTGGGAAATGCAATGGGGGGCCCTTTGGTAAACTGTCCATCATCCTGGCAAGAGGCGGGAAGACATTTACATACTACTAAGGTGGACGGGGTGGGGCCAAGCAGCAGGTGATTTGCACATTTTTATCTAGTAGCAATTTAAAGAGAAAACCATGGACTCTGCTCCTATCAAGAGAGTACAAGAAAAAAAGCCACTTGTCACAGTCACATACAGAAGGCGCTCCAATAGATCAAAGATGCATTCACCTTCACAAAGGATTTCAGATCGTTTTTCAATATAGAATCGTCAAGGAAACACACTTGTTTTGCCTTCACCAAGCCCAGGAGTTAGGGTCATTTGTCCTTTCCAGAAGAAGAGCTTCAACTGGGGCACCTGCTATGTTTATATTCGTAAGTGCTTCCAATTAAGGTTTAACCCCCTGGGTGCCGGGTACGAGCTGGTCTCGGCCACGGTTCCTGTGTGCCGAGGACGAGACCAGCTCGTCCTGCACCCGGCCCACGGGGGAAGCACTAGCACTCCTTTCGTCGGCCTCCCACCCACACATCCTCATCAGGCATGGAAGGGGATTCGCTTCCCCTTCCAGCCCTGACCCCTCACCCCCTCCTAGTGATGTCTGATGACTTCAGCGCGCAATTGGGCGCTGACCTCATCAGAGGTTGCCTCCCATCGTGCTGGAAGCTCAGCTTCCAGCGCGATCAGAAGAGAAATGCTCTGCATTTCTCTTCCGACCGGGAGGTGGGGGCAGGCAGAGGCATGAAAAGAAAGGAAAGACCTTTCCTTTCCTTTCATGCCTCTGTAAGCATTTCTCCAGCCCGATCGTGTAGTGATCGGGCTGCAAAAATGCCCACTAGGCAGCAAGTATTTTTTTAATGTTTATTTCATTTTATGCATAAGGGGAGCGGCCCCTTTGGCAAGGGCTGCTCCCCAAGGGGCAATCAATTATTGGACCTTTTCTGCCCCCCCGGGGGCAGATCGGCATATTTTAATTAGGCCGATCTGCCCCAAGCTCGGGCAGAACCCACTAGACACCAGGGATCTTCTTTTTTTTTTTTTCTTTACATGTGGGGAGCGACCCCTTAGGCAAGGGTCGTTCCCCTGGGGGCAAATCGTATTTTGGCCATTTCTGCCACCTTTGGGGCAGGTCGACCTATTTTTTTAGGCCAATTTAATCCCGGGGGGGCAGAAACCACTAGACACAAGGGATTTTTTTTTTAGGCAGTTTCACGCAAGGGGAGCGACCCCTTAGGCAAAGGTCGCTCCTCTGGGGGAACATTTTATTTCAGACCATTTCTGACCACCTTGGGGGCAGATAGGCCTGTTTTTCTTAGGCCAATCTGCCACCAACGGGGCAGAAACGACTGGACACCAGGGATTTTTTTTTACGTCAGTTTCACGCAAGGGTAGCGACCCTTTTAGCCAAGAGTTGCACCCCTAGGGGGCACATTTATTTTTGGCCATTTCTGCCCCCCTTGGGGGCAGATCAGCCTATTTTCATTAGGCTGATCTGCCCCCAAGGGGGGCAGACACCACTACGCACCAGGGATTAGTGTGTGTGTGTACGTGTGTTTTGTTTGGGGGGCAGCCTCTTGGGCAGGGGTCGCTCTCCATGGGGCACATTACTGTTGGCCATTTCTGCCCCACCTTAGGGGCAGATCGGCCTGTTTTTATGAAGCCCATCTGCCCCCAAGAGGGGCAGAAAGCCCACCAGAGACCAGGGAAGATTTGTTTAAAAAAAAAAAAGGTGGGTGTATAGCCATACCTCCACCCCAAATAAATGGGGACAACGTTGTTCTGCCTGCTGGTGGGCAGATGGGGCAATTACCCCCGATCTACTCCCCCGGGGCAGAAAGCCTACAAGATGCCAGAGAATTAACAAAACAAAATAAATAGTGGGGTGGTGGCTACCAACCAGTATGGGCATGGTTATGCCCCCACCCCAATTGAAGAGGGTAACAGTCTTTCAGCTCTCCCCCGCACACTAAAACATCTTATCCCATGGCAAGCAAGAGGACGTTTGATTATTTTGGGTTTTGGATTTAAATTTGATCCATGAGAGCTTGTCTAACTCTCAAAATCGTCCCACTTGGAATGCTGAGGGCTGCACTTTTTGGACTTTGGGATGCTGCCATGTAAAAAAATCTACAAGACCTAGGCACATCTGAAAACTAAACATCTGGGTGAGTCCAGGCTGGTGTGCTTCACATGCACCCCGCACCATTTTCCTCCACCTTGCTTGAAATCACACATTTTTGTGATGGAACCTTCCGGAAGCTGGAGGAATCCACATAATTCCTACCACCCAGCATTGTCGCATCTATACCGATAAAAATTCTGCCCCACTTGTCAGCCTAAAAATTTTTTTTTCAAACTGCCCTTTTAGTCCCGCTTTGGTTCCCCCTCATTTTTGACATGTTTTTGGCTCTTCCCTGTCACAGGCACCTGGCCCACCTACACAAGTGAGATAGCATTTTCACTGGGAGACTGAGGAGAACGTTGGATAGTAGGAAATTTGTGCAGGTGCGGTGATCCCACACAGAAATGTGGGGAAAATGTGAATTTTTTAGCTGAATTTAAAGTTTGCTGAGGATTCTGAGTAAGAAAACACTGAGGGATCCACACAAGCCACATCTCCCAGGACTCCCTCGAGTGTCTAGTTTTCAGAAGTGTTTGGGTTTGGTAGGTTTCCCTAAATGGCTGCTGAGCCCAGGACCAAAAATACATGGCCTCCCCCCTGCAAAAACAGGTAGTTTTGTCTTGGGCAGTAGGCCTACCCATACAAGTGAGGTAACATTTTGATCAGGAGAACTGGGGGATCGCTGGGTAGAAGGAAGTTTGTGTCTCCCCTTGGATTCCAGAACTTTGCAGCAGGAGGAAAAGTCTTTTTTTTTGCCTACTTTTGAGGTTTGCAAAGTATTCTGGGAAACAGAACCTGGTGAGATTGCCACAAGTTACCCCCTCCTGGTTTCCCCTAGGTGTCTAGTTTTCAGAAATGTCCAGGTTTGCTAGGTTTTCCTAGATGCCAGATGAGCTAGAGGCCAAAATCCACAGCTAGGCACTTTGCAAAAAACAGGTCTGTTTTCTTTGGAAAAATGTGATGTGTCCACATTGTGTTTTGAGACATTTCCTGTCACGGGCACTAGGCCTAGCCACACAAGTGGGGTACTATTTTTATCAGGAGACTTGGGGTAGTGCTGGGTGGAAGGAAATGTGTGGCTCCTCTTAGATTCCAGAACTTTCTATCACCGAAATATGAGGAAAAAGTGATTTTTTTGCCACATTTTGAGGTTTGCAAAGGATTCTGGGTAACAGAACCTGGTGAGAGTGCCACATGTCACCCCATCCTGGGTTTCCCTAGGTGTCTGGTTTTCACAAATGCACAGGTTTGGTTGGTTTTCTGAGGTGCCGGCTGAGCTGCAGACCAAAATCCACAGCTAGGCGCTTTCCAAAAAACACATCAGTTGTCAATGTAAAAATGTGATGTGTTCCACGTTATGTTTTGGGGCGTTTCCTGTCGCGGGAATTAGGCCTACCCACACAAGTCAGGTACCATTTTTATCGGGAGACTTGGGGGAATGCTGGGTGGAAGGAAATTTGTGTCTCCTCTCAGATTCCAAAACTTTCTATCACTGAAATGTGAAGAAAAAGTGTTTTTTTGCCAAATTTTGAGGTTTGCAAAGGATTCTGGGTAACAGAACCAGGTGAGAGCCCTACAAGTCACCCCATCCTGGATTCCCCTAGGTGTCTAGTTTTCAAAAATGCAGACGTTTGGTAGGTTTCCAAAGGTGCCGACTGAGCTAGAGGCCAAAATCCACAGCTAGGCACTTTCCAAAAAACACGTCAGATTTCAATGTAAAAATGTGTCCATGTTGCATTTCCTGTTGCAGGCATTAGGCCTATCCACGCAAGTGAGGAACCATTTTTATCGGGAGACTTGGGGGAACACAGAATAGAAGAACAAGTGTAATTGTCTCTTATCTTTCTCTACATTATTTCCTTCCAAATGTAAGACACTGTGTAAAAAAAAACATCTATTTGGAAAATGCCCTGTAATTCACATGCTAGTGTAGGGACCCCAAAATTCAGAGATGTGCAAACCACTGCTTCTCAACGTCTTATCTTGTGCCCATTTTGGAAATGCAAAGGATTCCTTGATACCTATTTTTCACTCTTTACATTTCATCAAATGAATTGCTGTATACCCGGTATACTCATTGCAAGGTGCAGCCCATTTATTGGCTCTGGGTACCTAGGGTTCTTGATGAACATACAAGCCCTATATATCCCTGCAACCAGACGAGTCCAGCATACATAACGGTATATTGCTTTTGGAAATCTGACCTCACAGGAAAAAGTGACAGAGTAAAATGTGGAGAACAATGGCTGTTTTCTTACCTCAATTTCAATATGTTTTTATTTCAGCTGTTGTTTTCTGTAGGAAAACCTTGTAGGATCTACACAAATGATCCCTTGCTGAATTCAGGATTTTGTCTACTTTTCAGAAATGTTTAGCTGTCTGGGATCCAGCATTGGTTTCACACTCATTTCTGTCACTAACTGGAAGGAGACTAAAGGCACAAAAATTAGTAAAAATGGGGGATGTCCAGGTAAAATGCTAAAATTGTGTTGAAAAATGTGGTTTTCTGATTCAAGTCTGCCTGTTCCTGGGAGCTGGGAAGGGAAGATGGTGATTTTAGCATCGCAAACCCTTTGTTGATGCCTTTTTCAGGGGGGAAACACAAGCCTTCTTCTGTAGCCCTTTTTCCCATTTTTTTTTTTTAAAAGAATGTTTTACTGTATTTTGGCTAAAATCTTGGTTTCCCAGGGGAACCCACAAACTCTGGGAATCTTTAGAATTCCTAGGATTTGGGAAAAAAAGGACACAAATTTGGCGTGGGTAGAGGGCCTAATTGTGAACTGCCCCAAATAGCCAAAAAAAGGCCTGGCACCTGAGGGGGAAAAGGCCTTGACAGCGAAGGGGTTAATTTCTGTGAAATGAGCATCATGGCTAGAACGGAAATTCACCTGCTCATTTATCCAAGAGACCACAGTTGGTCACAAAATCTACCCCACTGCAGTACTTTCTACTGGTTAGTTAGTAAGTGCACCTTATTGGATAAATGTCCAGTGTGTATTCTACACTACAGCTGCCTAATGGACCACGAGGAAAGGTCTCCAGCAACCTTGTTTGCATTTAGCAATGTGATTGTTCCTCATGCGTTTTTCTCCAGAATTCTGTGATAACATGAATCCTCCTATAAACAGGCCAACGAGACTACAAAAGACTACAAAGACGTTAATCTCCACCAAACTAGGCTTCTTCCTTTTACCTATGTGACGTGAGTGCTTCTTTGTTTTGTAGGGATGTCCCTATATTCCTCAGCATCAAGAACACACCACAAAAATCTGTGGTAAACGCACTGGGGGGCCCTTTGGTAAGCTGTCCAGCATCCTGGCAAAAGGTGGGAAACCCTTTGGATACTACTAAATGGATGACGCAGGGCCAATTCAATGGGCGAGGTGGCTGTGTGGCCCCCCTCCCCTGGCAGATTTCAGCCCAGGGGCCCCATCCTCCGGGGCTCACCACAATTCAATAGGGAAGGGGGCTGCGCAGCCCCCTTCCCCTGGCTGATTTCAATCCCAGGGAACCCATATCCCGTTTTTTTTTTAGGGGCGGGGGCAAGGGGTTCAGTTGTTTATTTTTTAGGGCTTAGGGTGGGTGGTTAGGGTTTATTGGTAGTTTATTTTTTAGGGGCAGAGTGGTGGTGGTGGTTGCGTGGTTGTGTCATACACCCCGAGCGCCATTATTGGCTCCACAAAGGGGGCCACATGGCTCCCCCTCCAGCATTTCTATTTAGCCCTGGGGAGATGGTGGTCCCTGGGGCCAAGGGTCCGCGACAGACTTCCTATCTTATTTTATTTCAGCCCCGGAGAGGTGGTGATCCCTGGTGCTGGGGGGGGTGCACATGGGCCCCCTCTCATTAATTGCATATGTAGCCCTGGGGAGGTGGCTGTCCTCCTGGCTACAGGTGGGCCATACAGGCCTCTCCCATTAAAAATAAATGTTTTGCCCCAGGGAGGTGGTGGTCCGGGTGGGGGCACACGGCCACCCCCACATACTTATTTTACAGTGTCCTATGGAGGTGGCGGTTCCCCGGGCTTTGAAAAGCCCCAGGAGGGGGACCCTGTGTGCCCCCTCCTTTTTTCACCCCAGTCCCACAGGGACCTGACCACCCCCCCCGGGGGGAAAATAAAATCAATCTCTTTTTTTTTTTAATCACAGTGAAATTTGTGGATCCACCGCGATTTTCGCTGTGATTTAAAAAAAAATACTTTTAAGATTTTTTTTTTTTTTTTATACAGCCAAGCCTCAAAATGGCTCCGAACACTTCCTGGTTGAAGTGTTGGCAGCCAATCAGATCTCTACATGAGATCAGGAGTATCCGCATCCTTCGCGCCCCCAGATATACAGATTTAGTTTTCTTTTTCCTATTTCATAAGCTATTGAACGGATTTTTGACCAACCTTCCTTTTTCTCAGCTCCCACGTGACAGATCACCCTGAAATTTCATGTACAAAACAAGATTCTCCGGTACACCGATATATGCTGCTGGAGGTTGCTGGAGGAAAAGCATTTTTTGTTTTGCTAATAACTTTGGTGCCATTTGACAAATGTTCACAAAATTTTCAAACTAGTTTGCCACTCACTTCAGCTGCTTTTTGGAAATTTCCAGGGTGATTTGTCAAGCAGAGAACGAGAAAAAGGCGGGGTCTCAAGATGCGATTTCCCCATGCATTTTCCCATGGGATTTTAGACATGATTACCGTCTGAACCGCTGTTTGGAATTACACCAAATTTGCCAGAAAGCTAGTTCTTGGTCCAGAAAGATCTATTTTTCTAACTTGGTGTAAATCTGTTCAGTAGTTTTGGAATTATTAAAGATACAAGATTTATGTATACCTAAAGATTGTGATCCTCAATGGATCCACCGCGGTGAATCCATGTGCCACTAGCAATGCAGTGATTTGCTGGCCGCAAGCTGACAGGAAAGTTGTGTCTGACATTTTCTGATTCGGAACACAGTTCCGTGGGAGGACGGGGGTAAAAAATAAAATACAATATAAAGGGTCAGGATAGAGGTATCCTTACCGCATGGGACTGATGAAGAGGTCTCTGAGAGACCCCTCAATGGCAATAGATTGCCCAAAAATATTTGGGGGGGGGGCACGCGAGGATCTGCAGATTCTCTGCATTGGTCAGGGCAGCACCCCGTGTGAATCTACAGTGGATCTGTGGAACGAGAGTCAGATAAATAAAAAAATACAGCCACTCAGACCCCCTCACACACCCATCTACGGATGCACAAATCATCTCATAGACCCACAAAACCACTACCACACCCATTCACAGACCCAAACAGCAACTCACACACACTCACAAACCCATGCAGCTACTCACATACCCACTCCCACATCCACTTACACGCAACCACTCACACAACCATACAGACACTCATACACCCACTCATAGATCCACAAAACCAATCATACACCCACTCACAGACCCACTCTCACATGCACTCATACACCTGCTCATACACTCCCACACCCACTTATACAACCACACACACCTAGTCGCACACCCATACAGCCAGTCACAGACCCACAGTGTGGGGTTGGCTGCATGTGAGAGGGCTGGCTGCATGCCAGGCCTTGCGGCCAACCCCCCCCACTGGCACACAGCTGAAGGCCGTGCACAGGGTGGCGTTGGCTGCATGCAGGAGGTCGCTTGCAGGGCCTGGCCCAGGCCAGGCCCTGATACCACTCCCCCAACATGTACAGCCAAATGCAGTGTGTAGCATGGGATTGTCTGCATGTGGGAGGTTGGCTGCAAGACCTGGCTGCAAGACAAGCCCTTTGGCCAACCCCTTACCTCACATGGCTAAAGACCATTAGTGGCAGGGTTGGATTAATGTATAGTAATTAAATATTACTTTATGTTAAAAAAAAACTAGAAATTCATTTAAAAAATCCAGAGGTTACAGGTACATAATAGTTAGGACATAAAATTTAAGAAATCTTAGCATTTCACACAAAAAAAGTTATAGGGACTTTATAGTTAGGTTTAGATTTTACACACACAAAATCATAGAAATTCAGCAGTTATAGTTAGACTTATCTCAAGACTCTATAACTCGTGCTTTAAGGTAACTATAACTTGCCCCCTCACCATGCACTGCTAATTACCCCACATATTACATCAGTCATTACATTTTCTATGACATCATTGGTAATATCACTGCAACATTTCCAATAAACTTATTGATGAGAAAACGTGTGGCAAAGGTGCAAGTTATAGTTATCTTAGGGCACAAGCTATAGTTTCTTGAGATAAGTATAACTATAACTGCTGAATTTCTATGGTTTTGAATGTGTAAAATCTGAACCTAACTGTAACGTCTCTGTAACTTTTATTTTTTTAGTGATTTTTTTAAGGTATTTTTAATTCTACTTCCTAAGCAGAATGTCCCTGTAACCTTTGTTTTTTTCAGTGAATGTAGAGACATATATATATTTTTATATATATATATATATATATATATATATATATATATATATATATATATATATATATGCAGAGAGAGAGAGAGAGAGAGATACATACATACATATATCATTACATTACACTACACAGTGGTGGCTGCCACTGAGTAAGTTTAGTTAGGATTGGGTTGTTTTGCTAATACCTTTAGCTTTGTTTGAGGAATCTTCACAAAACTTTCCAAAAAACAGGTTCTACCATCTCAGCTCCTTCCTGGAAAGTTCCAGGTGATCTATCAAAGGAGGCCGGGAAAAATTAGGGGGGTTCCAGGATTCCAAAATGTGATTTCCCCTTGCAATTTTCCATAGGAATTTTGAACAGCGCTACAGAAAATGAAACTAAACAGACTTACACCAAATCTGGCAGAAAAATAGATCTTTACCCAGAAGGTGTGTTTTTTGTGATTTGGTGATTTTGAGAAGTTGAAGTTAAAAATGTATAGACATTTCAGGCTGCAGAAGTACCACAGGACCAGCAGATGAAAAGATAAGATCTGATTGACTGCCATCAACATCTACAAAGATGTTTGGCAGCCATTTTGGGATTTAGTACCCATGAGGGGATAAGATCAGGATGCCCGGCCCCCGAGGCCTTGCAGTAGGGCTTCAGGGGGACCCCCCCCCCCTTGAAGCCAAAAAAAATAAAAAAACAGAAAAAGAAATTGTGTTACCACAGTAGTGCTGTCGCGTAGGCTCTCATTATCCTAATGAGACTACTGGATTTTTTGGGCAGCAAGATCGTTCACAGTGTGGGGGACTAAGTCTAACCCACGGTGAAGGACCCTTGTCACCCCAAATCCAGGTTATGCTCCGGCTAACTAGCAGTGCCTCATCTCTCCCGAAGGGAAGAAATAATTGGGCAGCCGAGCGCATGACATCTTAGTACTTCCCAGGGAAGTCGTGGTCACTCAGGTCACAACAAGTTCTCTCATAGAAAGTGCGGTCTCATATATAAATGACAAAGGCAGTTTGAGTTTTAAAGATTAGTTTAACAAAACAACTGCATTTTAGATAACAAGGCGTGAGCCACAATAACCAGAACCATACAACACAGTAAGATGGAAATAGTAACGAGGAAAGTGAAACATAAAAATAAGGCTATCATATTGTAACTAAATTATGCTCTCTCTAAGTTATATTTCGAGCACAGCATGTGAAGCTCTAAACCTGCCTTTCTAGTTTCCCTGGGAGGACATCAACCTTCATACCTGAGCAAAGGCCTGTGATCTGGATCAGCATCTGCAACAAGGCAGTCAGCATCTAGTTGTGGGTTCCTGGTCGGAATCTCCCTCTTACGTGTACCGGGACTAGAAAGTGTTTTTATACTATTGATGTGAACTAACCCCCCGATGTTCCTGCGTAAGAATGAGTACTGTCTACGAACCATAAAGACTAAACTTCTACCACGTCTATTGGCAATGTACCAGACTGTATCCTTGACTGAAGCACAGAGTGAGCAAGAATGTATTGTTTGCTAACACAGCGCTGAAGTAAGCTAAACAGTGTGATAGAAGGAAATAAAACAAGACCGTGAAACTGGTTATTGTAAAATAATAGTGCGAGGCTAAATAAAATGTATCTAGGGCAAAGTGCACAGAGGCCTAATACGTTAAGCTAACGCACATAAAGCTACAATAAAAATGGCCACACTACAGTGCTGTGGTAAAAAAAAAAAAAAACAGGATGGGCCGGCCCTTTTCAATTAATAAGCCCCAGTGGAAAACAACACACTGAAAAAAACAAAGGTTAATGTGATGCTATAGTTAGGTGAAAATGCCAGTTAAATCTTAATATTTTAAATTCTGAAAACCACTGAAATTCAACAGTTATAGTGAACGGAAGTAACTTTAACTCGCGCACTTGCCATACACTGGTTTTGACCTCACGTATAATATCAGTCATGACATGTTCTATAACATCATTGATAACATCACTGATGACATCTGAAATTACATCATTGATGAACACACTGAGTGGCAAGGGTGGAAGTTATTTAATTATGTAAAAAGAAAAGGCAAATTATGAGCAGAATGTGTCACGTTTTGTGATAGCATTACTTCGTTTTTTTTAAATGTTTACACAGGCCAACACTTTTTGTGCAAAGGTTTCACCTCATTAGTATAACTTGAACACCCAAATACGGAAATAAACAACATCAAGGCCAACCAGTCAACCTTTGCGAATGGCTTTCCTTTGCGCAACATCACGAGTTGTCACATGTTTAGTTACTTTTGAACTGTTTAAGCTGCAAACAATTTTTTGCTGAGACTTGTAGCTTATGGCAGAGATCACTGATTTTGTGGCAAATGCGACAAATGCATAATTATGTTGGAAACACCACGACCACAAAATCACATATATTTATATGTAACCACAATAAAACAGCAGACAGCAAGGCCAAAAATCCAGATTCCCAAAGGATACGAGTCACAAAGGAAATACACATGAAGGAAGTGAATCAGCTGGACTCTCCCTAGTGCCACAAGATTGATTGCTCAGTGACTGCACAGCTGACACTGCTTGATTTTCAAAAAACATCATGAGTCAAGATTCCATTTAGAATGTGGAATCAGTGCAGTCCTAATGTCTCTTGAGGTGCGGTAATCTTGTGGTACTGGCAGTGAGGTTAAGTCCACTCCCAAGAAGCCAGTCACCCAAACCTGGCATATGGTGTGTGCGTCCCACCTCAAACACACACACACTCCAAACACACACACACACACACACAAACATCTGTTCCTTGACACTGCTGCCTTTCTAAACAACCCCTATATCTGCTTTCCTGTTTCTAACTACTTAATACATAGACCTGCTTTCCTCTAAATCTGCCGGTCCCCAAACCAGCCCATTCCTAGCAACTTTCCAATTCTCCAACTCCCTTTGAAGAACTCATGTTTACTGTCCTGAACTCTATCACAGAAACGGGCCTTTATCACTGCCTCCATCCATTTCACATGCAGATCTCCATATCAGGCATTGTGACACCCTTATTATCCAAAATATGCAGCATACATAGACTTTCACAAACTCTTCACTCCAAACCCTGATATTCTGGCATTCTGCTGACTCCAGAAACTGGCATCACGTAACCAATCGAAATATATACCCCTTATCTGGCATACAGCCACTCTGTTCCTTAAAACTAAACCCTATAGCTATTGTTCAGCCTCCTGCCAACCCTCAAATTAGTCCTCCATTCCTAGAATCTTGCTAACCCTTACCCTCCAAAACAGACCGGGCATGCGGGTAGCCTTGCACCACCATAACAGATCTGCCAATGCTGCCATTTGACACTTTCCCAACAAACAAAACAGACAACCTTATTTAGTGTACTGGCATCCCTCTGACCCACTTCCCTTCCGCAAGCACAAACTCCATAGTAAGCATCGTTTGACCTCCACTGGTGCTTTGGGCACCTGAGATATCACAATAGTTTGCCTTTCAATGAGAGTAATACAAACTAATGTCATGAGTAACTACTGCATTTGACCTAGGTGGAGGAGTGGGTATAAAGCCCTACTGTCTAGTCTTTTTGTTTTGTTGCGTAGAACCCGAAAGACCGCTAATTTGAGTTTGTGAATTCAAACGTGTGCACTTGGCTTTCAATATAGTTGAAAGAGCTCAATGAACTGGTTTTAGTTTGAGATCAGAAGGGGAAAATTACAGCAGAATGGTTTGATTCCTACCTGGAAATCGAGACCCGATTATGGTAGCTGTTGGTATGCAAATGTACGAACCCCTTAGTGGAGCTCAGTAATGAAGGCCATATGCACAACGATCAACTGCCGCCCCACTGTGGAATTGCAGGTACAGGAAGACGAGGAGCATTTGGCGGGAAATAAAAGAAACGGCAGCACTCGGTAGCTTTGCATCTTTCAGTAAATTTCTAGATTAGTCTCCTGACGTTGGCAATAGAGTCAGCATATGTTTCACATTGTTTGAATGTAGCCTTGCGCGGCGGTAAATCCTTCCCTATAGGCAGGTTTATTTTAAAGGCAGATTTCTAACTAATTGTATAGATGAAGAGTAAGACTGACCTACATTTTCTCCTGGCTGGGTCTCTGTTTCCTGGTTGAGGGATTCTTGCAGAACAAAACATACTTGCGACCACTGGGAGTGCTCCTGGTGGGGCCAATATGCGGTATTCGGACGTACGTTTATTCCGTTTATCGAATAGAAAGGGAATGATAGATAATTGGCGCCCATGTTGTAGCTCAGTGGAAATGCTAAACATTTCCATTCCAGCTGAGTAACAACACTAACAATGAGCTTTACTTAAATAACCTAAAAAATAGAATGAGGTGGACATATAGAGTTAGTTATGCAGACGCACTCTTCGTTGGATCAACGAGTTTCCAAGGAGACGGAATTTATGCCAACGCTAGGGTCTTGCTATATATAACTGTCATGAACCACTAACAGGGGCAGATATTGTTAGACTAGAAAACAGAGGACATAGCAACAACCCCAAGATAACACACAGTTTCACTGTATGGGCTGGGACAAAAGTACACAAACCTAGTGGTTAAAATGGTAGGCAAATCACATTAGCCCAGCTGGAGCTGATTGGCTGACTAGTATCCTTTCACTGCTCGCTATCACGGAACACGTTCATTTGGCGTCATGAAGCATTTTTTCTTTTCTTTTTTGCAGATGTTGCATAGCATTGGCAAAATACATTTTGCTTTTTACCAATGCTGTACAACATGTCCAGATTGCACTGGCGAAGCCAATAGGTCCAAAGCCGAGACCCATTAGCTTTGCTAATGCTTGTTTCTTGATGGGACTCAGAGGTTAAACACTTCAGTGAGTGGGAGGAAAGACAGGC
Organism: Pleurodeles waltl; assembly: GCF_031143425.1. Lineage (NCBI taxonomy): Eukaryota > Metazoa > Chordata > Amphibia > Caudata > Salamandridae > Pleurodeles > Pleurodeles waltl. Next base: position 460,842,231 of record NC_090442.1, read on the forward strand.
CTTTCAAATGCTAATGCAGCAGCTCACTGCTAACTGGCTAATATTATCATTCAATGGAAAAACAAAGCAACATGGTGAAAAGGACTTAATTAGCAGGCACAGTGGCAGTTTAAGGGACCTCTCTTCCACAGTTCATCCTCAGGCTAAAGGTTGTGCGATTTAGGATTAGCACCTGCACCCCCACTGTGACGTGTCCTGTCTCGAACAGGTGCAGCACGTTATACAGGTGCTGACCCACGAGAGTTGCCTGGTTTGACCACTCCAAAGTGGCAGTGAGACCCAGGGTAGAAGGCCCACTTCTTTAGGCTACCCAGTGCTGGGGCGAAACTACAGATCCAGGGGAGGGAATGATTCAGGGGAGGTGAATTCATTCCCCTGGGCATTGCAGCGCTGGTTACGGCTGCGAGGCCCCAAGGAGAGGGTCTCTCTTCCCTGGGTATCGTACCACTTGCCTCTGTTTAAAAAAAAAAAAGGTTGCACACTGGTGCGGGGCCCTTGATATTGAGGAGCTGTGGGGCCCTGGGCAGCTGTCCACATTGCCCATTGCCCATACCTAGCACAGGCCCCGCTCAGTTTCCTCAGCACTCTCCTTTTTGCTCTACTATTTTATACAACATTAGTTGCAGTTTTGTCCACAGTAGTTGCGTGCTTTTACAGTAATATCTGATGAGCTATTTTCCTTTTTTAATTGTAACTGTATTTATATAGCACTTACTACCCCTGATGAGGTGTCAAAGCGCTTTTCAGTGAGCAGCACGGGGACATGTGTTCTTAGGTGGCCTTGGATGTTGCGGGCTCATGTGAGGGTCTCTGATTCTCTTATTGTGAGGTGGAGCCTGCTCTGATTGGCTCTTCCACTGGCCTCCGTCTTCCCCTTGGGCTTTGGCTCTTGCCACTGCCGGTTCTATTTTGCCATGGCATCATCTTTGCCTTCGGGGTTGGGTGATTGTTTCCTCTTGCTTACTCTTTGGGGGTACTGGGCTCTTTGGGATTTGCCTGGGCCCTGCTGTCCCCCTCTGGAGGAGGTGGCGGTTGCCCGCCGGTGTCCATGCAACTGCCCTATCGTCCTCAGCGAGCCCCGGGCAGGGGCTTCCCCATGACATGCTTACCTCTCCACCCCCGGGGTGTGAAGGTCGGTGCAACAGGGGCTCACATCTCCAACCCCGCATCTGGCTGGTATGCATGGGGGTCCTTGGAATGTTTCTTCTGCTGTCAGCGATGTGTTTTCCCCTTCCGTCAATGACTTGGATCTTGGAATGGTGGTAGGTGGTGTGTGTTTCAGTTTGGGAACTGTCCGCTTGATTCCCCATCCTCTCGCTCTGGGTTTCCACTTCTGAGTCCTCGGTTGGAGGGTGCCTCCCGTCTCTTTGCTGCGGGAGGTCACCTCTTTCCTGCCTTGTCACCCCTTCCCCCCCTTTTTTTTGTTCTGTAGGGTAATGCCTGGGGCCGTTTTTCCCTGTTTTGGTGACTTCAGTCTCTGGCATTTGGGTTCTTCTGGTAGTGTCCTTTCGGTGTTTTCTGGACGTTTCTCTGGAGTTCTGGGTCCTTCTTCTGACTGTGTGTTCATTGGCCCTGACTAGTCCTGGAACAGGGCATGCTCGCTGTTCTACCTCTATTGGGGGGGTTGCAGTTGCTTTCCAGTGTCTTCGTGATCGGGTGTGTTGTGTGGGATTTTCTGGATACTCCTCGGTTTATGTTGGTATACTCAACTGTACTCTTCTGGTTTCCTGCTTTGCTTTGGTGATTTGCTGGTCGCTCCGGGGGCTTTCCTGTTGAGTTTTGATCTTCAGGATGCCTGTCTCCACGTTTGTGTGGCACCTGTTTCCAGGTCCTTCGGTGGTTTGACTTGGGTTGCCACCACTGGTAGTTTGGGTACTTCCGTTGGCCTACGGTCCTCCCTCTGGCCTTTCTCCGCGGTCCTGGCCCCAGCATTGGGTCTTTTTCATTCCTGTGGTTCCTGGTCCGTCCGTATCTCTGGCAGTCACTGCCTCCACTGTGTTTCTCTTGCAAGGCTTTGGTTTTCTGTTTTCTTCAATGCCTATGGCCATTCCACCCTTACTGCGCCTGATATCATCCGGTCTCTGTAGCTATGCAGGGTCGGGCCTAGTTGGTCCTGGTATGGGAGACTGCCTTGGTAAACCGGGTGATGTGGACATAAGGGGTTGCTGTCTCATCCTGCCTCCCGATGTGCCTGCTGCGTCTGTCTCTTCAGCATCTGATGGCGGTCCTGTTCGCCTCCACGAGGCTGTGGCTGTACCTTTGCGATCTACGCGTAAGGTGGGGTTCTTTTGTGTGGGTAATACCCTTACTTTTTCTTACCTGTTTGTTGCCTTTCCCTGTGGTTGGAGTCTGTGGTGCTCCTTTGTTGCCTCTATGTGCCTTAGGTGTGCTTTAGCCCAGGGTCCGTTTGTGCATCATTTCCTGCTTTCCTGAACCCCGGCATGTGGCGCCTCTGTGGCCCTTTTGCCTGTTTCTGCTCCCTTGGCCCGGTTTTTAGCTGATGGTTGCTTCTTCTTTCCTGGCCGCGGCTTTCCTCTTCATGTCTGGGGCAGAGTTCCTTCTCCTTGGGTTGTGGGCTGTTCCCCTTTGGGGGTAGGCAGGCTCAGTGGTCTAGCGGTTCTTCTGTGTTGGGTCTTCCCATCCTCCCTGGAGTTTGTTTTGGCTCCTTTGGTTTTCGCTCAGCAGACGTCACTGGGGCTTTCCCTTCTCTCTGCTTGCCACACTTCCCCTCTTCCTCACTTGGGGTGATCTCGGGACTGTTTCCCTGTCAGGACCTTGGCCTCCAGCTCTTTTTTACTATTTTTCCTCTAATTCCCTGCTCCTACAGTTCCTGGCTCATCTGTTGCGGGCAATGGTGGATGTGGTTCTGGTCCTTCTTTTCTTTGGACACAGGCCTTTGTTTCCCCTTCTCCATCTCCTGGCTGTGGAGCTGGAGTGTTTTTTTTTCTCTGGCCTGTCCGGTCTGTCCGTCCCTCTGCCTCCTCTGCGGTATTTGTCCTGGTTGTGTCTCTCTGTTTGGGGGCTGCAAGGTTGGGTCTTGTACCGATGGTTCTTTTCTACCGATGTCCCATCCCTCCAGTCTTCTAGTAGGGTCTCCACTGACTGGACACTGACGTGTCATTGGGGCTCCTTTGTTTCTTGGTGCTGGGCACAATCTTTGTTTCCATTCTGTCCCTTCCCCTGCCATTTGTCATTTTTTTCTGGAGGGGTTTGATTTGTTCTTTTCCGCTGCTACTCTGGTGCTTCTGTGATGCTCTTTGGGGCTTTTCGGGCTCCCTGAGTTGTTCTCCTCTGCTGCGTGTCTGATCACTCAGTTGCTCAGAGGTTTCCTCCTTCTTCGTCCTCCATTTGTGTCCTCCCTTGCGCTTTCCCATTTGGAGTCCCCCCTATCTTCACTTTCGTTGGCCCTTTCTGGTTGCTTGTGGCTCAGGGTTCTGTGTTGTCCTTTGGTTTGGGACTCCTGGTGGCTGCTGCTTCCTCCTCCTGACGGGGCTCTTTTCGGTTGAGTCTGTTCCTAAGGTGACAGTTCTTTCTGTTTGACCTTTGGCTTTTGCTGTTGGTTCTATACTACCTTCCATTCCTTGTGGTTCCTTGGAGGGCTGCTGAAAGTGGTCTTGCTCAGGCATTCCTCCATGATGTTAGGAATGGGGCGAGGAAGGATAATGATGAGGTAATGCTCGGATTACTTACCGGTAATCTTCATTACTCCAATTCTTCCTTCCTTGTCCCATTCCGTACATCCCTCTCTCCCTCCCTGTTCTTTCACAGCCAGTGATGGGGTGCTTGGTGATACACAGGAAGTTCATAGAGATGGGGCGGGCTATATGCTCCTTGTCCTTCTTCTCTTTCATGGAAAGGGAAGAAGTAGCTTTCTAAAGGTGACATGGGGAGTGAATGGGCACAGCCACTCCATGACGTTAGGAATGGGACGAGGAATGAAGAATTGGAGTAATGAAGATTACCGGTATGTAATCCGAGCACTCTCACCTGCAAGCATCCACACAGAGTACATTTAAAGGTTTTTGCTTACCTCAGCTACTATGGAGGGTCATATTCCAGCTAACTGTACTCTATTTTTATTACACTAGTAGTGAATAATGTATTATTATTCACTGTTAATGTAATTAAATAAAATGATTGAAAACAAGGAAGTGGACCCCAAACAATGTCCATAACGACGAGCTGTCCCTATGTTTCTAGCATTGAGTTTGCCACCTCTGAGGCGAGGGGTCGCAAGGGACCAAGCTGGGGATCGCAGCTGCGATCACTGGCGTCCCCTAAATGACAGCCATGATTTCCAGTCGTTTCCAAATACAGCGCATTCCTGAACGGATTATGCCTCCGTTAAACAGATCTGGTTCAATTGACAGCCCTCTGCTCCTCCCTGGGCCTGAAGTCAGTGGATGTATTGCGACCCCTCTGGACCCCAGTTCATGACAGATGCTGACACTGCTCCATCACAGTATCGGGGGGGGGGGGGGGGGGGGGGGGGGCTGCTAATCACGAAGGGCGCGAGCCTTAGATCAGACATGAAGACACGCTCTTCGCACTTCCCTGTCCCATTACAATTTGTGCGATACTCGAGGCTGAGACGCACATCTCCTTTCAGGCCGTTTTAGGCCGTGCACTGGTAAAACAAGTAGCGTCCCGCAGAGTATTTTAGTGGGCGCAATCTTGCCTTTCTTTTAAATTTATATATTGTTTTAAATGGAAACCACATGGGTTGGGATGTGTACCGAACAACTCCTTATCTTCGAGGGAGGCTGTTCAAAACGAAGGCACTTCTGATGCGTTTGAGCTTGTAATTGGACAACCTGTTTAATTCGTTATTACTATCATCGATCTCTTCACATTATTATAGTGCTTTCTCAAATCAAAGCCTCATTTTACTGGGCTCTGAGCTTAATGAGCATTTAGGATAAGCGATTATCCGCTGATTCAATCAATGCCGTGACCCCGGCGCCGAGCAGCGCATTACGTGACCTCGCGGTGCTATTACAGCTGCCCGGCGGTGTGACCTCGTGACACGTTCATGGTCTGAGGTAAATATCTGCAGCTGGGAGGACGGCCAGCCAGTCTCCTGCTGCCAACAGCCTCTGCGTTATATACTAAACACCTTCCTTATTAGACAAGCCAGGTCTGTGGTTTTTCGACACCAGGTGAGTGGGATTGCCAGGATGTAGCTAACAGCTTTACTAAAAGGACGAGGCTACCGACAGGACATGCAGCGTGTTTTTCTCTGCTGGTGTCTAATGGCGCTCTTCCTTATTGATTAATCACACTTGCTGATGCTGTTCCGAGTGCTGTCCGTGGTAAGATGCAGCCGCAAATACTAGTGGAGAAAATATTCATTCTCTCTAACGGCCACTGAATGTTCTACCAGACAAGCACAGTTTGCACCTTTTTGCAAGTGACCTGGATTGAAAGTGGCGTTTAGAATAATTATGTGTTTTCACGGGCACGATATAGCTTTCAATGTATGTGTATGACGAGAAATAAACACAATTGTGATACTATTGTTAAGACCAAGCATTGCTGGAGTTTGGTAATGAATAGCAGAAATTCACTTACAAAACTTTACAATTTCTAAATCATTTCAATATGTAATTCGGAAGGATCGTAAACGCCCATCGAATGCTATGAGTGGAGACATGCGAGCAACAGCTTTGTGTGAATACTTCCCTGTGCTGCACCATCTCTCGACTACCTCACATACAACCCAATTACCTCCTTCTCAAGTCCTTACTGAATGGAGTACGTGTTCTGACCTACAGACATTGTTACCTAACCCATCCCAAATTCCTACCTCCAAGATGGCCATCAAACTCACTGAAGACCACACAGCAAGAAATAAGGTAAGGAGACTTCCATAATGAACCAAGCAGAAAACCAAATTAAATCAATAAAAACAATATGAATTAACCCAGGGAAGGGCGGGTGGGTTACAGGACTGTGACGCTGAAGATCAGTAATTAAGATTGCCTGTAAGTAACCAGGTCATTACACCAGTTACTACACATGTAGTCGTGGTTAGAGCATTTTTCACAATATCTAAGACCTGCTTATCTTTTCTCATTTAAACTATTAACTCTTGCTTTCTTTACCATAGTGATTTTCCGTGCTTGGTGGCTCTTGATATCATCACATAGGGTTATCACAACCCTCTCAGCTTGTGCTCATTTTATCCTAGTCAGGTTTGCACCTCTCTATTTTGATAGATTTGTACCTCTCTATTTTATTACATCTGCAAAAGTCTTTTTTTTTTTTATAATATGGTGATCAAAATGTGATTTATTTCTATCAAAATATGTTAAATCATGCGATCTCTTATATGCTAAGAAAGAAATCTATCCAGGCTGTAATAGATATAGTAGATACCTTCATAAAGGTAATAGACAAGTATTACTATGTACTCCTTGGAGCTTTATTTTCAGTAGTAGTAGTATTCTTTTAAACTACTACTATCTGCTACTGCTATCTAAAATCTTTTGGTTCAGCTCTCTTCTTTTACCCAATAAGTGAGGGTCGGACAAGTTTGACCAAATAGAATAACCCTTCTCCAAATATCCTTGTTCCTTAGGAGAAGCAGTCAGGATGGTCCTTAATTGTCATAGGGCTCCACTGTGGGTTGCTATTTCACTCGTCCCTATGTGGCCCACGGCTTTACCCCTGGAAGGAAAACAAAGCGTCTGGCAAGTTTCTTTGGGGATTTCTGTGGAGCTTCCTTTCCCCTTAACCAGTTTCCGTCGTCTAAAAAGACCCAGCCCAACTCTTCTGTTCCCTATCCTATTGACTTACCTGAAAGTAAAATAAACATGCTGCCAGGGGCCTGTAAACATCTCCAATGATCTCCATCAAAGTACTGAAAGAATGGTCCTCAAATTGGAAGAAATTATTGCTTATTCCCTTGGGGTTCTCCATGTTAGACTCAGAGCTCCACTGCAGGGATATATTGACTTAGATACTGTTCTGTCTGGCCTACCTTGTGTTCTGAGGAGGCTAAGAAACCACTTCTGAGAACAGAGGGGGAAATAGGAACTGGGAAAGGCACACATCACTGCATATCATCCTCTGTTGGACCTTGTACGGTTTTGTCTCATGTGTGTTGAGTTCTGAAGAAAATAAACAAACATTTTCTATATAGTCTCCTGAACTGACTATCTAAAAAACTGTGCATGATGTACCTTTTAGAGTTGGGTAACACTGCAACCATGTGTGCTTGTAAACTCAAAATGGTTTGCCTACAACATATAATATGAAGTATTAGTCTAACTCTTATGTGATGTGATGTGATGGTATATGCATGCAGAACATTATACCTCAAGTACCTTGAACACTATTCCATGTATTTTACAATATGTTCAGAATTTCATATCAAGTACATGGTTCAAAGTCTTTAGGGGGAGTAGGAGATTGCTACTACACCTCCAAAAACGCAATTGTAGTTCAAAAGAATCAGTCTTGAAACAATCCCACCTTTGAAGAAATTTCCAAGCCCATACAATCTTAGTTAGCAGCATCCCAGCATCAATCAACTACAATGAAAAGGCTTTTCCAAAGTTGACTACAGCACAATTCATTCTTCAAACTGAGTAAGACATAGGCAGACAAAAGCAGCATTTGAAAGCAAGGTTCTTCACGGTAAGTGCCTTGGGATACTAAAGTTAAAAGCCGCCATTTCAGCTTCCATCTTGAAAGTATAGAATGCTACTGAATTTGATACATGAAATCAGTATTTAAGGTGTACATGTTCCGAATGATTAAATATAAGAAACCATAAATGTACCTAATGCCTATGTCCATCTACCTTGTTTGGCCAACATGACCTATTGTCTCCTACTCTGCACACAAGTAACGCATACTGTGTTGATGTTCCTGATACTCCATTGTCCAGTGATTTGTAGATCGTCAGCCATGCCTTGCCCCAGGTGAATGAGTTGTCCAAATAAGATAGAAACCTCTCCACCCTTTCAATTGCTCACCTCTTTAAAGGTGAAGACTCTGCCATCTGTTCCAGAAACCATTCCTGCAATCTGATGGTGTTCACCACTTATCATTCCTCTATGCTATTGGTCAGCGACTGCACATCATACATGCAATCTTGTATTTGCAGACTACATTGGATAGTAGTGTCATAGGAGTCTCCTCCCCACACCTGTTTGACCTTTTCATCCTGGGCCACTGTTTTCTTTTTTGTCCATTGTGCCAATTACCTTCAGCTACTACATGATGTATATGGTGCATGAATGTATACCACCCTGCTTCTGTGGCCTTTTTATTTCTCGCTGTGTAGCATGCATATTCCAGTTCGCATCACTGATCATTACAAATCACCTAATGTACGGACAGCAATTCGTTAAGTCTCTAAACTGCTAGGTCTTTTTGTCTTTTTTCCTTAAAACTCAAATTCTAGTGTGTAGTCAGAATGTAGTGGCTCAACTACATGGCTGCTTTGACTGCATCTGGGTCATGCTTCTCGCAATATCCTTGGTGTGCATGGTGAGAGTGCCCTTAGTTTTCACTGTCAAAGGGTGGTAGGGGTTGCCTTTAATTTTCACCCTCAATAGATTACTATCACTACCCCTGTGGCTTTTTTTTTATCAGGCTCATCTTTCAAATGTCTCTTTATCCCTTTTTCTCATCCTAATCATCTGACCTTTCTCATCATTTATCGCCCACTTGGTCCACCCAGCTCCTTTGATGAGGATATGGATGCCATTTTTTCCTCTGTTCTGAACACTTCATTATTTGCTCTAGATTATTGCATTCTACTGGTCTCTAATGACGAAATCATGCTTTTGCTACTTTTAATGGAATCTTTTAGTCTGTTATTTCTTTATTCTTAGTGTACACACATTCTTGGAGGTATACCGGATCTTATCTTCCTGATCTCTTGTTTTTATTCTCTTTCTTCTTTTTTTTTTTAATCCTCATTTCCTTGCTCTGACCACTTCATGCCAGTTACCTCTTTTAGAAGCAGTGGCTCTGTGCTGCCATCTTTTCCTATTTCTGCCACTTTTGTCAAAAGTAACATGCAAAAACGTTCTCATGACCTGTTGCTAGTTTTGGTCTGACATACACATTCTTCTGTGGATCTGTTTTCTTGTCTACCTCTGCTTCAACCTACCTCTTCTCTGATTTCTGGTCTTTTTGCTAATCTAATTATCTGATTTTAAGATAGAACTCGGGCTCCTCATTCCCGGCCCCCCCTGGAATTGCTGCTCTTCACAAAACCACACACCATTTTGAGTGTCTGTGGCTTAAACACAGGACCCTGTTCTCTCTCAATTCTCAATTCCTATCTGCCCACCATAACTTTATTTCTCACCTTAAAACTGCCAAAGAACACTTCTTTTAGTTCAAATACTTTAAGGATTCTTGTCTTTATTTTCCACATTTAAAAGTTAGCATTCTCCTCCTTCTCAAACCCCATCTTGTTCCTATCGCACTGTGGATACAATAGCTTTGTATTTTATTTTCATAATTTTTCATATCCATGATACGTTTCCTCAGACTCACTGGTTATTACATGTTCTTGTCCTCTCTTCTTTCCTATGTACATTTCTTGCTGGCCCTAGGACCCAGTTGGTCGGAATTTCTGGCCTCTCGGAATTGGATGTCCTTTTTAACGTATCTAGAGCAAAATCTACATAATCTCCTTCTGATCCTTTTTTGAGCCATCTGGTGAAAACTCTGTACCCTTTACCAATGCCTAACTTTAAAAAATCTACTCAATCCTAATCATCTTTCCAGTCTCAGCCCTATTTCTCTGTATCCGTCCCTTTCTGCAGTGCCATACAATATTATTTTCCCCAGCTTTTGTCTTTCCTTCCAACTAGTTATCTTCTTTCTTCTGTTCAGTTTGGCTTTCATCTAAGTTAGTCAACAGAGTCTATACTTTTCTTACTTCCTTTAGTGTAATTCACGATCAACACAATAAACAGTCTTCCATTTGTATTGCTTTTGATTCTGCTTCTATTCACACTATGGCCCATTTTATTCTTACTAATTCACTGTTTTCCCCTTGTAACGTTGTTCACTCATGTTGTGTACTGTTATATTATCTGTATGTGAAAAACTTGGATAAAGGCAATATAACAAAACAATAAAAGAATCAGCACATCACCAGGCATTGTTTTCTGGTGCCGGGGGCCACATTCCATTTCTTCTCCCCTCTGCTTCAGATAAATCCTGCCAGAAACAGTGGGGGTTGTAGGACAATGTCAGTGGCTCTATCCTCTTGATAGTCATAGGATGGCCCCTGAGCAACTAGTCTCTTACCACACCTACCCCCCCCCCCCCCCACCACCCCACCCCCCTTTGCCACTGTACAAATCCAGAGAGATTAGTCCTAGCACAGAAAAATGGGCAAATGAGTGTCCATGGGTTGATCAGTGTTGGTATTCTGTCTGGATTTGTCATAAAACAGACAACCTTCGGCTCGCACTTAAACTCTGTGCGTCATTGAACTCGCCCTTGGGGTGCTTCATTCACAGTTTGCCCGGCGAAATTTGGAAGTTCAAATCAGTCCTGCGGTGAGTCTCGCAGGAGAGCGTGGAATCGCCGATGCAGGAGCCATGTTTTCTTCAGGCAGTGTTCAGCCCATGCTCGATCGCGCCTAAGCGAGTGTTGTCAGACTTTGTAGATTCAGTTGTTGAGACTCCAAGGAGAGACCAAGCCTCAGAGTTTGCTCAGTTTTGGAATTCTCATTTGTCTGCATTTTGTGGAACTTAATTGTTTGAAAAACAGTTTTCTGGACAAAAAGCATTTTTCCAATTAAGCGTAAATTCGTGTTTGGGAAGGTGTAGTTAATCTGCTAATTTAAGATCATCGTGCCTGCGCATTTTTACGTTGGTGACAGAGACTCAACGACCACACATGCATAGCTGTTTTTTCTAATATGTGTTTATTTTCTAATGTGTTTCCAAAAATGCAACTTGAAATAATTGTGCAGTTCGCAAGCTTTTATTTAGCTTTTTCCAAAAAAGTAATTAGCATTTAATTTGTTGTCAAGTCTGTTTTGACATTTCTTGTTTGCATCCACTATCCAATCTATCGGATGCCAGGATTAAGATACTTCATGGTTCTCACCATTGTAAATCAGTTTTTAATCATAACATATGCAGATACATAACGTTTTGATGGTGATTTGATGCATTATCACTAACTATATGTTCCAATTGACACATTCAAGTTGAAAGTTTCATTGTTGTCGTTTACACCTGAACTAGGGAGCCATTAGGGAGACAGAGTTGCATAAGTAACAACTTGTTCATCTATTCATAGTTTCATGGAACTTTCTGAGGCCGTATAACAGTACGGGCCCACTATCCCTGTTTGCACCACAGCGCACCTGAAATTAGGTCCACATGCACAAACACGGACGGTGCCCTCTATTACTGATACTGTGCTGCCCCTAAGGCAGCTATGGAAAAATCACTCTGGCCTTTGGACAGCACATTGGGAAAAGGCGAAGCAGCTGATTGAAGCAGCTGGTCCTCCTTTCGCAATACAAGCAACACCAGCCTGCACTTGCAAGGCAGACAGATATCCTCCTGGCGGCAGGTGCAGTAGGTGAGTGCATGCACCTGGAGATGTCTGGGGGGTCCGGGGATACTCTGACCTCCTTCAGAGGACTGCCCTCAGTGGGTACATTGCCTGTAGGCCAGATTTTGGTGCCACAGTCAGTGTGCTTCCCTACAGTCTTTTTGCCTATGTCGCAGATCTGGAGGGACATTTTCCGTCATTTGCATGGGGTCATTCTCACATGCAAATGATGGAATATATCTTAAGGTAATGCTGACACTATATTTGTGCCAGTGCTATCAATATTATAGAACGAGCCACACAAGCATCTGCAGCCACTTCTGTAATACAACAGTACCCCAGGGCCAGGGGGTGCGGAAAATGGGCGCACTTGCTTGTTGCATCCCCAGGACACTGTCTGTAATGTGGCCCCTGTTGTCCATACATGGGTAAGTGTATTTCTCTCCTGTCTAATCCCCCCGTCTTCCTGTGCCTTTTAACGCAGTTCCTTTCCAGGCGTATATGCCTAAAGGAAGCTAGTGGTTGTCAGCTGAGTCACGTTACTTCGTCAGGATCAAGAGCTGTTACTCCAATGTCTAGATGCTGTTTCAGGTTAGGTAATAGTCAAGAGGATGTCTGTTTTATAAAACTGTGTCAGTCTTGGAGTGACTCAGATCACAAATACATAACCAGTGTGGCTTCAAAGAAGCTTCTTATTATCATTGGAGAAGAAATCTCAGTCATCAGAATCAGACTATTTTCTTTCTTGTTTGTTAATACCATATCTGACAATTAATCAACTCAATCAGTTAGTATAATTAAGGTGCTGATGTTACATAGCTCCAGGGCTAAAAATAACAGGAAATTATTAACATACAACCAATTGTTAAAAGTCCCCCCAACCAGTGCTTAATTTGAGCCGGTGGTTTCCGGTGTAGGACACCGGCACTTATTTTTGAGGGCTGGCACTTATTCTTCTGCCTCAAGCATTTCCTGCGAGCAAAAGACACATATGGGAAAGAAGGCGGAAGAGAAAAACGAAAAATGCATCACAAGGGGAGAAAGCAGAAGGATTCAAGAGTGAGCTGAAGGGGCAGGAAGTGGATATAAATTAATTAAAGACACCCGATATGGCTTCAGGATTACGCTGCCTCAGCATTCCGTGCTCGCACATTTAATTGCAGCAGCCGCGTGTTTCACAGGAGAGCTATGGGCACCTGCACGTTTTTATTTACAAATTAACTACTGCCCCTAGCAGATTAGACTTTACACAGATATCTCCTCTGTTCCTTATATGAGCAGCAAGAAGTTATAAAGCAAAGCAAATGATAACAGGTACAGCAGAAAATCCTGCCAGGCACAACTTGTAATACACAGCAAGGCAGTAGATGTGCCATTGACAATAAACTATAGAAGTGGCATCATAAACACTTTGCCGGCATGATGAACTGGACCACAAACTTGATTCCAGTTAACAGTGCCTCCAAAGCCATCCAGATCACCACCCCAAATGCCTTTTACGCATCAAGAAACAATACTGTAATACATGTATGTGTGATACAATAATAGTCTGCAGCTTTTACCAGGTACAACATTTTGAAAGACAAAAATCGGTTGGGGGTGAAATCTATCAGGTCTCAATGAATAAGTTCTGTGTTCATACTGACTGATCTGAATGACAACCTTTACTAAAACAAGTATTTTATAATCTCCAAAAGTGTGATTTGCCTAGCTCAACCAAACAGTTTTGGATTCTTACTAGGTTTTAAGAATGACAACAATCTCCCCAGTCAGATAGTCAATTTCAGCGGCAATTTGGTCTGAAAACATTTTTAGATTTCACTAGGCATGCCATCGTCCACTGTCGCCTTGGAGGAGGATAGTGCTGATTTAGCAGCTCTAACATCTTTCTCGCTTATTTGATTGATCAACACAGAGTGAAGTTCAGAGGTTAGTTTATACTAATGATAGCTGTTTGTAGAAAACATCTACTCTGATTTAAATCAGGATTCAATGTTTCTGAGGCTAATCTGTTATAAAATGCGGTGCTTTGTTATACTACCAGCCTCCTTATCTATGATTCTTTTCACTGTGTTTTGAGGACTTCTGGCTTTAATTTTGCAGGCCTATAACTATCCAGTTTTGCAGTCCTTTGGGAATGCGTGCCAAAAGAAACATATTCAAACTCGCTGTCTGCCTTTCTGACCTAAATGACCTAGCTATTTCAAACCATTTATTTAATTTAGCGATCTTTTCAATGGGTAGAATATTAGTGACTATTGGCTTAGCCTGCCCTAAAGTCTGTTCCATCTCTTCCATCTTGTCTAGTTCACATTGCACTTCTCCATCTTACTTATTGTATAAGAAATCAAAATGTAATTCAGAAAAAATTTACAGGAGTCCCATACCATACCAGCAGCGGCAGATTTCCCATTTTATAAAAAAAAAAAAAAAATACCTATACATAATTTATGCATCAACTCCTTTTCAATCAGTAGTGACAAAATTGCCCTCCAAGTGAATTGAAGTGTTGCTTTCCTACCAGAGAGGTTTGTTATGAAATAATACATATATCGGGGAGTGATGAGAAAGAATCAAAGGTTGAATGCAAGACTCCATGTAAAATATAATTTGGTTACAAAAAAACACACTATCCTTTCTTGGCTATTATATTTTGTATAAGCTATGTATAACCTACCTAATTCTGATGTTTCTAAAAAAAATAAAAAAAGGATCTCCGAGCACTCCAAAATAAGCCAGGCTTTGTTCCTTTCACAGTCTTTCTCAATTAATTGCCTTGCACGCTGATGAGAGGGCAAGAGTACTGTTCCCAGTGAGTGGAATTGTAACCATAAAAGAGCGACCTTGTAAGTATGTTACAGTGGGCACTATACGGAATTAAATCGCCATATACGTGAAGACTCAGAGAATTTGTTCAGCCTTATAAGGACACCAGATTAGCCCTGAGGAAGTCTGCTGTCATATCTGCAGCAAGAGACGAAACATGTGTTGGCGAGGCAATGAATTGAGGCGAAGCAATGAAATTAGAAAGATTGTCAAAGGAATAAAAACTTGGTACTACGAACTCAATGTTGACTTATTGTGGGATCCCTAGAGATATTTTAGAAATTGGACTTGTTCCAGCAGAGGAAGGACTGGTGGCTCTTCCCCCTCTTCTTGAGCACCCACAACTTGATGACATATGCTGATAAAGACATTTTGGAATTATGTCACTATTTTAGTGTGTGTGCTTTTATCCCCAGCCAACAACCTTGCTTATTGCTCATTCTGATGTTGTTGACGCAAAGTGTATAATAAGCCTTAACTGAATAGCTAAAGAGAGCAGCTCGAAATGTGGCCAGTACTAGCATGAGATCTTTAACAAGCCTGTTTCATCTACTATTGACATATAATAACTGATGATTGTAAAATGTTACCCTCCTGTCTCGAATGATGCTGCAGTCCATCTACCATTCTTATCTTGCAGAAACCCTTGTATAAGTATGTGCTCAAATATGTGCTGATGCATTAAAAAACAAGCTTCCTGTAAGTTGAGTGTAGGTGAAATCATGCATCGGTACAAGTTCACCTAAGAGGCTGGGCAACTGGTGGATTAGTTCATAAAGTTCTTTAGCCCAAAAGAGTATTAGCAAGTTCAGTTTGTCACTGTCTGGAAGCTGTGACTAGCTGTTACCTACTTAGTAATGCTCGCGACTAGGCAGGTGCCTGGCTGGTGTGCATGTAAGCATACGTTGGTAAGTAGCTTTGGTCCAGTCTCGCAAACCACTTTGGTGAACAGCTTGCCAGGCTGGACTGGTGACAGCCGACCTTCAGCAGATGTGGGCCAAGTACCTTTAACACACGTGGCTTAAGGCAGACCCAGACTTTTGTCTCCTCCAGCAAGTTGCAGACTACAGGTAATGTCCCTTTATCTCTGGGAGACTGGCTGTCATGCACTCACCAGCACTGGTCTCACACCAGCTCTTCAAGTACTCTGTAGAGCACTTCCTTTCTCAATGAAGGAGAACTTGTCACTGGAGAAAAGGGAGGTGGTTTGCATCCCACATTTATATGTCTATTCCAGATTGTGGGTCCTAGAACCATTTTAAGGTGATTCCATTTCAAATTCTTTTTAGAAGGCAGTAGATACACAGCCTTTGTGCTAGGTGATTGCTTACATTGTAGGTAGTGATGGTGCTTGTTCCAAGCAGGAGCTTCCAAAAGATAGACACTATTGAGTGTGAAGAATCTGCACCTGGCTGTAGGCCTTTTTGAAGTAGCATTTAAAAACAGACAAAAGAGTAAGCCCTGCTTACGATCTGATTCAGAAAAGCCTTTTTGTTGGTAAGGTCCTAGAGGATTCAAAACCCTCCTTTCTGCATCACATGAAGTTTTCCTTGTTGCACAATATTTCCTTGAGCTCCAGTTTGTTTTAATTTAGGGATCAAGTGACTCATTGCCTTTTATGACCTAGAGTGTCAGTCTAAAGGCTAAATCATCAAGTAGATGGTATGGAAAACCTTTAGACCGTGGAAAGTGCAGAATGCTTCTAGCATTTCCAAGTATGAATTCTTCAATTTGAAAGTCTATTAAATAACCAGAACAGTCCAGAGGGTACCAAGTTTGGGTTTTTAAAAAGGAGCCTTTTATCCCATTTGCAATAGTTACTTGAGATCATCTTCTATTGGCGTATGCCATTCTGCTCCTTCAGGAATCCCTACAAAGCTCAAATCTGGCCTTTGAGATCTATTTTAGATATCCTCATTTAAAAAAAAAGATTTTTAGAAAAGCGTAGTCTTTTTTTTTTTTTCTACTTTTTCTTATAGCATGTGGTTTCCAAGGATGTGACTTTCTATGTGTTAGTGATTTTGCATGCAAATTCATCTAATTTCAAATCTAGTGCCTGGAAATGTTAAGTCATGAATTGGCCCCTTTAGATGTTTCCCCTTTTGCTTTTTCCATTACAGAGGCTTTTTTTGTGGCCACAGGTAGAACCTCATTATTAGACCTAACTGGTCCTTCTCTAACCTCAATTGTAGCACCCACAGTTCTGGATGTTTCCAAATCAAATTCTTCATTGATATCACATTCTCTCCTGAACTCAGCTGTAGTATCCTGAAGTGGTGTGTTAGGTTGAATCTCCACATCTTCTTTGTTATCCCTTATTGTGACTGCGGGGTTCATTTTGATTGGTATAAAGCATAGCAATTAATTTATGGGATATTTGTTGTGTGCTTGATTTTTTTCTGATTTCTCTTAAGGATTTTCTTAACCTTTGTCACTTCTTCTCATGTGTTCCTTGGAATCCATATCAGGCTGTGAAATCTCAATCCAGCAAGTCAAACGCTTCAAAGGGAGAGTGCAGCTTTGATGGCCACCTCCAAACATTACTATTTCTACACTGATGACATGTTTATTAGTTGCTATGATATTGCTTTTTGTGTTCCTCAATGTGGATATTTCGCAGTAGGCATTCAACCATTCTGTGATATTACCTCAGTAGCAGCACTTCCTTTTTTTGATTAGTGTAGCTCAAGAATCTGGTTATTATTTTAACTGGCCATAGTTTGCATGTCTGGCTTGTGTTGTATGTCTTGCACACCTTGCACCTTTCTCAAGTTACTTCTGATTCTGGGTCCCAAGTTCTCTGGAATAGTGAGGGAAAGAAATTTATCCGAAGATGCATTGAAAACATTAATTGTAGGATCAGGTTGTGACACATAATCAGTCTTGACTGATTTTTCTGAGGTGACCATGTTGCAAACAGTATCCTTTGAATCTAATGAGTTTTTTATATAATTTCTCAAAGCCCTTTGGTCTCATTTCTATGTTTCCTTAACATAAATCGCGAAGGCATAATCTTAGAGGTTACCATACATTTGAACAGCTGACCCAGTGCCATGCTCATGAGGCTCTTTGTGACACGTGCAGCAATTTTTTTCTCAAGCTTCACAAAGAATTGAGGATTGATTCTTTTTCCTTTGTTATGTCTCTGGCACTGCTACTCCTGCTGTTGCCCATGTATTGCAATTTAAGAGTTATCCGCTCTACTTTTCCCTCCCTCTGTTTCTTTGTAAGTTGAAGCAGAGATCCCTCTTGCTTCCTGTCCCTGCAAGCCCCGAATGCATCTATTGACTCTGCAGTGCTAGTGTTGGGACATTACACCTTTTCTGCTCCTATTGCTATTTGAGAGGTGGAAGACCCAAGGTTCCTCCTGCAGGTATCCCAGAGGACACCCCAGGCTGGTGATTGATGATGCCATTGACGGCAAGCCCTTGTGCACAGCAGATCACGGCAAACCTTCTGTAGTATTCCTCCTATGCTCTGAGATAAGGGACTTGGGGCCAGATGTATCAAAACATTTTGGATTCGCAAATGGTAAAAATCACAAGAATCCACCATTTCTGAATGCAAAATAGCCTTTCACGATGTATGAAAGGCATCACAGTCAAATTTTAGTGAGTCACAATTTTTAGCGATTCCCTAAAATTGTGACTTCTGATAGGGAATCGCAATTTGTGATTCCCTAAATTGGAGATCGCAAATAGGGAATTCCTATTTGCAATTTCCTATGCACATGCATCCAGTATTTCCTAAATGCGAACTGGGCATCTAGGAAATGCAACTACCACCAACTCCAAGTTGGTGGTGATCATGTGTACTTTTAAAAAATGCATTAAAAATAAATTTTTTAAAGTGCCTTGTACCACACAGATGCCCCTATGGCATGTGTGTACTTTACATGTGCACAATTGTTTTGAGGGGTGTGTCAAATGGAGCCTTAGTCCCTCAGCACCCTTGTTTTTGCATTGCCTAATTTGCGAATTCCTTGTAGGAATTCACAAATTAGGAAATGCAAAACCATACGCACATATGGGCCTTTAGGCCCATAGGAATGAATGGAGTCTCATTCCCTAATAGCGATACCCAAATAGCGACTGCAAATTTTTAGAAATTGCTATTAGGGAATCCCTATTCTGTTACATTCCATTTTGCATTACCTAAATAGCGATTTTCTTAACATTTGCTGTTTGGGTAATGCAACATGGAACTTTGATACATGGCCCTTGCTGTTTCTGCCTGTGCTGCATGCCATTCTCTCCATTACTCTCTTTAAATGATCAAGAATGGGAGACTGAGGGTTACACGGGCTGCTCAAGGTAGATCAATAGCAAGAAAGGCATAAGACCCCCGATGATCTTTGATAATTGTTGTTGTAGTGGCAATGTTACTCTCTTCTGGTGCAGTCACCAACTCTCCCTTAAATCGAGTGTCATTAGGAGTAAGCGGTCGAACCAGGAGAAACCACTGGACAAGAGCTCACACACACACTCAGCTTCCTCCTCCATAAATCTGCCAGCTTCCAGCCTCCACCCAATAAAGGTTGAGTTCCAATTTTGATAGGAAACGGAGCCTATAAACCTGACTGTTCAATCTGTATAAATAATCTCTCTGCCTCCGACTGCGGTCACCGGACTTTAGCGCCGGGACACTCTTTCTGAATAGCTGTGCGCTCTACAAAAATATAAACAAACAATTGGGTAATAATAATTGCATGTAAAGTAATGGATAAACACGCTATATAAATAATAGATTGTTATTATTATCTTACTACACTTTGGGGGTTGATTTATTTTTGGCTGATGCATCACTCTTACTTGTGAGACATAGCCTGCGGTGCATACACTATTATACCGAGTTCCTTCCCAAAGATACTAAAATACAGTCATCTACTTCAGTATTATTACTTGTATGTTGACCTCTTCCACCTCAGACCTATGACTTGGCATATATTAGATAAAATTGTCCTCACTCTAACATTCTAGTCTGGTAAGTATTTGACAGTTTTGTATGTTGTTGATAAAAACACAGCGACTGCTTTAAAAGCACGGAAAGTATGGAAGGTTCTTTATTTAGGGAGATTCAAACCAAAGGGCTGGTGGGGTTGATAGATGGGCAAGGATGCAAAAGTTGGCTTTAGTCTGTGTATTGCACTGATTACAGAGCGAAGGGAAATATTTGTGATGGCCGTCTGCTTGAGCTGCTGAGGCACTGTTTGCTTGGTGTTGCATTTATGAGCTTTGCAAAACCTATGGCGCAGACTGCCAGCTTTAATCTAATTGTACATCGTGACATTCCAAATGGCAGCAGGTTCAGTCGTCAGTCAGTCAAGACGTCTTTATTCGGATGCTCAAGTATCCAGGAGTCATTTGGTGATTTGCAATGTGTGTTATTTTTTATACAAATACCAGGGAAAATCAAAATAATTCCAGTAGTCACAATGGGCATGATGGGAGAAATGAGGGCAAGATAAAGGCATTGGTGCATAGTGCAACAATCTTACTAAAAATGTCATGAGCTCATCCTATAGCCTTTGGGTGAGCTCCAGGGTTGTAGTTCTCTACGTGGGACTAACAATTTCTCCAAAGAAACAAAATAAAATGTTTCAAGGAATTGTCTGACTCAAAAATACATGAGTGATATTTGATTGAATAATGGGTGGCTTGTATTTCCAGTTAAAAGATTATGTGGTCACCAGTTTGGTTTCGTTTTCTACATTTTCTTTTCAGGTTTTTACTGCAGCATTCCATAACCTGAAGATCACTTATTTTCCCAGGCTTTAGTGGATTTTGCACCGTTGTGTTTTGGAAAACATTTTTTCTATCCATTCCCCCCCTCCCCTCCACCCATCTTCAGTGGCAGCCGCCACTGGCAACACAAATGTCAAATTTGTGGCTTCTCATTGCACAGCCAGAGATTGAGAAAACAGGACACTACCTGATACTGCAACACTCACGTATTTTTAAGATGCTATTTAAAACTTGACTAGGCCTACTTATTCCTACTTAATGTCTGTTATTAAACATAGTACAAACATTGCATCTGCATCTCTTTCATTTTTTTTAAAAGCACAGAATTCTATCTCACCCCTGGACGACAGCCTCAAAGCTCTTGTTTGTGTCATAGTTTTAGATCTCTTCACATTTTGCATTCTGGCCCTCACTTCTACCTGCAGAACTGATAGTCATGTGTGGGTCTCTCATTCACAGGTTCAAGTGGTGTTGTGCTGGGGATCATGTGAGCGGCTTGACATCGGATACAACAATGGCATGCTGCACAAGGAATTTACTCATAGGTTAGACCATGTAGCCATAGAATATACGGGGGCGGATGGTGTTCAAGGGCTAAGGGGCTGCGCCCCCAGCCTTTTCTGGCCTCTCTACCAAAACATATATCTAAATACATTACTAAAGTAAAACATTTTCTGCACAACATTTTCCGAGTGAAAGTCGTGCACTTTCAAAAGCCCCACTGCGCCTGCATGAGTAAGTGGCTGCAAGCTGCACAGGAGGGCTGACAGGGATTGCCCACGCGAAGCCCTTACATTTTTCAGAACGCAGTGATGTCCCTGGCTTATCTCCTCCTCCACCATGAGCACTGATAGTAATCAGCCTGGAGCTTTTTTCTGTCCAGCCTGGGCTTCTAAAGTCTGCATGCCACGTGGATTCCATCACTCCACTCTTTCCTATATACGCAAATGGTGGGGTGTGATCAGAAGGCCTTACTGACCACACCCCGCTCTATGATGAAATGCGTAAGGGTCGGTTGAGAAGCATGTTACCAGAGGTCACATTTTATTAAGAAAATGTGGCATTGCTTAAAAGAAATCCCCTTTTCCTGCATTGCAAGGAGTCTGTGGCAGAGGAATGGAATAAATACAATAAATAACTTAATCAGGGGTCTCTGGGAGGCACAATTGTGACCTGAAGACATCAAGCCATAAATATGCCAAAGACAACAATGCACACAAATAAACTGAAGCTCTGTCTTTTTACAGGAAATAAGAAAACATCTGTTCTCTCAGCTCTAGTAGGTGATTGCTTTCTCAAAGGCAGTAATGGTTCCAGTAATTTATCATGGCTAGTTATGCTTGTTTTTTTTTTTTCTTCTGCAGACTAATGTGATATGTCATAATAAACAGATCTAATCTGCAGCTCAAATAAAAGTGCAGGTTGTATCACTGAAACTGCTGGGTACTGGATGGGTGAGGCTATGTGTGTTTGTTTGTTCACAATTCTCTATATTCGTTGCAACACATCCTCGTGAAATGTGTACAGGGTAATAACTGTCGGCACTGATGACTATTGATTTTCACACATTTTAAATGCATTGGAAAACATGAAAAACTCCATCGTAGTTCGCAACAAATAGAAGTTGAATACAGAAACCTAGTTATTTATCATCCTCCTAACTGCAAAAGTTCACTCTAAGTGTCTGCATTAAAGGTAACAGTCTGCAAGGTAAACATAAAAAATTGAGGCAGGAGTGTTTCAGATAATGCATGCCATAATATGGCCTGTAAATGAAGGATCTGACAGAGAATATACAATTTGTCTTGGACCTTCCAGTTGGAAATGTTCCAGTTCAACTTATATACTATTCCAGAGATTTTATCTGACTGGAACTTTCAGCAGCATAGCATGGTAAATAGTTTAAAGTCAGACAAAAGATGTAATGATATGAGCACCCTAACGTAATTGCCATCGCTTCCCATGGGTGTGACATCCAGCATAGAGGTAATCGCAATAAGTAGGACTTTCCATGGGCTTGTAAGGAATGAGCAAGCCGGAAACGGGGCACTGATTTGAAAAGTACCTCAGATTGGCTGTGGGGCTTTTCTTTAAAGTATTAACACTGATGCTAAGCCTCCGTGAGGTATGGCTTAAACATTTCATTGTGTTTGTTGATTCAAAGTTATGTGAAGCCAATTCCTTATAGAATGGTCCAGTACAGCCAGTGTCTGGCGAGCCAGCACCTTTAATTGTTTTAGACGAAATCTTCAAAATGATCTTAAAAAGGAGTTCAACATAGTACACAATGTAGCAGCCTGGTATTATAAAACTCTGGCTCCATGGATCAGTATCACTGCCAGATGAGGCTTGAGCTAGTAAATTCAGGACGTTTGACCATTTTTCCTTTACAATGCAGTGAGCTGTAGAATCACAAAAATCTGGTATTTCTATTCAATATAATTAGAACTTTGGATCCCATTTGATATTTTCTAACACTTTTACTAATGGAAGAGCATAAGAGGATGACATTTCCAATGTGGAGTGATATTTAATGTTTTTAATCCCGTAACGGCTACGAGAGCAAAAAATTGGAAAATCAGTGGTTTGTAATTTGCAATTGCTCATGGCTTGCTCAAAAGGATCTTTTTTGTTTGGGGAGGGCTAGAACGCTTGTTTCTGAGCAGAGGTGGAACACCTCATGCAAGTAAGTATTGGTCCGAGAAACAGGGTATTCAGCGTAATGAAGATTACCGGTAAGTAATTAAATCATTAAACAACCCGAGATGCTGG
The DNA here is from genome assembly GCF_031143425.1 of Pleurodeles waltl. Classification (NCBI taxonomy): domain Eukaryota; kingdom Metazoa; phylum Chordata; class Amphibia; order Caudata; family Salamandridae; genus Pleurodeles; species Pleurodeles waltl. The sequence goes on from NC_090442.1 coordinate 460,865,120, forward strand.
AGCTGCCATGTTTTCTCATCTCTGAAGCCTTTTCTCATAACTTAGAAATGAGTGCCTGTGAGATGTGGTTATGGAATGACTGAGTTGACTTGGGCCCCGCAAACAATTCTGACATGCCTGAAAATCACATACCGCGATATTATGAATAAAATACTTTTAGGGTGCCTAATAGTCCAGGTGTTTCTTGCAAACACAGTTGATTACTCAGATATAAATTATTTGCGGGAGAAAACATGTCCACTCTATAATTAAAAACATTTCTAAGATAAGAACCATAAAACAGTTGTTACAAACACATATGATACATGTAGAAAATATTTTACGGTTTACCTTCTGCAAATATATAAAATCAAAGTAATTAGTCGTTTACTAAAAGGAGAAATTCCAGTTTCATATGGTGCACATTGTGTTTCAATAAAACCAAGCAAGGGATTAAATTCGGCTGCCCCTTTCTGGCTAAATAAAGTCGCCCAATGATTCGACCTTGGAGCTATCTTCAGAAGCTTTCTGAAGGATAAAACAATAATACTTCTTTTTTAGTTGCTTACAAGGCAGAAACAAGCAAAATGGCAAAATCTTTAGAAGTGTAAAAAATATTTGTATTTTTTAACCTTAATAGAGGTTCTAATTCCAACGTTTAATGGTAAGTGCAGCTCGGTATACAGATGCTGGATGTGAAAAATGCACACATTTGCAATTTAATTGCAAATACCTATGTTGGTACTCAATATGTATGCCTTCTTGTACGATTGTGAACCAACCATCTCATCATTCGAGTTTACCTTTCGTAGTACTGTTTGTTCAGCAACATGAAATGTGTGTTTTAGTACATTTCCGACTGTTGCTAAAGCACCTAGTAAACTTACACTGGAGTCACCCCTCCTGATTTAGCTGTGAAATCTGAACAATAAATGGACATGAGTGAACTTTATTGTTTCTTAATTGTAGCAGGAGAAAGGACATGGTCAAAATACAGACAATATAAACCTGCCCATGGTTGTGCAAAGGCACTATTTAGAGCTGTCTGTTTGCATGACTGCACTGTTGACTTAACAAATGCAAACATAGCCTTAAGTTGTGGAAACCTGTACCGTGGCTATATAATACTATGTTCACAACTGAGACTAATCACAATTCACCCAGTTAGAGAAAAGGAGTAAAATGAATAAGCAGTTCCAGGATTTGTACACGACTCTTGTAACAGGCTGGGATTGTGAGGAGCAATTAGGACTGAATCTAAAGACATGACTATGGGGATATGGATCATGTTGGTGTGGGTCCTGAAGCGGAAATGCTTTATACCAGTCATCATTTTAGAAAGAGATTGTGATGAAATGGTCCTATTATCAGTACGCTACCTCAGAGGTCTTTGATGGATTGCTTTTGAAACTGGAAGCCAAGGCTAATCGCTGGGTGTTTCTTTTTCTTTATCGAGGACCATTTGTTCTATTGCTTAGAACATTTGCCATTATTAAGAGAACAACGCATTAAGGGCTACTGCTAGTTGTCTATTCTTAAACCCAAACCTTTTCATTATTCAGCATTAGAAGCAGAAATCATCTGTTGTCCCCAGTGTGAGAACATTCAGCGGTTCACCGATCAGACATATGAGACCAGTCTGTATTGCACGCTACTCAGCGGATACCACATGCTATCCAACAGATTCCAAAGAAACTCCTCCTCCACAACAAAGGCTTTTATAGCTCCCAAGTTGAATGCCTAATGCCCCAAGCACATATTCTTCTCCCCCTACCTATCTCCGAACAATGCTTTATGAGATACAGTCTACAAAATCAGTCTGGTAATTGTAGAATCCCCTTCAGTCATCTGTATTTACCCTTGCCCACTTGCCCTTGTGACATGCAAAGGCAACAAGGGCCAGTATTATGATAAATAGAAATGGAACTTGTGAAATGAAACATGTAAACCATGCCATCTATTTTCTCTAAATGGGTTGGACACAATGTAGTAGTGTGGGTTTGAAATCCAAGATGTGCAAATAATACACCAACTAGTTTGCAAACTGGCTTAAAATGTACATTAGTAATGTGGTGCATGATGAATATTAATGAGGGACGCTTGGACAGAACTGTGTGCAAATATATGATTATATGATCGTTTGCTAGTTGATTATATGATTATATTGCCATGGTTCAAAAACTAATCAAAAATTGCTTAGCTGACTGGAATTGCCATAGATTGCTTCATTCATTCCGTCACTTATGAAATTCGGCATCAATAGTAAATATGTGTGAATGACAGCAAATCAATAACAATCTGCTTCTTTTTGCTGCCCTATAAATGATCATATCAGAGAACAGTCCAGCAGTGGGAGAGAGCACATTCATTTTCTCAATACAACTGAAGCAGAAGGATTTCAAAGACACCTGCAGCATTACCTAAAACTCAGATAGCCCTGAATAATGTTTGATCCCCCATACTCCCTGGGTTTGAGCCTCATTCCATCTTAAAATGAAAAATATGCATTGAATGTGTAGACTTTGTTTTCTATGTCATAGGATTAATGCCTGAAAATGATGTTTACACGCGTTAGAGCATAGGAAAATAAAACTCTGAACAATAATTAGCTTTCTGTATTTGGTAAACAAACTGCTGTTTTAGATTAAACCCCAAAGGACTCGGTATAATGGAAAGACAAGGGACAAGCACATTTTTCTTTCTTATCTGATGCCATGTGTAACAAGCTCATGCGTACTAATGTTTTCAGGGCTTTTTATCAGAGGGAGTATTTGCTAATATGGGGCTACTGTCTATGTGTTGTCCCAGCTATTTCATAATGAAGCATTTTATTTGCCTAGAAGAGCAAGGCAACTGGGAGCACTATACCTTTGCATACCAGACTGCATTAGAAGAGTTAGGCTGCACCCTCATTGAAGACTGTTAAGGGAAGGAGTCAGAAGATAGAATGTGCATTCTATATTGGGAACGCAAATGATTTGCACAGAAACACTAGATATCTTTATGACAGGATAATGCATTCAAAGAACAACCGTCCTAAGTACAAAAATATACATCAGCAATTAAAATGTTGTTGTTTCAGAAATTAAAAATATCAGTTGAAGTCTAGCAAAATGACTACTTGACAACTATCACCCAAACCTAATGAGAACACAAATGTGGCAATGTAACCATTCCAAAAATGTCATGATCTCGGCGATGACCCCGTACAAACGATGGCAAACCATGTAAAACACATGAAAGCCAAGGGCTGAAGAGCGCTGACCTAAAGCCCTCTCTCGCTCTCTCTGTGTACCTTTTTTTTGAAGAATTGATGACATGATATCCTCAACTTGACCTACAAAAGGCTTTCTCTGAATATCCTGTTACTCTAAAAAGTATGGTTGCTCGTCCAGTATGATCATCTGTATTGTACTGGAAGGCTCCACAAATGCCACGACTATCTGATTAACAGCTAAATGACGCACATTTTTGCTGGAAAAATGAAAACAGGCACAGTAACTTCAGTAATGTTGACAGAATCTAACAATGCTGTTGATTTCAAGAGTTGAAGGAAGACATTGTGGTGAACATAGCTCAATAACAAAGGAAAGCGGAAGACGTTTCCAGCTGTTCAATGTCAAATTTATTAGCAAAAAAGGTTTGGTCTTAACACTACTAACTCAAAATGAAAACACATAGCAGCCTATTTTGTATTTCGAAACTTTTACAGAAAACGGCAGGAGCACGCTTCATTACAGAATGTGCACTGCTTCAGATGAGTTCTCAGTTGTCCTGTCCCAAGTTGAGGAGTTTACAGGAGTTTTCACTGCAGAGTTAAAGAGATACATTGATCTGAACACCTGATGCACACCATAATGTACAAACTTTGGAAGCAGCTGCGTACTAGGAGAATAGGATTTCGTTAATCCTTTCCTGGAAGCAATAGAAAGTGAAACGGCATGGTATTCCTCTAGTCAGCTTTTTTCAATTCCATTCAGGCAAGCTTGAGGTTAAATTCTATTCTCCACCTTTGTAACATTCTTATGCTGATTCTGCCCTGGAGGGTTTGTGTTGCAAAAGTCCAAATGTGGAATTTGAAAATGAAGGATTTTTGAGAGCCTTTCAGATACCGGTGTTCTTACAATTTCCCCACATGCCTCCAACCAAGACAGCCAACTGACCAAATGGACACCCCTCACCACAATACAACACAGCAGTGACAACACAGCAGTGATCATGTGGACCATCCATTCATGGGCCTCTAAGGATCCATGCCCCTTCACATCTACAACCTTGGAACGTCACCAATCAGCACCATCCTCTCCCACATCATCGACACCTCAATTGCATCCGCCACATTCCTGAATGATTGTAAGCATGCAGAAGTCAACGCCTGCCTCAAAAAGCTATCCGCTGACCCAAACTAATGGTGTAACTTTCGCCAATATCTCTGCTCCCATACCCAACCAACATGATGGAGAAGGTCATGAAAAAGCATCTCTCATCCCACCTACCTTGAGCTTCACCTCCTACTGGGCAACACCCAATCAGGTTTCAGAAAGAACACCATAGCACTGAAACAGCACTCATCACAGCCATTGACAACATCAGAACTGTTAAACCTGACAGCCTTAGAGTGGTCACCTCTAACTTTTTGCCTGACTCCCTCCACTTTTGAGATACTGTTTTTGCTGGTTTTTAGACTCTGCACACTTTACCACTGCTAACCAGTGCTAAAGTGCATATGCTCTCTCCCTTTAAACATGGTATCATTGGATCATAACCATTTGGGCTATTTAATTTACTTATAAGTCCCTAGTAGAGTGCACTGTATGTGCCCAGGGCCTGTAGATTAAATGCTACTAGTGGGCCTGCAGCACTGATTGTGCCACCCACTCCAGTAGCCCCTTAACCTTGTCTCAGGCCTGCCATTGCAAGGCCTGTGTGTACAGTTTCACTGCCAATTCGACTTGGCATTTGAAAGTACTTGCCAAGCCTAAAACTCCCCTTTTTCTACATATAAGACACCCCTAAGGTATGTCCTAGGTAACCCATAGGGCCGGCTGCTGTGTAGGCAAAAGGCAGGGCATGTACCTATGTAGTTTCATGCCCTGGTAGTGTAAACCTCCTAAATTCGTTTTTACACTGCTGTGAGGCCTGCCCCCTTCATAAGCTAACACTGGGGCTGCCCTCATACATTGTTTGATAGCCGCTGATCTGAAAGGAGTAGGAAGGTCATATTTAGTATGGCCAGAATGGTGATATAAAATCCTGCTGACTGGTGAAGTTGGATTTAATATTACGAGCTTAGAAATGGCACTTTTAGAAAGTGAGCATTTCTCTGTACTTAAATCTTTCTGTGCCTTACAATCCACGTCTGGCTGGGTTTAGTTGACAGCTCCTTGTGCATTCGCTCAGACACACCCCAAACACAGGATAGTCAGCCTCACTTGCATACATCTGCATTTTGAATGGGTCTTCCTGGGCTGGGAGAGTGGAGGGCTTGCCCTCCCACAAAGGACTGCCACACACCCTACTGGGATCCTGGCAGACAGGATTGAACTGAAAGGGGACCTTGTGCACTTCTAAGCCACTCTTTGAAGCACATTTGGGCATTTAAGCAGGGCCTCTGCCCCTACCAACTCGGACACTTCCTGGAGAAGAGAACCTGAACCAGAACCTGCATCCTGCCAAGAAGACCTGTCTGCTTTCTGTGAAGGACTGCTGCCTTGCTGTAGTGAAGAAGTGCTCTCCATGGGCTTGGCTAGAGCTTGCCTCCTGTTCCCTGAAGTCTCAGGAGCAAAAAGACTTCATCTCTGCAAGAAGGACTCCTTGTGTGGCGAAAATCGACACACAGCCTGCCAGAAACGACGCACAGCCTGCACTGCGGTGAAAATTTCACTGCACGCTGAACCGAAAGGACACAGCCCGACTTCGCAATGAGAAGATCAACGCACCGCCAGTGTAGCAACCGGAAATTCGACGCACGGCCTCACCGGATCGACTCACAGCTGAGCCGGAATGACGCAGCCTGACTTCCAGAGAGGAATCGACGCAGCGCCTGCCTTGCGGTAGAAAATTCGACACAACGCCTACCTGATCGACGCAGCTCCTGTAACTTCGCTCTAGCAGTGCCGGAAATCCAGGCATTGTTCCCGGGGCATCTGAAAACTTCGCAACCCGAAGAGGATCCACGACCGAGTGCCGGAAATCGACTCACAGCCGTCCCTGCATGAAAACTAAATGATGCATCGCCGTGTGCGACCTGAGAAATCGACGCACACCCCCTTTGTTTCCACGCACCACCTCCTCTGCGGTCCTTTGCAGAGATTTTTTGTGCGAAGCATGTACTTTGTGCTTGAAAGAGACTTTGTTTGCTTTAAAAAGACTTAAGACACTTTATATCACTTTTTAGTGATATCGCAACATACACTTATGCATTTTAATCGTTTTGACCTGCATTTATCCAGATAAATATCATATATTTTTCTAAACACTGTGTGGTGTATTTTTGCGGTACTGTATTGTGTTATTGTATGGTTTATTGCACAAATAATTTACACATTGCCTTCTAAGTTAAGTCTGACTGCTCAGTGCCAAGCTACCAGAGGGTGGGCACAGGTTAATTTGGATTGTGTGACTTACCCTGACTTGAGTGATGGTCCTTGCTTCGACAGAGGGTAACCTGACTGCCAACCAAAGACCCCATTTCTAACATTGATGATCAGCGGTGAGGATAGGACTTGTATTTGTGCAGTGACATACAGTAGCTAAGTATTTCACTACCTACCCACAGTTGAAGGTCAACTTGATTTTTATCTCTTTTTGCAATTTTGATTTTTCCTGTCAATGTTTGACTAAAATCCTCACTCAACATGTCTCAGGCTGGGTCTCAAGCAGGAGCTTTTGACCTGGCCCTGTTGGAGACATATAGGGGGTTATTCCAACTTTGGAGGAGGTGTTAATCCGTCCCAAAAGTGACGGAAAAGTGACGGATTTACCACCAGCCGTATTATGAGTCCATTATATCCTATGGAACTCGTAATACGGCTAGTGGTATATCCGTCACTTTACCGTCACTTTTGGGACGGATTAACACCTCCTCCAAAGTTGGAATAACCCCCATAGTGTCAAACAGCTGAAAGGGTTCTGCAAGGAGATGTGAGTACCCACCCAGGGTGCCTCTAGAAAAGAGGAATTTCAAGTGGCGCTGAGGGCCTGGGCAGAAGCCTATTCGTAGGAGTATGCTGATGAGGAGGCAGAAGATGGCTCCCCAGAGGATTTTTGCCATCAGTGGATGATGTTACCACTGCAATTGTGCCCCCTGCCAAACCAGGGAGCCAGTATCTCTGATCAAGGCCTGACCACAGAGGAAAGGAGAGAGGAGAGAGAGTTCCAATTGCAGATGGCAAGGTTGAAAATTGAGGCTTAACAGGAGGAAAAGAGGGCAGAGAGAGAAGCAAAAGCAGCTGAGTTAGCCTTGGCTGAGAAAAAACTTTTGTTGGCTCACAAACTGAGTCTAAAGGAGCTGGATTTAAGGCAAAGCAGTCTGAGTCCAGCAGTAATGGTGGCAGCATTCAGGCAGGACCTGCTGGAGAAAAGAAGGTTCATATACCCAAAAATGTGGTGCCCAGTTTTGTGGTGGGAGAGGACATTGATATATGGCTAGCTGCTAATGAAGTTGCACTAAGGGCTCCTGGGGTTCCTGAAGAGCAGTGGGTTACAGCTATGTGGGGGTGTGTGCCAGTAATTGGGGGGGGACACACTTCTCACATTAGACCCAAAGGATCAAAACACATACTCACACTTGAAAGCCATTTTACTAGCCAAGTTTGGGCTGACCCCTGAAAAATACCATCAGAGGTTCAGGGACAGCACCAAGCAGTCCACACAAACATAGGTAGATTTCTTTGATTTTTCGAGTAAGGTACTGAATGGATGGGTGCGGGGCTGCAAAGTAGATGACTACACAGGATTGTATAATTTGATTCTGAGAGAGCATATGCTCAGTACTTGTTTTACAGAGTTGCCCCAGCACTAGTAGACAGTAAGCTGACTGATCCCAGGAAGTTTGTTGAGGAGGCGGATCTCAAGACTAGCACCAGAGTGTCCAGAACAGTATCTGGGGGGGGGGACACCCACAAAGGTAGTCAGGGTTCCCATCAGAAGAAAGAGGGGGAGAAAAACGTAAAAACAAGGAGTTCTCAAAAGGCCCCCAAAACAGTTTCCAAGGGAATAGTGGTAACTAGTCCCAGTCTGATTCCAAGAGGAAGGGGTTCATTGACAATAAGACAGGGAGGTTTGTATCCCAATGCTCAGAGTGCAGTAAGTATGGGCACTCTGAGGGCGACTCCAAGAGTCCCAAGAGGGCATAGCCCCCCAAAGGAGGGCAGGCCCCTGGGTTGGCTAGTGTAGCGCTCAGGGAGGAGGCAGTCCCAAATAGTTTGGGGGAGCAGATAGAGGTAACCCTAGTGTCCCTGGGGGATGCAGAGATGGTGCCAAAAGCCCACATGCCTGCCAATACTTCCCAGTATAGGCAGTGGGTCACCATCAATGGGCAAAGGGTGGAGGCTCTGCCTGACACAGGAGCCAGCATGACCACTGTCAGGGGTCAGAATGTCAGCAGAGCAGGTCCTCCCAAATACATTCCACCAAGTCATAGTTGCGGACAATCATGAGAGCCACCTACCAGAAGCTTTGGTTCCCTTTGATTGGGTGGTGGGGGGGCTCTGGTACTCTAAAAGTAGCTGTGAGTCCTGCCATGCCTGTAGATTGTCTGTTAGACAACGACCTTGAGCACACTACCTGGAAGGAGGTAGAACTAAGGTCTCACTTGGAGATGTTGGGATTGCCTGAGTGGGTCTGCAAGACCACACAGTCCATGGCTGCCTGGGAGGGAATTCAAGGGCGTCTGAACCCTGGAACAATGGCCCAGACAACTGCCAAGAGGAGGGGAAAGGGGTGCAGGAAACCGGTCCCAGAAGTGGTGGTTGACGAGGTTCCCGAGGAGGAGGCCCCCGAGCCAACTGGGGAAGACATTGCCACCCTAGGTGACCTACCTGACCTGTCTGGCTGGCAAGTTGAGGGTGGCCCCACCGGGGAGGAATTCTACAAGGCACAGAAAGAATGTCCCACTATAGAGGGCATGAGGCAACAGGCCTCAGCCCAGGCAGCTGGTGAAGCCTCTGGCGATCACCATATATATTGGGAGAATGATCTCCTTTACAGTGAGCCTAAGGTTCCGGCTATTGGGGCAGCGTATGCACTGGTGGTCCCCTAGTGTTACCAGGCCTTCCTGCTGGGTCTGGCTCACAACATCCCCCTGGCAGGACATTTGGAGCAAGACAAGACCTTTGCCAGGCTTGTCACCCACTGCTATTGGCCCAGGATGAGGACAAACTCAGATGCGTTCTGTAGGTCCTGTCCTACCTGTCAGGTCAGTGGTAAAACAGGGAAAAGGTTAAAAGCCCCCCTGATCCCACTCCCTGTCGTTGTCACCCCTTTGAAAGGGTGGGCATTGACATTGTTGGTCCGTTGGACCCCAAAACTGCCCTAGGCAACAGGTTCATCCTGGTTTTGGTGGACCATGGCACCCGTTACCCAGAGGCAATCCATCTGAGGACCATAACTGCACCGGTGGCGACCAGAATTCTAATGGGGATATTTACCCGTGTGGGATTCCCAAAGGAGATAGTGTCTGACAGAGGCACTAACTTCATGTGTGCATACATGAAGTCCATGTGGGGTAACCTACAAGTTCACCACACCCTATCACCCCCAATCTAATGGTCTTGTGGAGAGATTCAACAAGACCTTGAAAGGCATGATCACAGGCCTCCCTGAGGCCCTGAGGTGTAAGTGGGACTTCCTCCTACCATGCCTTCTCTTTGGTTACAGAGAGGTACCCCAGAAGGGGGTGGAGTTCAATCCATTTGAGCTTCTCTATGGGTACCCTGTCAGGCCATTAAGCATTGTCAAGGAGGGGTGGGAGAAAGCTCCCAAGGCACCCCCTCAGGATGTGATCAGCTACATGCTGGCCCTCCGCAACCAGATGCACCGCTTCTGGAAAATGGCCAAAAGTAACCTTGAGGCCAGTCAAGAGGTAATGAAACGCTGGTATGACCAGAAGGCCACCCTGGTAGTTTCAAGCTGGAGACAAAGTGTGGGTAATGGAGCAAGTAGAGCCTAGAGCTCTCCAGGACCGCTGTTCTGGCCCATTTGAAGTAAAAAAGCAGAAAGTGGAGGCTACTTTCCTAGTGGACCTCTAATCCCCTAGGAACCACCTAAGGGTGTTCCATGTCAACTGACTGAATACTCACTTTGAGAGGACAGAGGTCAGCATGCTTCTGGTGACAGATGAGGGTATGGAGGAGGAGAGTGAACCTCTCTCTGACCTCCTCTCTGCGAAGGAAGGTGATGGGTCAGTGGAGGGTGTCATTCTCCCTGACTCCCTGACCCTAGACCAGAGAGGGGACTGCTACCAGTTACTGGAACAGTAGTCCTCCCTGTTTTCCTGATATTGACACGGGAGACAGTCCCCCCTTTAAAGAACAAAATTTACAGGTTGTCAGATAAGGTGAAGGCCAGCATCAAGGAGGAAGTCTCCAAGATGTTGGCTCTGGGGGTTATTGAGAAATGTAGTAGTCCCTGGGCCAGCCCTGTGGTGCTGGTACCTAAGGCTGCTGCACCTGGTGCCAAGCTAGAACTCCGGTTCTGCGTTGACTACCGGGGTCTCAACTCAGTCACACGGACTGACACTCACCCCATCCCCGAGCTAATTAGCTCATAGACTGGCTAGGTGCTGCCAAATTCCTCAGTACTTTTGATCTCACATCAGGGTACTGGCAGATCGTCATTTTCCACACCTGAGGGCCATTACCCATGCGGGCTGATGCCCTTTGGGTTGAAAAATGCCCCTGCTACCGTCCAACGGTTGGTCAACCGAGTCCTCGCTGGCAAGGATACCTTCTGCGCAGCCTACCTGGACGACATTGCCGTCTACAGTTACATCTGGGAGGAACACCTGCTCCACCTCAAAGAGGTATTTCAGGCCCTGCAACAGGCAGGCCTGACCATTAAGGCCAGTAAGTGCCAGATTGGGCAGAGTTCCGTGGTGTACTTAGGACACCTAGTAGGTGGTGGCAAGGTGCATCTCCTCCAGATACCTTTCTCCTGGACCATAGAGAAATAGCAGCCCTCATCCTACTCAATCTGTCTGTGGCCTTCAACACCATCACCCACTAAACCCTGATAAGAAGACTCCACAACATAGGCATCCAAGGATCCTCACTGCTTTGGATCTGCTCCTTCTTCATGGGAAGAACCCTAAGTGTTAAAATGCCACTATTCACATCAGAGACTAAGAAACTGATCTGCAGAGATCCCAAGGGATCTTCCCTCTGCCCCACCCTCATCAACATCTACATGACGATGGTGCCAGGCAGCATCATCTGATCCAAAGTAATCTCCACCATCTAATACACCGATGACAGCAAACTCGTCCTCTCCCTGACAGACAAAACAACCACCTCCAGAACAAACTTTGGCAACTGCATGACCATGGTAGCAGACTGGATGAGAACACATTTCTTGACACTCAATTCTGACAAGACAGAAGTTCTGATCTTCAGTAATAAGATCAAATAACAATACCAACAATGCCACCTGGTGGCTGCCGGAGCTAGAACCAACACACACCAACCACTCAAAAAATCTGGTGATCTTCCTAGATAACAAACTTGCCACCAAGGCACAAGTCAACGCAGTTAGCGCTTTCTGGTTCCACATCCTATACATGCTATGAAAGATCTTCAAGTGGCTACCACAGAACACCAGATAGACCGTCACCCAAGCACTTATCACAAGCAGGCTCGACTACTGCAATGCTGCAATGCACTCTATAGTGGAATCTCCAAATAACTCCTACAAAGGCTCCAGACCATCCAGAATGCCTCCACAAGACTCATACTGGACCTCCTGTACTGAACTTACATTGCATTGCGCCTCAAGGAGCTCCACTGGCTCCTCATTAATAAATGCAGCCAATTCAAACACCTCACATATACAAAGCTCTACACAACTTTGGACCAGCATAACTTAACAGCCTCGTACACTTTCACCAACTGACCAGACACCTACGCTCTGGCAACTCTTGCTCATTCACACTCCCGCATTCACAAAAATACAGCAGGTGGTCATTCGTTCTCCTACATTGCACCTGAAAATGGAACAACTTCCCTCATCACATTAGGGCCTCACCCTAACTTCTTGAATTCCACAGGACACTGAAGACCTGGCTCTTCAAATAACTCTGTGGGGACCAAACTCCCACTCATTTGCTCAAGTGCCTGGATATCGTCACTGGCGATCAGTGTGCTCTACAAATCTACATAGCATGAAGTAACAGAACATCCACAATTCACACAGATTACAAAATAGTTGAAATTGACAGGTGAGATGTAATAATGAACTTCATTATCAATAACAGAAAAAGATGAAGATATAATTCTCCTTTGGCTCAGCATAAGGAGTCTCCATGTCCTACTGCTGCAGCTTCATTAGAGGCAGCAATATGTTTTCCCTTGCGGCTCAAATAGGTGATGCATGTTGGCTGACCACTGCAAATTGGATCCCCACACTCTCCTACCAGCACTTTTTACTTCACCAGTTGATGGTGCACATATTTGTAAATGGCATTGAAGGAGAGTAAACTTGAGGCATTTTTATTTTGAATCTGAACTCAAGTGCCCCATATTCAGTATCAGAATGACAGAAAAGCTAGGATCCTGCTCACAACACTTTTGCAGTTACTTTCTCTTGGAGAATTCCTGGCTTACTCCAGGTTTTTAAGCGTGAGTCAGGAGTTCTACAACCGCAGGTCACATCTACTCATAGCGAAATTTTATTGATTTGGGCCACTATGAAGCATTGGTATGAATAAGAACACTTGTCTGAAGTTGTGCTCTAATTTGGAATCAGTTGTGCATGTTATGTCATTATCCAGGACCTAGTTTTTGTGTACAGTACTTCATCCTTGTCTTCATTATGGATTAGGGTGTTGTCATTAATGATGACAAAGAAGACCTGTGTTCTATTACTATCTGGATGAGCACCACCTACCTGTCTAGGTCACATTTTACTGTAGATGAACTGTGTATACAAGCGTAGTTACTCTATGCATTTCTTACAATATTAACAATTCCATGATTGATACTGGCTGGATCTGCCTGTCAAGAATTTCGCAGTACTCCTTTGATTTGAGAGTGGAAAGCATTGTGCCTTTATTCACATATAAGTTTCTCTTTGTCTGGTTACGATACAATACTCAGTGTTCCATGTTAATACATTGCCATGACAATTGGAAAGCAGCATTCAAGATTCCTTATAAATCTACAGACCTATTCTATTGTCTCCTGTCTCTGCTGCCTTTATGTAGTGTAAGGAATGGTCATGGCTATTCTTGTTCCCAGCCCTGTGGTCCTGATTGGCCTCTGGGACTGGTCTCTGGTAATGGAATTAAGATTTCCAACCCGATTTGTCTTTGCTTTTGGCAATGTGACCGGGTGTGGCTAAAAAAGAAGACCTGCCTTCCTCTGCATAGGCACAATGGTGGATTCCCTGATTCTTAGGTGATGCTGCTGAGGACCACAACATCTTTGTGGTTGAACTGTCATCTAATTACCAGTAAGTATAAGAGGGGGGCCGCCTATCCTCCAGTAGCACGTTAGCAGCCCGTTAGAGCTGACACTGTAAGTGGCATGCAGTTCCATTAAGGTTTGCCCATACCCATGCTGATCGCTGGTGCTCATGACAGTGTTTATTCACCTCTCTCATTGTCCCTGACATTAGTTATTCCATTTAGTTTATGTTTTGAATAAGCGGTCGTCTTATTCAGCTAGGAGTCACATTGTGTCTCTCCCCGTGCTCAGATGCCATATTTCTGAATTACGGTATGCCTGTCATTACAATACCTCAATTCTGTTAAATGAAACTGAAATTACTGAGTGACTTGTGCATTCTAAATCAGAGGAGGGGCACCATTCATGTATCCCACATGAGATGGTGCATGTCTACTCATGAAAGTTCCTAAATGTGGCACAATTTAACAGAATATACAGGGCAAGCTCAGTTGCGTAATCTCTCCTCTTTTAAAGCAAGTACTACTCAAACTATTCTTTCCAGAACTTTATTTGGAAACTTACTGCTCTTTCCAGTCATTGAACCTGCACAAATTGTAGCTGAGGGCAGACCCATAGTTCTTTACCGCTTGCGTCTCCTAGGCATATAAAATACCCTACATATTTGCAGTAGCAGGGCTGACATTAGTTTGTGTCAATTTTGCAATATCAAGTGTAATTGCTGCACTAGATATTGCGGAAGTTACAGAGTGACTTAGGTAATACTAGCTAACCCCTGAAAAAAGCATGGTATTTGCATTCTTCTTTTCTGTCTTAGCATTTATTCCTTGGAAATGTTTCGCTTAAATCTATAGGAAGGATTACCTGTGGGTTATTTATTGTTGCTCCTGGACATCATTAAACATGGTAGCCTGTGGCCATTGCATGCTGTAGAACACTCTGCTGTTGCCTCTAAGTAACACTATCTAGCATATAGGTGGTCATTACAACCCTGGTGGATGGTGTTAAAGCGGCGGTAAAACCGCCAACAGGCCGGCGGTAAAAAAATTAGAATTATGACCGTGGCGGAAACCACCAACAAAGACAGCCACTTTAACACTCCGACCGCCACGGCAGTACAGGCAAACAGCGTGGCGGTCACTGCCAACAGACAGACGGGAGACAATGTACCGCCCACAGTATCACAACCTACCAATCCGCCACCTTTTCCGGGGCGGATTCACTGCGGATAAAAACACGGCGGAAACAGCCATTTCAAAGGGAAAACGCTCACCTTTACACACTCCACGAGGAAGGAGGGCACCATGGAGCCGGAACTCCATATTCTGCCAGCGATAGTCTTCCTGCTCCTATACGAGGATCATCCACGCCGGCGGCGAAGACCACGGTGAGTACTACACCTACGACATGGGGAGGCAAAAAACAGGGACACACACACGCAACACCCCCACCCTCACCCACTACAACACACACCAATGCATATCCAAACATTACAGTAACACCCCCCAACCCCCCTGGAAGAATGCAAATACAAAAGGAAATGAGTTGAACCATTGTATCATATCAAAATACAGTAACCAAATATATATATATATATATATATATATATATATATATATATATATACACATTAAACAAAATATACACCACGATTAGTAGTGCAGGTATTGCACCATTCATTGTCCGTGGACCACTGGGCCCAAAATGCATGGGCGAGGCCCACACAAGATACCTGATCAAAACCGAGAGAACACTGCAGGGGCATCAGATAGAAAAACAACAGGCACCTCAGGGGGAAGGGGGGGGGGCACCTCAGCCAGATGAGTGCACCACACCAGATCCACGAGGGGGCTCCATGCCCATTGATGTATCCTGGGGAGTGCAAAGCCACAGTCTCTCAAGTCTCTGCAATGAGTGGGTTGCCCACTGTACCATCCTGGGGAGTGCAAAGCCACAGTCTCACAAGTCTCTGCAGTGGGTGGGTTGCCCACTGTACCATCCTGGGGAGTGCAAAGCCACAGTCTCTCAAGTCTCTGCAGTGGGTGGGTTGTCCACTGTACCATCCTGGGGAGTGCAAAGCCACAGTCTCTCAAGTCTCTGCAGTGGGTGGGTTGCCCACTGTACCATCCTGGGGAGTGCAAAGCCACAGTCTCTCAAGTGGATAACAGTCTCCACTGGTTCTGGAGGGGGACTGGTGTCCAGAGTGCAGCACACACCCCGTGACGGTGCCAGGTGTGTCACTGCCGTTGCTACAAATGGGCTAGCGGTGCATTCCATGGCAGTCTTTGCCCTGTTCAGCGGTCCCTGGCCTGTTCAGCGGTGCTTGAGTTGCCAGTGTCAGACCCGTTCAACGGTGGATTCCATGGCTGTCTTTGCCCTGTTCAGCGGTCCCTGGCCTGTTCAGCGGTGCTTGAGTTGCCAGTGTCAGACCCGTTCAGTGGTGCATTCCATGGCGGTCTTTGCCCTGTTCAGCGGTCCCTGGCCTGTTCAGCGGTGCTTGCCAAGGCGGTCCTTCATTGCCCAGCAGGGCTGTGACTGGTGGTCCTTCATGGGTCAGCTGGTCTGTGGCTTGCGGGGCCCTCCTGGCCAGCTGGGCTGTGGCTGGTGGTGGCCTCCTGGGCAGTGACTCTGGGGCTGGCGGTGGCCGTGGGCTCCTGGGCAGTGACTCTGGGGCTGGCGGTGGCCTCCTGGGCAGTGACGATGGGGCTGGCCTCCTGGGCAGTGACTCTGGCGGTGGCCTCCTGGCTAGTGATGATGGGGCTGGCGGTGGCCTCCTGGGCAGCGGGGATGATGGCGGTCCTCTCCGCCGTGCTGCTCCTCCCAGACTTTGGAGATTTCTTCAGGCCCTTCCCCACCTTGGGAGGAGTCACAGTTGAGTCGACACTCCCCCAGGGACCCTTGTGAGCAGCTTTGCTGGCTGGAGTCTTCCCCCTCTCCCACGGGCACTGTCCAACTTCTGATGCTTCACGGGGGGGACTGGCTGTGCTTTGGCTCCGTGCCACACTGGCTGTCCTGGTGGCCGATGCACTCCACATACCTGTAACTACAGGCACCTCTGGTCCCGGAGATTTGTTGGCTGAGGTGCTAGTACGGGACCTATGAGTTGGACGGGGGGGGTGGCGGTGGGAAATAGGTTAAGGGGGGGGCCAGGAAAAGTTTTTGGGAGACACTGGGACGGATAGATGGAGGGGGTTTGGGAGTGGAGGTAGACGTGGTGGTTGTAGGAGGTGTAAGTTTTGTGGATTTGGGTGCAGGTGCATGGGCTGGAGGCTGTCGTGAGGTGGATGGCTGTTGGGTGGGTGTGTGCCTTCGTTTGTGTATCTTCGGAGGGGGCGTCACAGACACACTGGGAGAGGACACAGGGGACGTGTAAATGGTAGTGGGGGTGGTTACTGCACGTGAACGGGGTGTGGTGGTGGGTGTGCTGGTGCGGGACGTAGTGGCTGTAGTGGTAGTGCATGCAGGTGTGAGTGTAGACGAGACTGGGAGGGAGGAGGGAGACGACGACGAGGGGGACACAGTGGAGGCAGTGGATGTTGGTGTGTCTGTATGTGTGTCTGTATGTGTGTGATGCTTGCGTGAGTGCCTGTAGGATGTATGGTGGTAATGTTTGCCTGAGCTTCCCTTGTGTGTTGACGTGTGTGCATGCTGGTCTGTAGGTGTGCTTGGGATAGGCTGAGGTACAGGGGATTGGGTCTGGGTGGAGGAAGTTGGAGGGGGGAGGCTAGACACAGGGACAATGGCTGCCATCAGTGCTGAGGCCAGAGTTTGCAGGGTTCGATTTTGGCTTCTGAGGCAACTTTTAACATGCTTCCTTCCTCATTCTGATATATATCTTGTTCCTGTATATCGTTTTGCAGAGAACTGGAGAAGTTAGGTGTCAACAAATGATTTTTCATTTCTTTCACCCATCCTGATGTGCTTTCAACAGTTTCCACAATTTCAATGGCCTCCCTGAGTGATGGATTTCTGGCCAAAAGTTTCTCTTCTACTCTGCTACTGTCAGGGCATCTTATGGACTGATCCCTTATTAAGGAGAAAGTTAGTTCTCCAAATTCACAGGTGCGGGCTAGTGTTTTCAATGATGCGATGTAGTTGTCTACTTTCTCAATAGGTCTTTGCACTCTGGTAAAAAAATATCTATGTCTCTCCAGTACTACATTTATACCTAGTTCAAAGTACTGTTTTAACATTTTCATGGACACTTCAAAAACAAAACATAAGAAGGTTCGCCTTCTCTATTTCCAATTGACATTACACCAATGCTATCATAAATATTAGAACCTACAATTCCTAGGTTATGCAGCAAAATTGCCTGTTTCCTATGTGAAGAAAATGTCTCTCCTCCAATGGCTACCAAATAGGAGTCAAAAAGATTCCTCCACCTTTTCCATAGGAGTATAGGTTCTTCCTTTTCTAACAGAAATGCTGGGGGCTGTGACGTATTACTGACTATTATTTATGTATATTGTATTGATTGCTTTACCTGTATAGTCACAACGTTGCTTATTCTTAACCTCAACAGTGTTAGTAAGATTTACTCCTTTTTTTTCCTTTTGAATGTTGTGAAACTGCTTAGTGTAAATAAATGTTCAGCTGCTATTATTGTTTCCCCATTCAGAAAAGGTCTTAGTTGCTATGTACGATGATATCGCTGTATCACTGCCTCACTGAACCAATCCAAATCAAGATGGCAACGAGGAATGATGATCTCATCATGACAAGTCTGTGGATCTGAGCGGAAAACGGACATACAATACACCGTAGGATCTCTTGTGCCTCAGTCTTGTGCTGAGGAGAAACCGACATGCAGGGCATATGTTGCCTTGGAAATTCTTGCACAGCTGCCTCACTGTAGCTTGTGGCTAGAATTCCTCAAGCTTCCCAAAACCATCCTTTACCCTCATGTGCAGAGAAAGGCACAGATATGAGTTAATGAAAAGTTAAATATGCTTATTGTGCCAGTTAATAACGCTGCACTTATTCGTCTTCATAAACCTTCGGTTCCATTAGCGATTGATAATCTTCTTCGGCCTGTGGGGAGTTGGTGGTGTGCTTGTCCCCAATCAAGCTTGGTGTCTTGTTGCCAGTGTTAAGAAGACTCTCACTTCATAATTAATTTCAATGTTTTATTGGTTGCAGATTACACCCCCAACGATGTCTGTCACCAACACAGTCCCAGGTCTCCATCTGACTCCCTTTAGAACATTAGCACCTGGAAGACCCTAACATTCCTGGCATGAGACAAACATTCCATTTAAAGAAATATGACAACTTTGACTTCACACTATTACAACACAGACACACAGCAGCTCTTCAAGTACTATGCAGACCACGTCCCTACTTGGTCATGAAGAACTTGTAATTTCAACAAAGTGCAGCAATCCCAACTTTAGTAGACATTGCTCAGGCAGTGGTAATTCTGCAGTCATTTCTGGACTGTGCTTGCAGCATTGATGGTCATATGACATGCATAGGTAAATATAGAAGACTACGGAGACACACGCTGGTGTCCATCTTGGATTGACTTCTTTCTCAGTGATAATTTACTATACATGGACATTCTACATATGTCAGTAGTTGCAGATCTTTAGGGGTCACAACAGACGAGAAGGACCTATAGTGGGCAAGACTGATAGCTATTTTAGAATGAGAATGCCTCCAATCACTGAGTAATGTTATGCAGTTATCAAGAAAGAGCAGCTATAGATGTGCTTGTTACATTCCTCTGGAGTGAAGAGGACTGACATTGCTGTAAAGCAGGTTCATAGTTTCAAGTACTAAGCCTAGCAATCACTTTTTTTTTTAAAGTTGACTACTGGGATAGTTACCTAAACTGCCCCAACCCTTGTATATTCTTAAGGCTCATCTAGACTGATGGATGAATACCACAGGCAGCTGAAACTGGATGAAAAAGAAAGTGATACAATCAGTCAAGAGATCATGCCCTGCAGCAAAACATGCTTTGGGATGAAGTTGATGGAGAGCTGCCATGGTTGTAGCATTAAGGCAGCTTATTCTCCTTCCAGTGGTGTTTGCAATGTTCTAATATTGGACAGTAGCAGCAAAGCAGCTAAAGTAGAAGATTAATAACTGAGTCTGAAGAAATTCTTTATTTGACAGGATGTGAGTTAGGACAACTAACACTTTTTTTAATTATATGTGTATTTATAAAGTGTGAACCTAGTGCCAGACACAGAAATGTGATATGTAACCAACATCTGAGTACAAAGACAAAAGCAGGAATGTTTACATTAAGGCATCATGACAGTATATGCATGCAAACATAAAAGAATCGCAGTGGAGTGAGGTGGGGAGAAAAGGAAGGCTTTCTACAATGGCCGAAATGTTGTGAGGAGTGAATTTTTATATCTTGCCTGAATTACACTACTAAAGGTGCAAAGGGAGATTATTATAGACATTAGCACACATTCAGACATTGAAGATGCAGCAATAGAGCATGCTGAAGGCGTTGAGAATGGAGATGAATGAAATGGACTGCAAAATCCTAGACCCTCAAAGGCCACTCTCATAGAAACGTGTGCCTTGTAGGGTTCAGGAATGTGAAAAACAGTAAAGGAGTGGGTAATTGCTACAAATATGGTTTTGTACATGCAAATAAAATGTTCAGTTCTAAATGTCGCTGCAGACGCATTTTAATTGCAGTGAATGTGGAAAGAAGTAGAATTAAGTTAGAAGGCCATTTCCATTATTCAGCCCTTAGATTCTCTATCTGAAGAGTGTGAAGGTGAATTGATAGATCTGTGCCATGATAACCAATCAAAATGTATGAAGACAATGGAGGTAGGTTTGAGAAAGAGAAACACTGCTACATTGAGTGTAGTAATTCATGAATACACATAGCCCTCCCAGTTATGAACCTGAGTTTTCAGGTTCTTTTTCTTTTTTTTTGTGAGCAGGTACTACATGAAAACGTCAATATTTCGAATCAAGATAACAAAACCTGGAAGTAAAACAATATAACACAGTGCAGAAGTCTCTTCCCAAATGGCATGGTACTTCCGTGTGGCCCTGATTCTTTGTACGTACAGAAATTCTTTAGCTTGTACTGCTCATTTTCTTTTCACAAAGATCATATGTTGGATCTAAAGAGGTCTTCCACTGTTGTAGGATCAGAGACTTGGAAATCAAAGTTGCAATATAAAAGAATTGTTTGGAGAGCCTGGGATGATTGGATATACTGAAAAGTGCTCCCAAGGGTTCTGGTGCTGACGCTACCTGTAATTTCGAGCTAATCGATTGAAATTTTTTACCCCGAATTTAGTGAGAGCAGGGCAAAGATAGCAGACATGTAGCCAACCTCCAACCTCACAATGGCATCAGAAGCAATTGCTTGGAATCGACGGATCCATCTTGTTGAGCTGGTGAGGAATGACATACTCTTGAAATTTGTGCCTCGTAAGGCTTTAGAAGAGAGGTTATTATAATGTTTCCACGTCTGGGGATCAAGCAAGCAAGCTGTGGTTGCTTCTATTCTGCTTAGAGCAGGAGGGAGAGCTTTAGCTGGCAATTCCTCTAGAAGGATACGATACCAGTTGCCAACCCCTGTCTGTTTCTGCCCCCACATGGCTTGTGTAATTCTAAAAGATAGTGGCTCAGCTGGATACTGCCCTAAAAAACCTGTTGATTGAATAAAACGAAGAATCTGGAGGTACGAAAAACGTAAACATGATGGAATATCTGGATTGGTACTTTGGAGTTGTGTCCATGATATGACACTATCCCCTATTAAAAACATCTTGTAGGTTTCACAACCCCAGATTTTCCCAATCTTTAAGGGCTTTGATAGCAAGAGGAAGCCCAATGGCGACAGGTTCTCTTAGGGGAATAGTTGGATGGATCCAAGTAAAATAATAGTTCAGTTGAAGTTCGACTCCTCTAGACCAAAGAAGATTTGGGATCTTGTATCTAGTGCTTTTCGGAAGCCATGGCATTTTAAGAAAATGAGAAGCAAATATTATTTTCAAGAAGCATCTGTTTCAAATAAAAGTTTGAATCTATATGATGTGTGGACGAGGCACTCACAATCCAGTCTAGATAGGTCGCCTCATAATATTTTTTTTGATGGGGTAAGGCTAGACCACCATCCTCTATGGAGAGCTGCACTGTCTCCAACCATGTGCAAGGTTTTTTGTTTGCCAAGATAAATTCACGTAGTATTACATTGAGATCCTTGAAGAACTTTAGAAGAGCCTTGATCAACACATTAGCAAATATATATAAGAATAAAGGCAGCATCATTTTGATCAAGTCAATGCGGCCGAATATTGTTAGTGGTGAACTCTAGCATTTAAGCATAAGAGCATGTGCTTTCTTGAGTGTAGCGAGATAGTTCAACGTGTAATGATCAAACATGTTGTGGGTGACATAAATGTCTAAATATCTGATGGGATGAGAAGTCTGATAATTAGTTTGCAGCTCGGCTGGTAAGACTGAATCTTAAGCATTGAACAGCAAAACCTCAGATTTAGATTTATTGATCGGATAACCTCCCAGGTTGGAAAACGTTTGGACTTTGCTAAAGGCCTTTTCAATATTCTGAGAATTGTCCGCAAGATATAGGATTGCGTGATAGGAAAACATTTTAGCTTGGGGGTACCTGGCATCGGGGATTTTATGGAGATATCCTGTCTCAGGGCTGAAGCCAGAGGCTCAATGAAGAGAGCCAACAGAACCTGAGACAGAGTGCATCCCTGCCAGGTCCCATGGCGTATTGCAACCTTGCTGATTACTTGAGAATAAATTAAAATGTTGCAGCAGTGTAGATTGGAGCTCTTGGTCAAGACTCGGTAAAGAGACTGATCCAAGATATTCATTAATGGGCTACTCGCTTGTAACTGACTTGGGAGTATAAATATTTGTATAGTTAAAGACACCTTCCCTATGTCCTTTGCCTTATCGACCATACGCCCCTGGGATTCATCAAAAATGGATTTAATTAGGAAGCATTTTGGCGTTTTTTATTATAATGTGCCAGGTATTTACCTACGTACTCGCTCTCTTTGTAATATTGCTGAAAGCCTGTATTATGATTGATCTTGTTCTAAAAAAAGATTCTTCAATTGAGTTTTAGGCTAATGAAGGCAAGTCCATGACGTTTGGTCACCAAGTGACTGATGTAAGCATGGTGCATAGATGAGTTCCTGCTGAAGGCTGTTCACTTTCTCCTTCTTGGCTTTCCTAAGAAAGGCATTAAAAGCTATAGCTTCCCCTCTACTGTGTGCCTTGCATGACTCCCAGATGGCAAAAATAGAAGCAGTTGCTTCATTTCTGCATAGAAACTCAGCAACTGATAGTTTGAGTGCTGAAGTCCAGCCTTCGTTAATTAATAAAGATTTGTCCAGAGACCACCTGAGTCTTTCTCGCTGCTGAGCAGAGAAAGATAGTTGTACCAAGGGAACGGAGTGATCCGAAAAGGGGGTGGATATTATATCGGGACCAACTCTATCCCAGGATTGAGACACTAGGAAGAAGTCTATCCTTGATGCAGAGTTAACTCTTTTTGATAAACAGGTGAAACATTGCTTCTGTGGATCATCCAGCCGCCAAGGAGCCAGATCACAAACAAATTGTAAAAATTTTGACAAAAATCGATGTGCGGACGGTTTGTTTTGTGATCAATTTTTGCAAGAGGCATCTAGATTATTAATTATTATTAATTTAATAATATTAAAATTGCCACGACTACCAAAAGGCCAGGAAGTGTGCTTAAAAGGTCATAAAGACTTTGCAGAGAGGTGGTTTAATCTTCTATGGTGCCATAAAAACATGAAATGTGCATTAATTGCCTTCCTAGCTTCAAACTAACAAATATCCATCTTACTTGAGAAGCCTGATGCACCTGAAGGACTTCTCCTTGGAAGTCCTGTGTGAGAAGAACTGCCACACCCCAGACGGCCGCATTAGCGGAAGCGAAAAAGGAATGAGAAATAAAGTTTGGGATCCTAGGACAGTTAGTTTGCTGCTTGAAATGAGTTTCCTGTAGTAAAATCACCTGCGCCTGGGAGGCTCTTAACCAATGGAAGATTGCTCTAAATTTTTGTGAATTATTCAGCCAGTTCGCATTGCATGATGCAACTTTCATGAAGCCAGAGGAGGACGTATTAATTTGCCTATCACTCATCTGGTAAAAAATAAATGTTTTTAGAGGCCTGTTGGCACTGGACCAGACATTACAATTTGAATTAGGTGGGTTCATGATGATTTTTATCCTCAGTGAGTCCTTTTCTTTTTGCCCACTTTTTGGAAGGCCTATTGACACTGAACCCGATCTTGGAATCTATAGTAAGTACATTTATGATGAATTCTATCCTCAGTAACCCCCTTTTCCTCAGCACCATCCTTCTAGACGATAAGTTGCCAGTGGCCTTGCGTTTGCAACCTGCTCTTTTCACCCACCGAGCGCAAAACCCACCCATAAACCCCCCCCCACCACTGAGTGCTCTCATCCTCCACCCACAAATCATGGGCCTACCCGTCATAGCCTTCCTCTCCCAGTGACCCCAACCTCTCCCAGTGAGAACTCCTCAACCCCAAAAGAGAGTGGGCTGGAGTGCCACCCATTGGATCTGTGACTGGGCGGAGTAGCAAGTGAGAGCAGTGAGGACAGGGGATATAGAACAATACATATATCATATAGGGAATAACATCCTGCTTTTGCCTATGACATTCATGATAAACAGCCGACAACCTACATCAAATACATAGGTTACCCATTGAGAGCGGCGAGGAGGTCTTTAGCCTGTTGAACATTTTGAAAAATATGAGCCTGTCCCTTATGGAAGACTTTTAGTTTCGCGAGTTGCACTATACCAGCGGTAGCCTCCAATCTTTTGAAGTTGTCAATCATGCTAACAAATTCACGATGTCGACACGCTGTAGTTATAGACATATCAGAAAAGGAGAAGTCAGTTCCTACTTTAAACGTTCTTACTTTTATGGCTTGAGATAGGATATGTTCCTTTATCCTGTAGTCCCCGAAATGTACCAGGATAGTACATGGATATTTAGAGTTCTGGGGCCTTGCTGCTGGAATTCTATGGGCCCGCATGATGGTCAGATCTGAGTGAGCCATGGTCTTATCGAGAATATGTTTGTGAACCAAATCTGTTATCACTTTTTTAACCGAGGATGCAGACTCTATTTCTTCGGGAATTCCGACAAAGTTCAGATTAGAGCGTCTAGATCTATTTTCAATATTGGTCCAATTTAAATTACAGCTCCTTGAGTTCAGCCTGGGTCTAGCTTGACGCTGTTCTGGATCCATGATAAGTATTTTCAAGATTGAAGACTCTTTGCTCTACTTGGGAGATTCGTGATGTCAAATGCAATATGTTGGTGTTGAGTTGAGCTAGCTGCTCAGTTTTTTTTATGAGCCTGTTCATGCGTTAGTTTTAGATCGTGTAGCTCCCTTAAAATAAGGTTCAACATGGCCTTGACCGTGGGATTAGTTAATGTGTTTGAAGATGGTTAACACAGGAAACCTGGATGTAAAGCAGGATTGTCGCCCCTCTGATCCCCCATGAATGGTGAGTATAGAGCCAGAGAAGAGGGATCACTGGAGCCTGAGATGGTTGAGGAAGTTGGAGCTGGCATAAATTTGGAAGGCTGATCTTCTAATACATTCTCGATTGCATTCTCGATTGCGGAAGAGCTCTTCTCTCTCTCAATCCCCTTATTGTTAAGCCTTGAAAATAAGGGATAAGAGGGTTTTCCAATGGACTGAGCCTCCATATGCACTGGGGCAGGGAGTAGGGTGAAGTCGAAATTGACTGAAGAGTGTCTTCTCCCACTACTCGGAGAGAGATAAGAGGACTCTTCCCTCATTAGGTCTGTGGTGGGCACTGGCGATGGTGACAGCGAGCTCAGGCTTGGGGATAATCTGGTCTTTCCTGCTTCTTGATGACTGGTAGAAGACCTTGTTGAACTGTATATCTGGGGTGCCGTAGATATCAAGGCGGGATTTGGTCCATCCTGGGAATCTTCACACGGTCGGTGTGGTCCTTCTTTGATCCCATTTTTAGCGCTCCGTAGATAACAGTATCAAACCTTTTGTTCTGGTTATTTTCAAAGACCTAGCCACTGCACGGGTCCTGGAGAAAGCATCACTAGTAATGTGTTTCAGACTGTCTGGATATAAAAGAGTATAGAGAGAGGCCTGAAGGAGAGCCAGGATGCAACAGGCCGCATCTGTGCTACACAGACCACTTCCGCTGCTCACCTGAGCTCTCGCTTCACCTCGAGAACTGCCTAGAGCGGAACCCTGTTTGGCACTTGCCCTATATATATAGTCCTGATATGATCCTCGAGCTTTAGAAGAAGGTAGTAAGGTAGTTCGACAGGGAGCTAGGAGCCCTAGTAACATCTGCAGGCACAATAATATTGTCTTTAGTACCAATTGTAGCAGCTAGCTTCTCAGAAACAGGTGCAGTTGTTCCTAAGTACTTTCGCCTAAGGGCTGACCTTGCCATGTACTATCTCAGTGCCCCCTCAGCTGCCCTAGAGCATGCCAAAACCAACAGTTTTACTCACTGTAATATTCGTTATTTTCTCGATGCATTGGTCGCTGCTCGTTACCTGCTGCAGTTGCTCATTGTCACTTATCGCCTCCGCTTTGCTTAAGCTCAGGCTGCTACTGAGAAGAGGTGGGGGAGACACCCCAATGAAGGACAAATTGAATGGTGTCTCCTCAGGGCTGGGCTTGAATGACTGCTTCAGACCGTGGAGGTAGCATGCAGGCTGTGCGATTTTCATTCTTCCATATGTGCAATAAGTGCATTGGCACCTAGCCCCATAGACAAGGGGCACAGTAAATCCTGTGTTTTACTGTATTTCACTATTAAGGCAGCAACAATGGGCCTGCTTTCCTTCCTTGCGCAAGAACCAATGACACGCTGGCTAAATCACTATCCTTCAGGGTATATCCTGGTAATCACTGTGCACCTCAACACCACAGACCTTCAAAGATGAACTCTTCCACAGAAATACCTGTCTCTCAGAACTGAATGAGCCCCAGCCCCATTCCAAGGTTGGCTGCGCTTCTGAAGTCTCTCACCATCAGAGCTGACCGTTGCTTTGAAAAGTTTATTTGTGGCAGCTTCCTATCTATCCCTGAGAAACAATCGTCATATAGGAAAGGGTCACCCCAAAGAGGGACGAGTTGTATGGTGCTTCCTCAGAGTTGGGCCTGAATGCCCGCTTCAAGCCACTGCTACAGACAGAGGGGATAGCGTGTAGGCTGTGCGCTTTCCGCAAGCCGGTGTTTTTTCTCTCTTTTTTTTTTCCCTTGCTGACGTTCCAGCGCCTGGCGCCGCTCCTTGCTTACCGCCTAAGAGCTGTCTCTGAGGAACATCGAGCCGCCGTTCCTTACTCTTTGCTCCTTCTACCGAACTTCTCCAATGCCACGCCCGAACGTTGATGGCTCACCTGAGTCATTCCTGCCTGCTCAACCGCTCACACCACGCTTCACCTCGGCTCACTGGCCTGTCATCCTGCCCTCTGACCCGGACGCAGACTGGTCACGGAGCATGACGGGAGCTCCACATGACCCTGGTTCTTTTTCTTATTATCTTCTTATTTCAAAACACACACTGACTGAAACAATAACTGAAAAAAATTGGTTTGGGTGTGGTTTCAGCACAGTTCAGGATCGGTGAAAGACCTTTGTGCTGGTGGATCAGGCATCTACCTGAAATGGGGAATTCATATGATGTAATAGGAAGTCATCTGATGTAATAGTCACCAGTTGTATAGTAGGTTAAACTGCATGCTGCATTTGCAGATATGCTGTTACTTTCTGATCTAGTCAGGGTGGAATGTCTAGACACATCACTGCCTAATCATATTCCTTTGATGGCGTAATGTTTCTATGGAGAGGAACAACAAAAATACTGGAAGGTCACCGGCAGACATTAGCTTATGAAGGCTCTACAAGAAGAAATAAGACACCTCTTTGATAGAAATAAGGGTTAATTATGGCCCATTGAGTACTCTTGAAGACATTCACTTTAACTGTATAACGGATCTGTATGACAGCTTTGTGAGTGGGGGAGGTGATTGTGAATGACTAAATGAAACATGAGACATAGTGGGGGACCCAGACTGAGGGGTGAGTTGGCCGCAATATGATTATTACTTCAAGAAGGCTGGACTACAGTGAAAGTAAATGATTTCAACCCCCCACGATTAGACCTAGTTCTCTTTGTGGGTGTTAGAAACTGGGTCTCTAGTTGGCAGCGGTATATGCCCTGTCCAAGTAGGTACCACAATCCTAATCAGGGCAAGACAAGTACACAACCTAAATTAACTTGTGCCCACCCTCTTGTACCTTGACACAGAGCAGGCAGGCTTAATTTAGAAGAAAACGTGTAAAGTATTTGTGCAACACCTAGTAATCTAATGACACCACACAAAAACACTCCACATGGGAGTATTAAAATAGAGGTTATTTATCTGAATATATCAAGACCAAAAACAGAAAAAATCCAATGAATATTCACTTTCAAAAGAGTTCACATTAAGCGCACTGTGCATAATGCTTATTTTAGAGTCTTTATGGTATTGTGAGAGAATATGAGTGTCCCTCTGCGAGGAGTGCAGAGTAGGTTGAACGGAGCCATTTGGGAGTGCCCCCTTCAAAGAGAACTAAGGGCCAGATGTACAAAAGGATTTTACCCATTCCCGTGTCTATGGGGAAAAAGCTTTCGTACATATGGCCCTAGGTGTTATGTCCTCAGTATGCAGAGAGCGCAGCAGGAGCTTGAAGACAGTCTGGGTCTCTGAGTCTGGGAAGAAACTGCTCCTGCCATGGGTTGAGGCTAAGTTATCTGAGTCGGGCCAGGGCAAGAAGTAGGGTTGCATTTGAGCGCACCTCACCAGTTAGGGAAGGCCAGCGAGTAGCGCGTCTCCATCACCAGGCAACACAGGTGGCCAGCCGCACTGAAGCTGCTCTGAAGTTCTGGTGAGATAGACGATGGGTTGCCCGTGAGGCCTCTCATGAGTGCTGATGGGGCAAGTGGCAGGCAGCAAAAAAGCTGCACCGAAATCTTGACTGTGTGAGTGGCAAGTTGCAACGAAGACACGCTGAACTCTTGAGCGAAAGGGAGTGGCAGGTTACAGCGAAGCGGCGCTGAAATCTTGGTTAGATGAGCAGCAAGCTTCAATGAAGCCACACTTGGGGTCTTTAATGTCTCAGAGACCTGGTGTAAAACCTCAGCAAGTCATCAAGACCTTGGAGTCTCTCTGGGGGTGATGGTTTGGTCTTGAGTTGCAGGGCAGAGATTGGGAGGCAGCAGGGCAGCTCAATGAGGCAGGTCAGTTGTTCCTTGAAACTGTTTGACAAAGCAACGTGGTGATTCTTCAGCACAGAAGTACTTACTCCAGCAGAGTTTCCTTGAGTCCCGAAGTGCACTAAACATAGTGAGTCATGGACCCAGTACTTATACTAGAAAGTGCCTTTGATGTGGAGGATGAATTCAAAAGGTTTCTGTGAGATGCACAGGTCCCTCATTCAACTCAGGGCTAGCTCCAGACTATCAGTGGGGGGCAATAATCCCTTTTGTGAGGGCTCCGGTTAGTACCCTTTCAGATGTAAATGGAAGCCCTTCCCAACCTCCTCCCCAGGAAGAACCATCAGTATGCAGATGCAGTTGAGTATCATGTGGTGTGGGTGCCTGAAGAGAATGTACACATGTAGCTATCACCTAACCCAGGCCAGACGTATACTGGAGATAGGCTGTAGACATGCAGGGCAGTGACAGCAGAGAAATACCCACTCTCCGAAGGTGGCTTTTTAAAAATAGTAATGATAAATCAGACTTATCAGTAAAGAGGATTTATCATGGCCATTCTAATGATACTAACCATAATGCAGCTACTCCTCTTATATCAAGAATTACAGCTTAAAAAGTATTATAAGGAATTCCCAATGCTGGTCTATGAGAGGGGCAGGCCTCACATTCATGAAAAACACCTTGGGAGTTTTTCATTACCAGGACATGAAAGATTTAAAAGTACATATCCTGCTTTTTACTTACACGGCATTCTGCCATATGGGCTACTTAGGGCCTGCCTTAGGGGTGTCCTGTATGCAAGAAAAGGGGTGTTTTGGTCTTAGCAAGAGGGTTTGAACACCAAGGGCGCGTTTCACAAAGGTTAACGTAGACGTTTGGTCTAAACGTAGACCAAATGTCTAAGTTTACTATTTTTGGGAATTTACAAAGGGCATTTAGGAGTAGTAAGTTTATGTCTGCACTCGGAGCAGATCTCTGCCCCGAGTGCAGACTTAAAAATACTACTTGTAAATTTCCTTTTTGAATTCCCAAAAATCATAAACATAGATGTTTGGTCTAAGTTTAGACCAAATGTCTAAGTTTACCTCTGTGAATCGGGCCCCTAGTCGGTGTGGAAATAAAAATGCACACACAGGCTCTGCTGTGGCAGGCCTGAGGCATGTTTATAGGGATATCTAAGTGAGTGGCACAACCAGTGCTGCAGGCCCACTAGTAGCATTTATTGTACAGGCTTTACAAGGGACTTATATCTAAATTAGTTATGCCCGTTGCGGATTCCCAAATGTGACCATGTTTTAGGGGAGAAGGACATGCACTTTAGCACTGCGTAGCAGTGATAAATTGCTCTGAGTCCTAAGTCCAGGAAAAATATTCAACAACAAAATAGGAGGTAAAGGCAAAAAAGTCTGGGGTAAGATCACCCTAAGGTTGCCAGGTCTAACAGTGGGTAAATGGTAAATTTAGAAACATTGATAATCAACCAGAAGTAGCTCTGGAATTACCTGTAAATATTCTCTAAAGTGCAGCCAGCTCTTGTGCCACCTATGTACAGCATCCCACTGTGTGCTTAGATGCTGTTGTCCTTTACTAGTGTGACACCAGGCAAATCACCTACAGGTAGGCCTGGCAAAATTGTAATTACGCCAGAGTGATCACAATAAATTTGGTAATTTCTCATTACTCTTTTGATGCAAAATTACCAAAACTTATATGATTATGCCCACTCTCTTAATTATGTGTGATTTGGCACAGAAATCCTATGATAGGAAGAATAAACGTCTTGAGTGTGAGTGGCTGCTGCTGGTCATGTTCTGTTGTATTTAGATGTATTTTCTTAGTACAAACTGTATTCTTGATTCCATTTTGAACGCTATTGTGCATTTAGTGCAAAATAAAGCTAATCGCCAGGATGCACTCCTCACGTAATTCCATACCATTTCATTTAAATATGCTATAATTTAATGTAATTACGTTACACCTGTCCCTCCAGCTTAAAGTGTGGAAAGCTACCCTACCTCTAGGGAGTTCTCTTCGCTGAGGTGGAAAAAACTAGATAGAACATCAGCATTGGCATCCCCAGTAGGGATATTGACCACCTCAACAGTTTTGGGCTTTTGCTCCTCATTTGCATTAGCTACCTGAAGGGCCTGTGGACAGTCTGAATCAAGAAGTGAGTTCCAAATAGGTAAACAGCAAAACCTTTCCTTTCTATAGCACTCCACCTCTGTTCCTGGGGAAGTAACTTCCTAGAGATGAAGGCTACATGTTGATCCAGGCCTTCATCATTGAGCTGTTACAATACTGCCCCTACATCATGCCCTGATGCATCAGTTTCTACAATCAACTCTTTGGAGAAGTCAGGGGTCTTGAGCACAGGAGCTGTGCACATGGCTTGTTTTAGGAAGTCAAATTATTTTTGGCATGCCTCTTTCCAATTCACATTTCTGGACTGCTTCTTAGTGGTCAGCTCAGTCAAAGGGGCAACAATGGTGCCATATCCCTTCTCAAACCTCCCATAGTATCCAGTGAGGCCCAAGAATGCTCTGACCGCAGTCTGTGTTTTGGTGTGGCTTCTAGGCCAAGATAGTTTCAGTCTTGGCCTGAAGGAGCTACACTTTATTCCTCTCCACCCCCACCAGGTGTGCCAAGTACACCACTGACCCCTGCCCTATCTGGCACTTACTGGCCTTGATAGTCAGGCCTGCCTGCCGCAGATCCTAAAGCACTTTCTGGAGGTGGTACTGGTAGTCTTCCCAGCTGTTACTGAGGACAGCTATGTCATCTAACTAAGCAGCAGAGAAGGACTCCAACAAAGCAAATTCCTGGTTCACCAGCCTCTAGAAGGTGGCAGGAAGATTTTTCAATTCAATTCAATCCAATTTCAATCCAAAGGGCATCACCCTGAGCAGGTAGTGGCCCTCTGGAGTGGAGAAGACTGACCTTTCCTTCGCTTCTTCAGTTAGGGTGATCTGCTGGTACCCTAATGTACGATCAAAGGTACTTAAGTACTTGACAGTCCCTAGCCTGCCAACTAGCTCATCAGCTCGGGGGATAGGATGAGCATACATTTTGGTCACAGAATTGTGTCCTCTGTAATCCACACAGAACCTCAGCTCAGGGGTGGTGCACAGTGGGGCAGCTTTTGCTACCAGAACCACAGTGCTGGACCACGGGCTATTGGAGGGTTCTATCACCCCCAAATCCAGCATCTTAGCAACCTCACTCTTGATCCTGGCCTCCGCCTTATCTGACAACCTGTGAGACTTCTGCTTCACAGGGAGGTTGTCACCTGTGTCCACATTATGGATACACAGATGGGTAATCCCAGGAGTGAGGGAACTTTTCCTATACTTGGCAACAGTCCCTCTGCTGTTCAGGAGTCAGACTGAGCGGGAAGGATCACTCCTTCCACAGACCCAGCCTTCTCCTTGGAGGCTAAGAGGTCAGGCAGAGGCTTACTCTCCTCAGCGTCATCAGTCACCAGCAGCATGGGGACCTCAGACTTCTAAAAGTCTGGTTTGAGGTGCTTGATATTAAGCAAGTGGTGGGGTCTTAAGGTCTACCACATAAGTGGCCTTAGCCTTCTTCTCAATCACCTCACAGGGCCAAGTCCAAAGATCCTAGAGAGCCCCAGGCTCCACAGATTCCATCACCTCCACTTTCTGTCCAGGCTGGAATTCCACAGTGGTAGAGTTTTGGTCATACCACTCCTTCATTACAGCCTGGCTAGCTTCTAAGTTGTCAAAAGTTTGCTTCCACAACTTAGCCATTTGGCTATGGAAGGCCAGCATGTAGATCACTACATCCTGGAGGACTTTCTTGTGAGCTTCCTCCCAACCCTCTTTCACCAAACTAGGAGGTCCTCTAAAAGGGTACCTATACAGAAGCTCAAAGGAGCAGAAGCCCATTCCCTTCTGAGATAAAAATCAATCCACATAAGAGCGCTTGGCACTACAGGCACAGAGGGATGGCCTCTGGGCTCCATGTGGCATCTGGGCTCCATGTGGCATGATCGACCAATACCAGGATGAACCTGTGACCAAAAGTGGTCAGGGGATCCATAGGCCCAATAATGTCAATGCCCACCCATTCAAAGAGGGTGCTAACGACTGACAGTTGTTAGAGGGGAGCTTTCAGCTTCTGCCCTGTCTCCCCACTGGCCTGGCAGGTCACACAGGTCCTGCAGAACGTGTCTGAGGAAGTCCTGATCTTAGGCCAATAAAACTGGGGGACAAGCCTTGTACAGGTTTTGTTATGACCCAAGTGTCCTGCCAGAGGGAATCTCATGAGCCAGCTCCAGTAGGAAGGCCGTGTAGCATTGGGGGACCACTGGGGCCCTTGTTGTCCCATGCACAGGAGCTTTAAGATCACTCAATAGGAGGCTGGCCTCCCAGTAAATGTGATAGCTCCCAGATACTTTACCTGCTTCTTCGGCTTTGACCTGTCGCATCATGCCCTCAAGTGTTGGAGACTCCCTCTGTGTCCTACAGAACTCCTAGGTAGTGGGTCCTCCTTTCACATGACAGCAGGTATAGGCAGGACAGTAAGGGAAGCAGTGCTCTCCTCATTGGACTCTGGGGTGGCCACCGCAGGTGCCAAATCCATCTTACAAGTGCGACATTCAGGAACTGGTTTACCATGCTGCTAGAAATGGGGTCTCTAGTTGGCAGTGGTTTTGCCCCCTGTCCAAGTAGAAACCCTCACTCTAGCCAGGGTAATGGAGTGACACAGCTAAGACGACCCCTGATCATCGGCTTGGTAGCTTAGCGAGAGCAGTCAGGCTTATCTTAGAAGCAATGTGTAAAGTATTTGTACTCACACAGTGAAAACACCACAAACGTATTCCACACCAGTTTTGAAAAATAGCCAAAATTTATCTGAAAAACACAAGACCAAAACAACAAAAATCCAACTTACACAAGTAAAGATATCACTTTTTAAATGTTTCAATGTGTTTTAATCCATAGGAATCATTGGTTGTATCTTTTTAGCAAAAAGTATGTGGAATGCGTCAAAAGACAGTGCGGGCCCCAGGGGAGGTGAGACGTTGAAAAGCAAAGTGATGCATTGGTAGTTCCTTACTGTGCAGGGGAGGTGATGTTTTGATTGTTTCCTCGCAAGAGAGGCAATGCATTGGTTCCTATCTTGTGGGAGAGTTGATGCGTCTTCTTTCCTCATATGAAAGGTGATGCGCTGATTTCAGGATACGCCGCCTCTGTTTCTTACTGCAGTGCGGGGTCGATGAGAAATTGATGCCCGGAGGACTATGCATGGAAAATCCAGACACGCTATGTTGAGTTAACCGCTGGGAAACAGGTGCTGCATCGATTCTGCAGCCACGAGAAAGCTGCTGCGTCAATTCTCCAGCTGCGGAAGAAGAGCTGCTTTTATTTTGTTTTCCTGCTGGGACGCATCAGTGCACACATTTTCTCCTCAGGTCACAAGGAAGAGGAAGCAAGCTAAGCTGAAGGCCTTGGAGAACCTTGAAAAGCAGGATGTAGAAAGCAAAGTCCAGTCCTTTCACTCCCACGACAGGAGCAGCAGGGCAGCACAGCAAAGCAACAGACAGAATGGCAGTCCCTCCTAAAGTATCTAGCTTTTCTTCCTGGCAGAATGTCCTCAGTGCAGAAGGATTCTGACTTTGTGGAGTCAGAGGTCCAGTACTTATACCCATTTCTGCCTTTGAAGTCGGCCAACCTCGAAGAGAAGTCTTGGTAGTGCACAAGACCGTGCCTTTACCAACCCTGGCCCCAGACACACTCCATGGGGTGGGACACTGCTTTGTGTAAGGACAGGCACACCTCTATTCAGGTGTAAGTGGCTGCTCCTCCCACTGCTTTAGCCCAGGAAGACCCATCAGGATATCCAGGACACACCTCAACTCCCTTTGTGTGACTGTCTAGAGTGAATTCCCAAATAGCCCAACTGTCATCCTTATCCATACTTGTATTCTACATACTTGCCAGGTCGAATTGGCATTGTAAGACTGCACACACAGACACTGCATTGGCAGATCTGAGACACGTTTACAGGGCTACTCTGGTGGGTGGCACAACCAGTGCTGCAGGCCCACTAGTAGCATTTGATTTGCAGGTCCTGAGCACCTCTAGAGCACTTTACTAGTAACTCAAATATGCCTATCATGGATAAGCCAATTACCAATACTGTTTACACAGAGAGCACTTGCACTTTAGCACTGGTCA
The DNA here is from genome assembly GCF_031143425.1 of Pleurodeles waltl. NCBI lineage: Eukaryota > Metazoa > Chordata > Amphibia > Caudata > Salamandridae > Pleurodeles > Pleurodeles waltl. The sequence continues at coordinate 460,900,232 of NC_090442.1, forward strand.
GCAGTGGTAAAGTGCCCAGAGTACCAAAACCAGCAAAAATGAAGTCCCGTACACAGTCAAAAATACAGAAAGCAGAGACAAAAAGACCAGGGAAACTACACTAAGAATGCCAGGTTTAACATGTGTCCTACCCAAGCTCACAGGACTTGTCATCACTAAGGCAGAAGAATCTGGACAGACCATCAGCATTTGCGTGTTCTGTACCAGGGCAGTGTTCCACCGTAAAGTCCATTCCCTGTAGGGAGATGGGCCACCTCAACAGTTTTGGGTTCTCTCCCCTCATTTGCATTAACCTTCTGAGTGGCAGATCCCTGCCCTATTTGACACTTTCTAGCCTTAGTAGTTAGGTCTGTCTTCTGAAGGGCCTTCAACACATCACAGAGGTGGTGCAGGCATTCCTTTCAGCTGGAGATGTCATCCAGGTAGGTCGCACTGAAATCCTCCAGTTCCGATAAAACCTGATTGGCCAACCTCTGAAAGGTGTCAGGGGCCTTTTTTGCAACCCAAAGGGCATAACCATGAACTGGTAGTGCCTCTCTGGGGTGGGAAATGCTGACCTCTCTTTTGCCCCATCAGTTGAGGCAATCTGCCAGTACCCAGACATAAAGTCAAATGTGCTGAGGAACTTGGCAGCTCCTAGCCGATCTATGACCTCATCAGCTCTGGGGCTGGGGTGCACGTCAGTCTTAGTGACGCCGTTGAGTCCACAGTAGTCCACACACAACCTCAGTTCTGGGGTGGCACGGGGGGTAGCAGCCTTTGGGACCAAGACCTCTGGGCTGGCCTAAGGACTGCTGGAGAACTCAATTACCCCTAATGCTAGCATCTTGGTAACCTCATTTTTGATGCTAGCTCTGACTGAGTCAGTCACCCTGTAAATCTTGTCTTTCACAGGTGGACCATCTCCACTGTCCACATCCTGGGTACACAGATGAGTAACCCCTGGGGTTAAGGAAAACAAGGAGGCAGAGTGTCCCAGCAACTGTTGACAGCCCTGCTGTTGTTCTGGGGTCAGTGTTGGGGAGAGGTTCACACCCTCTACATACCCATCCTTCTCTTGGACAGGCAGGAGGACAGGAAGAGGCTCAGTCTCCTCCTCCACCCCATCCTTTGTTGCCAGGAGCATAGTTAGTTCAGACCTCTCAAAGTGAGATTTGAGGTGGTTCACATGTAAGACCCTCGAAGGCTTCCTAGGAGTCTGCAAATCCACCAGATAGGTGACATCACTCTTGCGCTCCACCACATCAAAAGGCCCAGTCTACATGCCCTGGAGAGCACGAGGCTCCACTGGGGCCATGACCAACACTTTAAGGCCAGGCTGAAACTCAACCAGAGTGGCATTCTGGTCGTACCACTGTTTCATGTCCTTTTGGCAGGCTTCTAGGTTCACCTGAGCGAGTTTCCTGAACTGCGCAGTCTGCTTTCTAAAGGCCAGCACATAGCTAAACATGTCTTTCGGGGGGGGGGGGGTTCAGGGAAGTTTTCTCCAAGCCCTCCTTCACAAGACTGAGAGGTCCATTATCATGCATTTCAGCATACGGTTGAATCTCTCAACCAACCCATTCCTTGGGGGTGGTAAGGAGTGGTGAACTTGTAGGTCACCCCACACTCCTTCCACAGAGACTTCATATATGTAGATATGAAGTTGGTACCCCAGTCGGACACCACCTCCTTGGGGAACCCCATGCGGGTAAAAATTCCCATCAGTGCCAGACCCACCACAGGGGCTGTTAATGACCTCATAGGGATGGCCTCTGGCTACAGGGTGGCAAGGTCCACCAAGACAGGATAAACCTGTTGGCCATGGCTGTCTTGGGGTCCAAAGGCCCCCACAATATCAATACCCACCTGTTCAAAAGGGGTGCAGACAACAGAGAATGGTTGGAGGGGAGCCTTGCATCTCCCCTCACTCATTCCACTTGCGTAACAAGTCTGGCAAGACCTGCAGTATGCATTATAGTGCCTGCGCTTTTGGGGCCAGTAAAAGTGGGTGACAATCCTCTCAAACGTTTTGTCCTGCACCAAATGTCCTGTTAAAGGCACATCATGAGCCAGCCCCACCAGGAAGGTTCTGAAACACTTGAGTACCACCAACACACAGACTGCCCCAGCAACATTAGGCTAACTTTATCTGAGGCCATCCTCCCAGTAAATCCAGTGTGATCCAGACTCCTTGCCATATGCCTGGTCTGCACCCTGCCACTGCAGACCCTCAAGAGAAGGGCATGACTTCTATGACTCACAGAACTCTTCCCTGGTGGGACCCTCTTCCTGCTGCCAATGGGTCAGCTCGGGCACTTCCCACAGTTCAGCCACTTGTTCCCCAGTAGGCTCCAGGGCGTCCCTTTCAGGTTCAGCCTTCTCCTGAACCATGGACACTTCTGGGGTGGGTTTCCCATGCCCCAAGCCCTTCCTCTTCCTGGCAGGCACGTGGGCTACTCTTTCACACTCCAGGGCCCCCTGATCACTTTGACGGGCTGCCCCAGACCGTGTGGTCACACATGCCCACCCAGGCAGACCCAACATCCCCAAGTGTGACCGGCGTCCACCTCACTCCAAGGGAATCCTCCAGGTGATGAACCTGTCCTACCTTACACAAGTGTTCTGAGTTGTCTACTGCAACTACTTGGTGAAGCTCATTGGGAACTACTTGCTCTTCAGACAACAGGTAACACCTAACAGCAGTCACACTGGCTCCTGTGTCTCTCAGAGCCTCCACCCTCTGTCCATTGATGGTCACCCACTGCCTTTACTTCTTAGTGTTCTCAGGCACAAGGGTTCTCTATACCATCTCACTGTCCCCTAGTGAGACAAGGGTCATTCAGCTGTCTCCCATCCTTCTCCTGGAATCAACTACTCCCCAAGCGCTACACTGGCCAAACTCTGTGACTGAGCAACAGTAGGTGCTGGTATCAACTTGGGACATTTGGGGTCCCCCCTCATGTGACCCACCTGATCACATGCAAAATATTTGCAGGGATCCTTCTCTGCAGGTTTCCCAGTAGAGGTCCATGGTTTCTTCTCACCTGGGTGCTGGAATCCTTACCCTGGGAACTAGGTTGGAGCCCTTTAAAGAACTCCCACTGTTTACCCTTATCCCCCACTTCTTCTGATGGGGACCCTACCCACCCTTGGCTGAATTTCCCCCATACCACTTTTGGACTCTGGTGCTTTCCCACGGTCCACTTTCTGGGCAAGCTTCCCGGTGTCAGTCAGCTTGCTGTCAATTAGTGCTGGTGCAGCTCTGTAAAACAAAGACTATACAAGTGCTCCCACGCAATCAAATTGTACAGCCTCACATAATCTGTTACCTTACTGCCCTACACCCAACCATCCAGTACCCTGCAAAAAGAATCAGCATCTTCCAACCAAGTTTGAGAATCCCCCTTTTTGTAAGACCTGAACTTCTCTTTGTACTGCTGTGGAATGAGACCATATCTAGTGAGTAGGGTATGTTTTATGATAGAGTAGGTGAGCCTTTGAGGATCCCCTAGGGCTGTCAAGGTGTCCACAGACACGCCCCCAGTGTACCTCAGGGATCAGGTACATGTGAAGAGCTGACTCATACCTCTTAAACCACAGGAGTATGTCATCCTCCCTCTTGTAATCTTTTACCAGGTATTTGGAGATGGGCACTCTTTTTTCAAGCTGTGCTGAAGTACTGCTGCAACCATCTGTGTTGGTCCTGTCCTTCAGATCCAGCTCCTTTAAACTCAATTCTTGTGCACGGATCAGTTTCTTCTCTTCCTTGGCAGATCTGTCTTTTTTCTCCTCCCTTTTAATCCTAGCCAGCTGTAGCTCCCTCTCATGCTGGAGTCTGAGCTTCTCAATCTCCAATTGGTGCATCATGATTTCCCTCATGTCATCCAGTTCCTCCAGGGTCAGGCCTTTGGATGAAACACTGCTGCCTGCCCTGAAGGCCCTCCATCCAGGCAGGTGGGGATTATTCAAACCAACATCATGTATGCTCTGCACCTCCTCATCCACAACAACAGTCTCCTTTGCTGTGTGTTCCTCGGCCTATTTTGCTGCCAACCAGTTCCTCAGCACCTTTGGCAGCTCATCCTTCCTAGCAGAGCTTTTGATTGAACATCCTAATTCTCTACAACACAGTTTGAGATGAGCCACTTTGTACACCTCCATCTTCTCCAGCTTAAACATCACATTTGTAGCATTTGTTGATGGTTCCGCAGACTTAGACATATTTGTGGGTAAGGTTCAACAAAGGTGCAAAGTTCCAAAAGGCAGGTAACATCCAATAAAAGGGGGGGGAAAAAAGAAGAAAAAAAAAAAAATCCAAGAGAAAAAACAGTATGTGGTTGCGTAATGGTCTGCAATAAAACAGTAGTGTACACCAATCACTGTATGTAAAGTACAAATACAAGTTCTATCCTCCCCGCTGATCACCAATATTAGAAATGGGGTCTCTGTTTGGCAGTCAGTTTGCAATCTGTCCAAGCAGGGACCCTCCCTCTAGTCAGGGCAAGGGAAATACACAGCTCAGATAACCCGTGCTACTCCCTTGGTAGCTTGGCACAAACAGGCTTATCTCATAAGCAATTGTGTAAAGTATTTATACAAACACACACAATAACACAGTGAAAACACCTCAATATCACTTAATACCAGTTTGGAAAAAATAGTCAATATTTATCTGAGTAAAACAAGAACAAAATGACTAAAATCCAACATACATGAGCAAAGTTACACATTTTTAAAAATTAAACTTCATCATAGCGCTTTGAAACACTAATGCTTCAATTTGATGTTATCAAGGCATCATGACGGAGTTGTTCTGAACAATCCAATGCCAATATCACCGGTCACGGAGTCACACGGACCCCCAGGTGCAGTACCTTGTGAAAGTGAGGAAACAAGCCAGTGCACGGAGTCGGGGAGTTGAGGCGTCACTAGATCTGGTACTGCAGCAGTTCCTTTGCTGAGGAGCACTGGAGGTGAGCCAGCATTGGTGCGAAGCGTCGGTTCCTTATGCTCCGGCGGGTCGGTGTTCAGTGGGTCTAGATATGGTGTGACCTCACATGGTCACGGCCACGCCACAGGGCTCCAGGCACCACAGCACTCAGGACTCACAAAGTCACGGGACATCAGTGGGGCTGTGGCGGTGTCAGGCTTGCAATGTCAGTCGGTGTTGTCGCACTGTTCTGTGAGGGTGTCTGATAAGACCAGTCCATCCACAGAAACATCTTGTGGGCTGCTGGAGAGGAGATCAGGGAGAGGCTCACTCTCATCCTCCTGTCCCTCATCTGTAATCATGGGCATGGTCACATCAGCTCTATCATAGTATGGCTTTAGGCAGTTGACATGTATGATTCTTTTTGGGTTTTTGCAACTGCATAGGTCAACTAGGTAATTGACCTCCTCTTTTCTCTCAAGTATGGGATAGAGCCCAGAACATTTGTTTGGGTGTTGGAGCAAAAGGCTCCAACACCCAAACTTTCTGCCCTGGTTGGAACTCCACCATAACAGCTATCTGGTCATACCAGAGATTTTGCAGCTCCTGGCTGGCCTGAAGATTTCGTTGGCTTTCTCCATGTAGTCAGACATTCTTGAATGTAGGCCCAGCACATAGTCCACAATATATTGCTTGGGCTCGTTCGATGCTTCTCTCACCCTTTCCTAGCAAGACTTAGTGGTCCCCTAACAGGGTGCCCAAACAAAAGTTCAAATGGAAAGAAACCTACTCCCTTTTGTGGCACTTCCCTGCAGGCAAACAGCAGGCAAGGAAACAGGACATCCCATCTCTTTCTGAGCTTTTTAGGGAGTCCTCCAATCATGCCTTTTAGAGTCTGGTTAAATCTCTCAACCAGCCCATTTGTTTGTGGATGGTATGGGGAGGTGAACTTATAGGTCACCCCACATTCCTTCCACATGTGTTTAAGGTATGCAGACATGAAGTTTGAACCTCTATCTAATACTGCCTCCCTAGGGAACCCCACCCTGGTGAAGATACCCAGGAGTGCTTTGGCAACAGCAGGTGCAGTAATGGTCCTAAGGGGTATAGCCTCAGGATATCAGGCATGATCCACTACCACTAGTATATATCTGTGTGCTGATGCTGTTGAGGGCCAAGGGGGCCAACAATTTTGACATCTACCCTTTTAAATGGTACCTCAGCCTCAGGTAGTGTCATTTAGGGGGGCTTTAAGTGTCCATCTGCTTTGCAACTGGCCTGGCAGATGGGGCAGGACTGAGAAGTCTTTCACTTTTTGAGACATTCCTGGCCAATAAAAGTGGCTACTCCAAGTTTAATTGTTGTCCAGATGCCTAGCTAGGTGAATGTCATGGGCTAGAGTGAGGGGAAATTCTCTGAACTGCTGGGGCACTACCACCCTCCTGGTTGCACCAGGTTTGAGGTATTTGGACTTTGTGTATAGGAGCCCCTCCTCTAAACAAACCCTGAAGGTACCACTGACATTCCCTAACTCCTCCCATGCAGCTTGCTGCCTCAGGCCTCCAAGAGTGGGGCAGGTCATCTGGGCCAAAGAACTCTGGGTGGTAAGGCCCAAGCTCTTTAGGCTCAGTTCCCCCCATGAAGGTTGGCTCCTCTTCCTTGGAATAGGGTTCCTGATTTGGGATCTTGTTTGAAGCTGGTCCCCCAGTCTTCTTGCCTTGGGAGGCTAGTCCACTATTTCAGGATCCAGCGCTCCTTTTTCTCTCTGAAGTTTACTCTGTACCCTTGTCTTGACACATGCCCACTCAGGGATCCCTCGCATTACTGCATGGGTCTTCAGTTCTACAACAGTCCAGGCGGAATGCTCCAGGTCTTTTCCAAGCAAGCAATCTACAGGGATGGATGAGGACACAACCACTTCTTTTTGCCCTGCTACTCCCTCCAATCAAAGGTTACCTTAGCCATGGGGTGGAACTTTGTCTGATTTTCAGAGGTGACAGGATAAGACTTCCCTACCAGGAACTGATTTGAGTGGACCAAGTGCTGAGTTACCATGGTAACACTAGCTCCTGTGTCCTTCAGTGCTTCCACTTTCTCCCCATTAATCAAAGGGAGCTGCATGTACTTTTGCATGTAACTTGGCCAGACAGCGCAGGATAATTCTACCCCACCCCCAGTGACTAATGTTGCCTCTGTGGGTTCAATGACATGATCGGGCCACACCTCTGATCCCATCTGGAGATTGGCAAACACATTTACTGCAGATTGACTAGAGACATTCTTTTTGTTTTTACTGCTACAGTCTGCACTTTGGTGCCCTTTAGTTTTGCAGTCATGGCACCAAACCTTGCTGGGATCAAAGTGTCTACCTTTGTACCCACCCCTAGACTGTGAGGAGTCTCTGAGCCCACCGTCCTGTGCAGGTTTTTGGGGGCCTCGAGAAGACTCTTTGTTATTTTTGCTTTGGCTCCCATCTTTCCCTTGGTGGGAATTTTTGGCCTGTTTCCTTTGGTTTCCCCTACCAGTGGTAGTTTTGCTCATTCTTGTCTTGACCCAGTGGTCTGCCTTCCTCCACAATTCTTGAGGGGAAATTGAACCCAGGTCCACCAGATGTCAACGTAGCCTATCATAGAAACAATTACTCAGCAGATGCTCTTTCATGAACAGGTTATACAGCCCATCATCATCTTGTACCATGTTTCCAGCTAAGCACCCATTCAGCATTTTTAGTGAATAGTCCACAAAGTCTATCCAGGTGTGGCTATGGGCTTTTTGAGCCTCCCTGAACTTTATTCTTTACTTTTCAGTTGTAATTCCAAAGCCCTCAATCAGGATACCCTTCATGAGGTCACAGGATTTAGAATCTGTCTCATTCAGTGTCAGGAGCCTATCCCTGCACTTTCCCATCCAATGCAAGCTCTTTCAAATGCAGAAAACCATTTGACTATAACATCCCCTTAAGTAAAAGGAGGGACAACTCCTTTTGGGAGTTTGATGTTGAAAGATTTCTCCCTCAGTACTTGTATGTTGCCATCACAGATGAGTCCTAGGCCCAACTCTTTTCTCTATTTCTCTATTTTCAAGAGCTTACTCTCGAAGCCAGTCTCTTGGTCAGCCTGGCAATGTACAGGCCTGTTTCTGTGGATACTCTAGAGCTTCTAGTGTAAGAGGAGCTACCCTCATCCCCATTATCCACAGGATCGTCTTCACCCACCAGAGATGCATCATCTTCTCCATCATCTGGGGGATTATCTTGTTCATACTAGGCCACTAAAACCTATGTTTCTCTGCACTGAGGCTTTATTCAGTACGAATTTGGTACAGCCTGCAGAGTCTCCTTATTTGGCCATAGCTATATGCCTCATAAGGTTCCAGGTCCAGCTCCTGGGTCTCTGCATCTGGCATTTTTACTTTACTATCTGACTTTTTAGAAATTTAGAATCCCCTTTTTGGATAGGTCAACCAAAGTAAGGACTTTTTAAAACTTTTTGCTAAAGTTGTAGGGACCTAAACAGGGCCCTAATTAATCTTTTTAAAATGTGGTGCAAAAATGTTTAGTCAATAAAAAATAAAAAATAACGAACTAAAGGCAATTTGGTGAGCTATCCATGTCCTCCCAAAATTGACAAAGTGGTATCAGCAAATGCAAAGACTTTATCCCACCGCTGATCCACCAAATGTAGGAGGCTGGCCCTCTGTGTAGTGTGCAAAGCTAGGCACACTGTGCAGGGGGTCCAGGCAATGACACATTAATTTACAGGGGTAAAAATGAGATCACCTAATGCTCTAATTTTTTAGGTAGCTTGGTCGAGCAGTTAGGCCAAACTTGGAGGAGTGCAAAACGTTTGTTGTACTCACAGTATCAATCTTGCAACTCACACACTCAAAGGAATAACTCAAGGCCAATTTATAAAAATACTTCCAGGTTTTATGTATCAAAATTGGTTAAGTGCTTTTTGAAGTTGAATACAAATAGTATTTTTCTGCGTAATCACGCACCACAGGAATCAATGGGAAGTCTCCTTTAAAAATACATGTAAAAGTGTACTTCTTCTTTTGCAGGTTGGTCAAGGTTGTCGGTGGGCACACTGTGTCAGCTGGAGAAGTTTGGGTGGCTCCCGGTCACAGCAGGAACAGCGGTGAAAGGTCTCTGGAGCTGGTGTAGGACCACGGCGAGGGACCACTTGGAGAAGGACTGCACATGTAAGATTAGAGGTGGTTCCTCAGGGTCTCCTTGTAGTGTCAAGGTCACAAGGGGTGAGGGACCCTTAGGGCACAGCAGGTTATTTGTTGCAGGGCACAGGGCGGCTGGGTGCAGAGCGAATTGGTGAACCAGGAGCTGTGCGCAAAGATGCCCTTTTCTTTGTGCAGCAGGTCCACAGTTCTCGTGTCTTGGATCTTCTTGGTGCTGGTCTTCTTCTTGTCCATCAAATCTGATTATCTGGTCTAGAGATGCCTACTAAATATTGAATTTAGTGGGTGTTTTAGTGGGAACCTAGAAGTGTCCAATGAGACACCTTCCTGTGTTAAGGCCCACTTCCCTAACCCTGATTGGCTATTTTCCTTCCATCTAAGATGGAGGAAAATGAATTGAAGTGTCCAACTCACAGGCAGCACCTTAGAGGTGGTGCATGCCAGGTGGGGCCACTCCTCCTACCCTTTGTGTAGTTTCCCACCTTTGCTCTTGACAAACGTGGGGGCTTGCAAAGTAGTTGACTATCCGCTGCTAGCAGCAGGCCTTGGGGTTGAGTTTCAAGAGCGGTAAGCCCTTTGAAGCTCGCCGCCAGGGCAGTACACATTCCTGAGGGAGGGGGTGTTAGCACCTCCACCCAGAAAGAGCATTCTTCGACAACCCAGAGAGACAGCTCTCTCCCCCAAGGTTTGTAGATTGGGTGGCTGGAGCTAACAGGCTGGATAGAACCAGTTGGCAACCATGCCAGGGTAGTTAGCTTGTGCAGGGGGCACCTATAAGGAGACTCCTGGGTGCATGTAGGGATAAATTCAATACTGGTACTAGTTTGGATTTATCATTTTGAGTTCTTTGATATCTAAACCACCCAGGGTTCAGAGTGGCCATCATGTAGCTGGGAAACTTGTGTTGACCAATGTCCAGCACATGTATTAAAATGGCTGCTCTGGTCACTCACTATGTCCCAAGTTTGGAAAGGACACAGTGGGAGCATATTGCTCATGCAGCTATGCCCTCACATATGATATGGCGCACCCTGCCTTAGGGCTGGAAGGCCCTGCCAGAGTGGTGTCTTACCCATGGTACATGCAGTGCATGGTGGACAATATGTCGAGTTTGTATATTAGTTTACCACCACTGCACCCAGCCTGCAATTGCAGTGCGGGGGGCATCTGGATGTATGGCCCTAGAGGGTGGCATAATCAGTGCTGCTGCCCTCCAGGGCCTTCCCATAGTACCACATGCCCTGGGTACCTACGTACCTTGTACTAGAGACTTATAGTGGTAGCTTAAGGTGTATCCAATCGTGCCAATGCATCACAATAGTTTTATGGAAAGAGCTCTGAACCAGGGAACTTGGTTAACAGGAGCTTTGGGCACTACAAATTGTAAGCTACATCATACAGCAGCCAACAGTGGGGGCTAACCCTGTCAAAAAGAGGCCTTTTCTCACACTGAGTTCTTAGGTAATTCTTGTAATTCCGCTGAGTGAAACGGCACGAGTTCCTCCACCCCCTAGTTAAAAGCATGTGCTGCACTGTTCCTAGTGGCCTAGAAAGTTTTAGGCAATAATAAAAGCATCAAGATAATTCTGGTGATTAATGTACTTGCTGGACAGAGATTGCAGTTTTGTCTAGTCACAGTTTTGACTTACCTTGAAGTAGCACAGAGGGTTAATGTGCCTGCTGCACAGCATGTGCAGCATGTAGGTCACAAAATTATATTTTATGTAGATTGCTCATTGAGTTACTGCTGTTGTCATAGAGATTATTATGTTAATTGCAGTTCATAAATTACAATCCCATTATAACACTGTGAGCTATGAACTGAAATCAAACAGCTACTTGCAAACTACAAGAAATAGGTTAAAGACGTATGTTTTTCCTCCAGTCTTCCATTATCCTATAGATGCTAAAGAAGAGGGTTTGTTTGGGGAGAAATGAATTCTTAGTAGTAAAGCCAATCCCAACCACTGTTACATTTTAAATGCTGGGTTTGTGCTTCTCCAGGCCAAATGCTCTTAAAAATATAATTAGTGCCAGTATGGATGACATGTGACTACTGCACCTTGTAGTCCTCATTGCCTTATGTAACATTTCCCATACAATAATTTATAGACATATGATTCAATGTGTCTGTATAATATGTGTGTGATGTAAAGTGTTCTGGCATCCTAAATTGGTATCCGTAGCGCTAGAAAAGAAATTAAATTAAATAGATTGAGAAAAATGCTATGGAGAGACAAGGGACACTGTTGGACAGTGGTATTGAGGGAATCTATGGAGAAGGGGGGTAAATGGAGGGCTCCGACCAAGATTGTCACACCAGGTTCCACCATTGTTAAAAGTGGCCTTGATAAGGAGATCTCAGGCCCAATTGCTTAGGTCTGTATAGTTCAAAGCATCTTTCCAGTCTAAATAAAGATGGGTCAGATCACTCCCACATGAATAAAGATCAAACCATGATTGCAATTAAATGACAATCTTTTGATCAGGACTGTGCTTTCCTTGGCTAAAAAGAGCATTAGATGGATTGCCAACCAATTAAAAACAAAGGGCCTGATTACAACTTTGGAGGACGGTGTTAATCCGTCCCAAATGTGACGGATATACCACCTACCGTATTACGAGTCCATTATATCCTATGGAACTCGTAATACGGTAGGTGGTATATCCGTCACATTTGGGACGGATTAACATCGTCCTCCAAAGTTGTAATCAGGCCCAAAGTCTTTGTCAGTGAAAAGTTTTTAGGAGACTATCAATATAATTTCTGATCTGGTTTCAGCATTGAAACTGCCAGCGTAAGGTTACTAGATGGCATACATTGCATCTTGGAAAGAAGAGATGCTTATTTGCACATTGTTCTTGACTTATCAGTAGCCTTTGACTCAGTAGACAATGTGGCAGTCCATGGCTAACAGATGACTTTGAACCCATATCTTTCACCAACGGCCAAGTCATCTAGATTCACCCCAGACATTACCCTCAAGGATGTCAGTGCTGAAAAAATAATGTTGACTTGGTACCAACTCCCTTTACTGAACAAAGTTAAACCTTTCACCACAGAAAGCGACTTCAGAACTGCTGTTCAAGCCATCATAGTATGGCGGAAATATTCTCCTCCATGGCTCCTAAACTCCTTAATGGCAAACTACACACCAAAGCATGTGCCATCCACAACCTGAAGAAATATGAACACATCTCTCCCATGCTGATATCACCTCACTATCTCGCTTTATTCTCCCATCCCATCTTCAAAACAAAAGCCAGCATGACCTGCATCCCCCATATCAGATTGACAAATTCTACCCTTCTAGTGGGTTTCAATACAACAACAGCCACAAAACCATGAGATTCAACGCAGATCATCAAAAAATTAAGGCAACTGGCCTTTTCCATCTGTGCACCTAAGGTATGAAACAACATACCTGAATCCACCAAGACTGCCTCAACCCTTCTCCAAAGCAGGTAAAAGTTGTAGGTGAAATCTTGAAAGAACAATACATCATGATGCAATTACAGTCCACAAATCAGCTACCTCTCAATTCACTTGTTGACTGTATCCTAGCTTTTGAAACTGTATGCTGCTCCACTGTCGTTGGCTATATTTATACTCTCTAAATACCGCATTCATAACACAGACACTCATGTACACTCTCGAATATGTACATACATACATACATACATACATACATACATACATACATATGTACATACTAAAGCCAGTTTGTGGTGAAGTGTGATTTGAATCCCTTTAGGAGTGATAAGTGAGATCAGGTAATTTGCATCTTCCTCTCATTGTTGGTCTTAAAGTTGAGAGTAAAGTTTGAGGGGGAGCCTAGAATTTTCACCTTGAGGGTGGATTAGGGAGAGATGTCTCTTTCAATATTTCGGAAAGTCACTCATGGATCTGGGCCTAGGGGGTGCTGTTGAATAGGTTGGTGAATTTGGTCTCAGTGGATTTGATTTTATAGCTAGACTCTGGACATCAGGGACTGAATAGGTGCGAAGTAGGTCTTGAGTGAGTCAATACTGCACTTTGCACAACTTTTTATTGGAGTTGGGTATCATCAGCACACTGATGAAGATTGATTCTGTGGTTCCCAGTAGGAGTGCATTTAGTGGTTTAAGACAAGTGATGAGGGGATAGATCCTTGGGGTGCTCTTAGGGACTCAGGACATCTCTTGGATTTGGATGTTCAGTGTGGGAGCTGATGATTCCTGGTGTCAAAGCTGCAGAAATGTGAAGTAGAACCAGAACACATGGGTTTCTGTTTAATGGTGTTAGAGGCGTAGTTTAACACTTCCATTGGTACAGTCTTGATGCTTCACTGTACTCTGTATCTTGCTCATGAAAGGAGATGTGTTTGATTTGGGTTCAGACATCGATGGGTGGTGTATTCTCGAGTTTTCACAGTGGGTAGATGTGTGATTAGTGTGTGGTTTGTAAGGGCGTCATTGCCAAAATTGGCTTTATTAGGGAGCAGGAGCAATTGTTCAGTTTAGACTACAGTGAGTGACATGCATTGCATAACCAGGCATTAATTATATACAGTAGTAGTTTCAATTCCTCTCTGACAACATGTTTTCTGATGGAGGAGATGAGAATAATGCATGTATATGTGGTGGTCTGATTTAGGCATTCATGTGCGAGCAGTTTGAAGAAGGTTCTTTTCTGAATGTTTCAGTGGCATGAGAGGAATATTTCCTATGTCTAATTTAATAATGAAGAGCTGATTTATGGAATTGCATTTGTCGGCTCAGAAGGGACATGAATGTCCTGTTCGAACTGGCATGGTACACCAGTTCTCTTGGTCCCTTCAGCACGCCTATGCCTAAATGGTTAAATCACTACATTAAAATATGAGCATGAAACCAACTTGTCTCGTGATGCTTAGTAGGTTGGAGATTTCGTTGTTTAACTCATAAGCACACCTGCTATTGACCTCGGGATGATATAATACTGAATTGCAGCCAGTCATTTGCACCTTACACATGCATTTCTGATGTATTTGAGGCTGAAGCCAAACCCACTGAGCTATTTTACTTGAAATATGAGCGTAATATTGACAGAACAACTAGGATTATATTGGCTGGAGAGATTTACATACATTTACGCTGCCCATCATTAGTGGAAGCATTGACAATGTCGTGGCAACATGATAGAGGCATATTTTGTAAGCATGGATTTATGTGAAGGACGTCATGTCTGTTAGCATACACGTGACAAATATTTATTTTGGTGATAAATTACCTACGGGTACTCGCAAATATTTGAATTGGGATCTGAGGGCAAATATGGCTGCCAATTTCCCGTGTTTATGTACTGGGTTGTTTAAAACAACACAGCAATGAAAATAGCCAATTATAGGATAGGTTATTGAAGAGAATAGGTAGATATTGTGTAATTGGAACCTAGTCAGTTAGCTGTTTAACCAGGCTGTGAATTCTCGCTAAATTAAACCAATTGCAGTTTCAAAATCACTAGTAAGCAGATCGTTTGCCGGTCTGGTAAAAAGCAGTCAATTATAAAAAATATAAATTATAAAGTAATATCTTCTGATTTAACCCTCTATAAACAGATTTGCAGCAGCTGCTTCGCCAGGGAACTCAAAATAATTAAGGCCAGTAATCAGTAGGGGGTGGTGTATTCCAAAATGAAGGAATGCATCTTGTAAGGCAATAATAAACCGAAGTGCATATTGTTTTCAGGCTCTAAAGTGAACCAAAGGCAGACCCTCTCAGCAGGAGATTAATAAAGGGAATTCTCTGAGCCCACGTAGGTTCCCGAACCATTTTAGAGATGGTGTTCTGAATGTTAAGCAGGCCGGGGAGATGGCAAGCTGTCATGCTGCTACAAACTCATTTAGCGGTTCTTCTTTACAGTTCGGGAAGAATGTAGAGTTCTGCTGAAATTACAGTTTTTATCTTGTTTACAAAATAAATACATTTATTAGAAGTCCAGATATCGGCGTGCATTTGAGAATGATTGCTACCAGTGCAGGACTAAAACGAGACCAGGATCTCTAGGGTGTAGGTTGTAGCCTCAATCATAAGTCTAAAGCATCACTGATACTGCTAAATTCAACAAAAGATACTGATGTTGCCCATAGCAACTGTTACTAAGCGACCATTTCAAGCGTAAAGAGGGACCCAATCACTGCATATTATGGCACCATTTATCAAAGAGTACAAGTAGAATGATTTCTGAAAACGAGTTTCTTTTACAGTGTGCATACATTGACGAATCAATTGACAAATAATTCGTTCTACTTTCTCAAGGATTATAAATAGACTAGGAAGCACTGTCAGCCCTAAGGAATGCCATACATTGTACTTTTTGTTTATGCAAGACGAATGAAGGTTGTAAACCTGTTTCATTAATTTGCTATTGGAATGATTACACTTATCGAAAATCCCTAAATATTTTCTATCGTATAAACCTGCCCCGTGGAGAATCAAATTAGGATAACAAAATCCTTACTTATTAATGGTATTGCTAACATTTTTTAACATTTCGCTGTGCTAATGTTTCAGTCCCAATAAAAAAGGCATTTTTTTAACCCCTAATCCCAAATGGCATGGGTTTGTACAATACTGCAATTGGCCAACTGATGGGTTACTCATTTGTTTTGGACTCAGGACCACTATAGACTGTTGATCTGAGGTTCCACAAGTCCCATGGATGATATGCACTAGCTTCCTAGTTGCATGTGCTATAACAGCCATAGAGCACTTGCTCCAGCACTACTGCCCTGATCAAAGAGCAGGCCAATTAAAAAGAGAGCAGGTGTGTGTTGGTGGGTGTATTCAACTCTGACTGACTACCTTGCTTTTAGAATTTTCCACCATAGGAGGGCAGAAACTCTTGAAGTTGAAAACCTGCCTGTGAGGCCACATGCATCTCTCAGCAGCTTCCCACTTCTGTCTCCCATTGCCACTGAATGACCGTTGTTGATGGGCCTGGGCACACCTGCATGCATGGTGTAGAAGTCATGTTGTACACAGTGGTTTAATATGATGTTTTATTGGACAGAAGAGACTGCACATCTCAGGATCTCAACAGGAAACATTCAACTGCTGTGTCTGTTTAACATTTCCTTACATTCTAAGCAGAATACCACTACATCACAAAGCTTGATGACTCTTATGCTTATGTCATGAGATAGCTAGTCCAGGAACCTAGCACTGACTACTACATTATCTGCCTCCTTTAATAGTTCAAAATAGCATGTTTGAACTAACAGCAGCAACACAATACGAAACAGAACATAATGGTTACGTAAATAACCCTGTCCATAAGTATAAAAATGGCTAGGAAAAAACAAAGAATAACAAAAAAATAAAGTCAGACCTACACATTTGATAACCTCTTAACAAAGCACATCACTAAGGGTGTAATAGTAACCACTAGTACCCTTCTATACAGAAATTGTTGTAAAAACAAATTATGAAAAATGACCACTAAACAAAAACCCATGTAGACACCCATAGATCTCAGCGATATCTAGTCAGCACCTTCTGCTAGCAGGTGCTCTTACAAGCACAGAAAGGACTCCAGACCACCTTGTTTACATTTCTTTAGCTTTTTGTGTTGGTCTTATTTATATCCATGTGTCCCATACTTGGCTTGTCATCCATATCATTTTCTGTGCCAGCAAACCTCTTAGAAAATTGAGTGTTGTTAACCTTAACTACTTTCCCTGCATTCCAGCAGTTCTTGTATTGACCCTTATTGCATTTCCACACACCTTGTCAACAACCATAGGTTCTGTATATTTGAAAGTTCCTTTCATTTAATGAGCAGACACCTTTATCAATATACCTGGTCACCAACCTTTAGGAGAAACAACCTTCTTCCTTGCATGAAAATAACTCTTTTGCTTAGCTTGTGCCTCATGTACTTTTACGTGTTATGATCTCATCCACATCATCTATTACATCTCGACATCCAGCCAAGGAAAATTTTGATGATGGTTTTCTACCCCTCAATCATTCAAATGGGACACTTTCATTGAAGAATGTTGTGTGGAGCGATAAAACCAATACATCGACTGCAGAGTGTTTTGAACAATACATTTGCTTGCTATAGCCCACTGGATGCAGTTGCCCAGGACCCTGTTCATATGTTCTACAAGCCCATAAGTTTGGGTGTGAGACAGTGAGTTTTGCAAGTGCTTTATTTCTCCTTGGTGCAGAAAATTTTGAAATTCCTCACTGATAAACTGCACTTCATTGTCAGATATAAGACTGGAAACCTTCTCTTAAAAAAGCATCTTTCAAAAAGTCTATGACATTGTTGGATGTGGGATCACTCATGAACAGGACTTCTAGCCACTTTGAACAATAATTAACCAGAACCACAGCAGATCTGTATGGAGATGGTAACAAACTGACCAGACTCACTAGGTGAATTTCAGTTCTTTCTCATGACCTAGTTGGACATTCAGTTGGCAGCATGGGAGGGTTTCTGATGTGTACCCCTTTTCTGCATTGCTACAGACTACACAGTTCCACACATATTCATCAATGACTTTTTCCACCACAGCCCCTAATAAATAAAACACTTTAAAGTCATATTGCAATAATTTGGTGGACAATCTGACAATACGAGGAGTGTGATCTTTGATCTTGTCTCCAGATAGTATGGAGACTAGTGGACTGTGGTCAGTGCACAACACAAAATGATTACCCCAAATTTAAGGATGGAAGTTCCTGATCGCCCACCAGCATGCCAAAAGTCCCTTCTTGATCACACAGAGATTTAATTCCGCTCCGCCTAACACCCTTGATGTATATCCCAATGTGTGTTGCACACCATTTTGGTTTGAGTGAGCACAGCACCCTGCCTAAATCCACTGGCATCAACTGTTATGGTGCATATTTCTCTTGGTTCAAAAGGCATTAAAGTTTTCATACCTGTCAGTTGTGATTTGATCCATTCAAAAACTTGCTGGCAACTTTTATCCCTCACAAATGGGACACGTTTCTTTAACATGTTGGTCAAAGGCTTAACTTTTGTTGCATAATCTGCTATGAATTTTTAGTAGAACTCGCAGAGACCAATGAACGATTTGAGACCATTCTTGTCAACAGGTGGTGACCCTTCAACAATTGCTTCAACAAGACCTGGTCTCAGCTCAACCCATGTTCAGATACCACATGTCCCAAATATTTCACTTTCTCCTCAAGAATTGAAATTTCTGACCTTTTAACACTACTCCTTTTTTATTGCATCACATTCAGCATTTGTGACAAGGTATCATCATTTTTCTCCTTTGTGACCCCATAGATCAACATGTCATTCTGAAAAGCTGCCACCCCTTTCGTCCCCTTGAGCGTCTGACACATGATCCTCTGGAAGACTACTGTATCAGACACTAGCCCAAAA